>NC_071087.1:42796901-43400992 GCF_027358695.1 Spea bombifrons | reverse complement strand
TAGTGTATCTACGTGGGTATGCATGTTAGTGTGTGTCTGCCTGGGTATGCATGTTAGTGTCAGTGTCTGCCTGGGCATGCATGTTTGTGTGTGTCTGCCTTGGTATGGATATTTGTGTGTGTCTCCCCTGGAATGCATGTTAGTGTGTGTCTGTATGTTAGTGTGTTTTGGGTTAAGTTTGTTAGTGTCTGAGTATGTATCTTAGTGTATTCATGTGTGTATAGAGCAGATCGGTAGGCCTTGATGATGCGGACGAAGACGGAAGAAGAGGAGGAGGAGGAAGAAGAGGAGTTGCACTAAGAGAGACAGGGACACAGGAAAGGTAGGGAGACATTCAGAGAGAGTGTCTAGCTCACTATATAGTAACGGGAGTTGGAGGAACAGGGCCGGTTTAATTACCCCCAAAACAATGGAGTGAAAGGTCTGTTCGTACAGGCCTCCGTATCCTGCTCCCACAAGATCCCACGATATCTCAGTGTTCAGCACTAAAGCCACATCCATGCCTTGTCAACGCGGATGAAGACAGAAGAAGCGGAAGAAGAGGAGCTGCAGGAAGAGAGAGTTACATGAAAAAGGTAGAATGTGTATGAGGACGTTTGAGTAAGTGTCTGAGAGAGTGAGTGTGAGGGGAGTTATGCTGTACCATCATCAATGTCTGGCTCAGTATGTAGTGATGGTAGTTATGGTGTACTACAATCAGTGCCTGGCTCAGTATATAGTGATGAAAGCTCTTGTGAAAGGTGCATTGTGAAGCTACAAGTTCTGAAAGTGTTTCTTGAAGAGAGTGTTCCTTGCCTTCAGCGCAATGAAATTGTGGAGAGGGCCATTGGTTATGTTAATACCATGTACAAGAAAATGAACATTTCTATGGAGAGGAGAAGGAGAGTAAAGCTCCAGAAAACAATGCCAGGAGAGAAGGCAAAGTATGCTGGTCTCACATTGCCAGAGGAAATGAAAAGGGCTATGTTTGAGTGCCTTAATCAGTTTCCAAAGCCAAACTAGTCAGTGTGTTTATGATTATTTGTGTCTCTCTGTATATCCATTGTTTCGTGTGAATGACGTTTTTCAAAATTAAAATAGATTTAAAAATAATTGGTTCGCTCCACCATGAGACAAGGTTGAAAAATCTGGCCATACATTTAATCAAACATTAATATGCTAAGTAAATTAGCTTTGATTAAGGCATTGATCAAATTAAGAATAGATCACAAAGATGGTGCAGACAAGCCATTTGGGAATAAAGACATCATCGAAGCATCTCGGGAAACTAGTGATTCCTCTACAGGTAAGAGCTAGGGTGACCACATTTTATTTCTGCCGTTCAAGGACACTTTATGGTTTAGATGAGATTACACACACAGGTATATATTATATACATACATACTGATTCACATATGCACACACTGTCACATAGACATAAAAATACATTGTATATTATAGAAATAATTAGGAAGCTTTGGGAACCATGCTGATTTCAGATTTAATAATATATTTATATTATAATATACAGACAGTCATTACCAGACATGAGCAGTCTCATACAATTAACCCCTCCATTACCAGCCTTGGGCAGTGTCAGACAATTAACCCCCTCCATTACCAGAAATGAGCAGTCTCAGACAATTAATATTGTATCTATGTAAAATATAGGATTATTTCCCCAAAGATATGATATGTTGTATTTATTTTCCATCCGAGTGAATCCTGATAATTTGTTATGGCTAGTTTACCTTATATTTTCTATATGTGCATGCAAGGTTTAGCAGTTATCGCTAGGTAACAAATCACTTATGAGTAAGCATGGTTGTAGTGCTTGAGTTTTTTTTTTAATTAATCTGAATCTTAGATAGATCATTCAATTTATTGTAAAACATTGAATTTCTCATGCATTTTCATGCACGTGATAGCTGGGTGTCTAGCTGGGGTACCACCTTCTCTCTATTGCAAATGCATGGAGGGATTCAGCAAGATACCCCTAGGCATATGCCATCTTCGCCTGTCCTCCTACTCCTAGTCTTGCAGGAGAACAGGCAGAACATATCTCTTGCATGCCATTGTGCACGCACAGAATACGCACTGACATCGAGCTCCAGCGTTGTCTTGTGCAAGACTTCCAGGGGCTCTACGAGACTCCCCAAAACACATATTTCTTTCCAGTAATTGGCCGCTTCAGTTGGACTATGGAGGGTAAGAGATGTTATTCTTCCCCATACAGGTTGAACATAAAAATGTTTTGAAGTATCTGTCAGTCCTGTCACTGGATTTGATGGTTTCCTCTGAAATCATTATTGTTTGTGGTTATGGTGTATTGCACGTCCACCAAACATGTGTCTGAAAACCTTTAGGACCATTTAAGGAGGAAAAAACTCCTTCCACTATGTGTCTAGCTTCTTATCCAGATAATTTGCACAGCTCAAAAGGGTGCCTGTGTAGTGTAAGTTTCATACCCTTCTGCTCTTCAGACTACTGTCTTACAAGGCAATGTTTATTGGTACCCAACAAAACAGACTAACTAGCATTTGCTCTGAAAAAACCTTGCCTTATAATCGAGCAAACACGGTATTTTTGTATTATACAGCAAAATACAAACCTTGCTTTTCATTTCCTATTTGCTGAAGTATGATGTAACTATTTCATCTAAAATGCTGTGAGTTATGCAAAACGCTTCAGCAATATACATTGCATTTATTTATAAAGCGCCGGCAGATTCCGCAGCGCTGTAACAGTCTTTAGAATAAATTTCACATACAAAAAGACATCCAGTAAGAAACTGGTGCAAAGGAGAGGAGGGCCCTGCTCTTGGGAGCTTACAATCTAGTCGATGGTTGAGGGGGAAGTGAGACAATAGGACTGTTCTCCTCTCCGCTCAATATATAGCTTTAAACTATGTCCTAGAGCAGGTCAACAAGGTGTTCTACAGCAGTTGTAGAGCTACAACTCTCATGACTCTCAGATAACCTAAAACAGGTAATGTCTCTCTTGTGTAATACACGTGATGAATTTTTGATACACATATGATGTTTATTAAATCTGTAAACAGGTTTATTTAGTGTACAGAACATAGGATTTGGAAAATGTACAGACCCGCTGCACGTTCTTGATTATTACAGTCTCTCATGATAGTTATTGTTCAGACATTTCTAGACTGTCACAGTTTACCCTTAATATTATTATTTATTGTTTTATAAAGTGCCATCATATTCTGTAGCGCTGTACAATGGATACCTCTTGCTTAGATTTATACATATCCACAAACAAAACAGCAGAGCCTTTTACATTAGAATTACTCTAGAACAACAATTCAATTCCGATCTCATTTCCTCTATAATTAGGGATGTCAGCGGACATGCTGTAAACTCATTAGAAATAATAGTCTAATAATTACATGATCAAATGTTAACCCTGTGAATACCATCCATCTGGAACTTGATGGGTTAAACATTCTCCTTGTGACCATCAGTGAGCAGAGAAATGATAAAAAAAATTAGTCTATGTAAAAAAACATGCCTTCATTATAAACATGTATGTGGGACATTTCCTCTGCATGGAGATTATAGCTTTTGATTGTAATCATTTGCAAGACCTTCGGGTTTTCCACTAAATTAATGTTATCTTGCAGCATTAATTATGGAAGCCAGGCATGTTTCTTGTGCATGGAGATCGGATTTAGCCCTTCATAATGCATAGTTAATGCAGCGAGATTACATTTGTGCGCACATTCCATTTATCCATACGTAGATTTTGAAAATAACATATGTGTCTATAGAAACAAGACTTTAAACAGTGTGGCAGTTCATGTAATGATCATCATATAAGCGTAATAAATATCTAGTATGCTCTGGGCGAAACCTCACTGATTATAAGACGACCCCCCAAAATCTGAATATTAATTTAGGAAAAAATAAAAAGCCTGAATATAAGACGACCCCAAAGGAAAAAAGTTTTACCAGTAAAT
This sequence comes from Spea bombifrons, assembly GCF_027358695.1. Lineage (NCBI taxonomy): Eukaryota > Metazoa > Chordata > Amphibia > Anura > Pelobatidae > Spea > Spea bombifrons. Next base: position 43,397,037 of record NC_071087.1, on the reverse strand, counting down.
ATTAATTCATGTAAACTATTTTTTTTTAATAAAAGCTATGATTGAGAAAAATATTTTTAATTCCTTTTATTTTCCAACCTGCCCCCAGGCTTGTTATGCACATCTGCCCCCAGGCTTGTCACTCTGCCCCATAAATGCCTTAAACCCCCTATATGCCACTGTGCCCCATGATATGCCTTTTAACCCTCTATATGCCACTGTGCCCCATGATATGCCTTTTGACCCCCTATGTGCGACTCTGTCTCTAGAAATGCCTTATACCCCTATACGTCACTCTGGCATTTAGGGGGTTAAAAGGCATATTATGGGGCAGTGTGGCATGTAGGGGGGTATAAGGCATTTCAGGAGGCACAGTGGTGTATAGAGGGTTAAAAGCCATTTCTGGAGGCAGAGTGGCATTAAGGGGGTTATAAGGCATTTCATAGAGCACTCTGCCTGCAGAAATGCCTTATGCCCCCCATTTAACACCCCCCCAAAAATAAAAAACTTACCGGTGCTTCTGACTCCCGGTGTACTGTCCGGGCAGCGTGTGACGTCTACGCGATTAGCGTAGTTAACTGCCGCTGCAGCCTGAAGGAGGTGCGGTTAGCAGCTGGGGTTGTCTGCGTCCATCGCGAAGACCTTCCCCAACTGAGAATTCCCTGGTGCACCTCCTTCCGGCTGCAGCGGAAGTTGTCTACGCGAATCGTGTAGACGTCTACACGCTGCCCCGGCTACACACCGGGACTCTCCAGTAAGTTGGGGGTGGGGGGTTTGGGGAGGGGAGACAGGAGGATCCAGGTCCCCTGCAGCGTTGCGGGGATCTGGATCTTAGTCTCATAGTCAGACCTATTTGAGGTCTGATTATAAGACGAGGGGTATTTTTCCGAGCATTTGCTCTGAAAAAACCTTGTCTTATAATCGAGCAAATGCGGTATTATGTACTGTTTATAAGGGTTCTTAGAGGATATTTTTCTATGGCTGCCAATACAGCTGCTCTGATGGCTGCCTCTCGTTGACATAACACAGCCTGTGATCAGATACTTACATTTCATTCTGGGACCCAACATAGTGAAATCATTGCGACTGTCTAGGTCTATGGTGACCCCCCATTTCTTATCAGAATAGATGAGAGTTTATGCAAACATTTCAATTTTTATATTCGAAAAGATGGTTACTGTTGAGTTTTCAGTTGAGCTGAGAATTCCGTGAGATAACTTTGAAGATACCTACCCATATTATCTATAAATAGCGCAGGGTCATTAGCCCCAACACAATGCTTAGTGATGTAACACACCGTTTATTTTTTAAAAAAAAAGAGAATCCCAGTGTTTTGCTTAGTTTGAAATGAGGGCACAGATCCATTTATTATAACTTGTATTTGTTAATGCTCAGGGATTATGTATAATGTAACTGTACACAATATAATAATAAATGTATTTGTTGATATAAACTGTTGTTTCATATCCAGATGAAATAATAGCCAAATTTCCATTTAAAGAATTTAATTAGTACATAGCAACTAATAAACATTTTATTACCCAAACAACCCTTCACCTGGGTCAGTGTTCCTCTCTTCTGCAAAGCGTCAGCATCTAGACCAAGGGCTCCAAGATGCGCCCCTCCAGCTGTGGCAGGACTACATTTCCCATACTTCTCTGAAAGCCTCTGAGCGGAAAGAGCATTATGGGAGATGTAGTCCTGCAACAGCTGGAGAGCCACAGTTTGGAGATCCCTGATCTAGGCAGCATGATTAAAGCCCGTACAGTTGCAGTGATAACCAAATACCTCAGTTATCTTTAATACAATTCCAAATACTAAATGATTATCCTTTGAGTGCTAGATGTAACTTAACAATATAGAAGACAGCAAGAAGTGATTAAACCCTAACCTATTTTGTGAAGCCCGTTTACACTAGGGAATGGCTTTCAAACTGAGGCTAGATAGATTAAGAGGTTTTTCTCACTGGAGACTTCACAATGTGAGATGTCAGCTTAGTTACAGTGTTCTCTTCTTTTTTTTAGGACACTAAACAAGACATTGGTGCTGGAAAATCCAAATGGAGAAGGTGAATTTTGTAACAGACAGGAATACACAGAGAGCACTACACTGGAGATCAGACGTTCATCGCAATCTGCTCCTAGGGCAGATGAAAACCCTGAACATAAAAACCAGGCTTTCTTCGCAAAGACAAAGGGGGAAAGTGTTTGTTTAGAGAAAGAGGTATTGCAACCCCACAAGATTACCCCTAAAGTTATTGAAACTCCAAAGGCTTGTGTGACAGGTGAGATCCCTGTGAAAGGAAGAACAGAAGAAGGAAGACAAGGCCCAATGGTTGAACTGCAGTTGTCCCTTCCGCAGGACATACATTTAGGATCGGGTACCCCTACTGTGACTGTTGTAGGTGCAGAAACTTGCAAATCTTCAGAAACAGAAGACAGTCTACAGCAAGGGAACACTATATCTATGACCGAAGTGTGTCTTAGTCAGAGAGAGCAACCTGTCCAGCAGTCATCTACGACATTCCAGATAGTGGGCAGACCACAGACAAAAATTATCGCAGCAAGAGAGGTGGAAGATCCATCTTTCCCCAGAGTTGAATTGATCCTAGACTGCTCTGGCAGAGAGAATGAGTCCAGGTCTCTGTCTGTCAGGGGGTGTGTTGAATCTGGAGAGGAAGGAGGGCAGTCAGAGACACCTCCTTCTGCTGTCTCCTTTGGAATCAAAGCAGAAGACTCAGAGCAAGGAGAGGAGGACCAGCAGGCTGAAAGAGATCATATCAGACCCAACAAACACAGGGCGAGGCACGCAAGTAAGTACACTACTGTACACCACAATTATTCACACATAATTTTTAAATATTTCGTTTGTAGAGAATATTCACTAATTTTTGTCTTCATTTTTTTTCTTTATTTTTTTTTTAAATAACTTTAAGTTTGTGAATGTGTTTTATTGATCATACATACTGATTCCATTTGACGCCCACTATTCAATTGAAGACAGTTTTGAATACGATTGCATGTGTTGCTCTATACACTTACATTTTAAGACACTGGGCTGTGGAACTTCACATTTATAGTACAAGGTAGACCGTTTAGAAAGCTTGATGATCTTTGCAGAAGGCAGTTTGACAGACACCAGCATGTGTAATTCTAGGTAGTTACATGATCCGTTCCATTTTGTGAGTCCTCTAGACTGTGAACTTACTATATCTTCTGCATTGCTACATCTAGAGGTCAGCCGCAAAATCTATTCTGAGTAGTAGGTTGACGTAGCCTTAAAGTATATGCTGAGCGCACACAATTCACTTATGCTTGCTAGTAGCACTGGTGCGGTTACATGGAAAATAATTGAAAACACAAAGGAAGTTTGTATAACTTGAAAGTATTTCATTTAAACTATATGATCCATCCCCATACTGTCACTGCTAGCGTTGTCCTGATGCAATAATGATTTGTACTATGATGTACTTCCATCCTTTATCCTATGGCATTGAGGGAGATGCAATTGCGTCACTCCTTGTATTTAAACATAGCAGCTCACGCACATAAAGTATGGTTATTAATAAAATCTGAGAGCATGAAGGAGGAGTAGAGTATTATATATGTGACGTCTCTATTACATCTGTACGACAGGAGACATATTTGTTAGTGAGAAAGACAGAAGCTTATCATCTATCATCGTTTGACGGGCGGCAAACACGCTACTGTGATCTGTTCGGTTTTAGCCGGACGATACTTACATGGAATGGAGATACTCACATGGGCTTATGTTACACTAGATGTTTCTCTTATTGCCCTGATGACAATAAAAGTTATATTGTAGCCATTGCAGAAGATACATCTTTGCAAATCACAGTATTAAATAATGATTATAAATGTTGGTTTATCTAAGTATTCCCCTTAAAAGCCTACATTGTATATATATGTATCTATATATATATATATATATATATACATATATGTATATATATATATACTCATATATGTATATATATATATATATACTTATCTGTATATACATATATATATATATATATATATATATATATATATATATATATATATATTATGTGTGTGTAGATTGAGCACAGATTGAAACAGGACTCCTGACACTTCCAAACGCTGCGTCTGTGTGTAACTGGCTGTTTATCTAATCAGCTGTTAAGAGCTGTCACATAAACTCAGAGTAAAAAAAAAGGAATGACTGCCGGGAATGCATGACTAGGGAATAGCAAGAACTAACTCATTAACTTTTTAAATTCTTAGAGCGAGGTGAGACACATTGCAAATTAAACTCAAGTATGATTAACAAAAACCTCACTTTTTTGTATTGAATGACTGTGGAGGTTGTAATATAATAATAATTATTATACTAGGTGGGCTCAATGGCTCTTATCGCCTATTTCTATATTTAGATCACTGATATATTAACTAAAATTAGTTCCTTTGGTTCCTGATAATTAGAAGAGGATGAATCACCTAAAATATATTCTTACAGTGTAACCAAAACAGCTGGGATCAAAAAACTTCCTTCCAGTGTTCGTGTTGTATCCCTTCAAAATAATGTTCTTCTTTAATGTGGCTGGACACTTACATTTAAAAATAAAATAGATATGTTTAACCCTTCTTGGACCATGTTATGCAAGTACCTTGCTTTAGACCTCTCAGAGATTGCACTTTTAGTGATCTAGAACATTTTTGACTATCCACCTTTTCTTGATCCAGAATTCATGGACTAAAATTAAGGCTCAGGAGATCAGTGGTATCAATCTTATTGTGTATAATACTATAAAACCTATAAAACCTTTAATATTTTTTTAATATAAGGTCAGACCTACATTTCGGTCCATGGTGCTGCATAGTGAGGTACCTGTTTCAAACAGCTAAATTAAGTATCTGCAAATTAAAAAAAACAACAACTTGTAATTTGAACGTACACTATATGGACAAAATTATTGGGACACCTGACCATTGGGGCTTTCATGACATTTGCCTTCTAAATACATAGACATTAATTTGAAGCTGCTCCCCCCTTTGTAGCTATAACAGCTTCCACTCTTCTGGGAATGCTTTCCATAAGATTTGGAGTGTTTCTCTGGGGTTTTTTTACCTATTCATCCAGTAGAGCATTTGTGAGGTCAGACACTGATGTTGGACAAGAAGGCCTGGTTCGCAATCTCCATTCCAGTTCATCCCAAATGTGTTCAATGGGATTGAGGTCAGGGCTCGGTGCGGGCAGTCAAGTTATTCCACACCAAACTCATCCAACCATGTCTTTATGGACTTTGCTTTGTGCACTACTATATGGACAAAAGTATTGGGATTATTGTAATCAGGGGTTGGGCTAGGCCCCTTACTTCCAGTGAAAGGAAATCTTAATGATTCAGCATACAAGGACATTTTGGACAAGGCTATGCTTCCAACTTTGTGGGAACAGTTTCGGCAGTACCCTTTTCTATTCCAACATGATTGTGCCCCAGTACGCAAAGCAAGGTCCATAAAGACATGAAAAAAAAGCAATTTGATTGTTCCAGATAGCCAGCATTGAATGCAGCCAATCCTAATCCTCATGTAGAGGTCAGTAAAACAACTTGTATTTATCATTTAAAATGCAGTGACACGGTAGCACATACACTTTGTTCTGTGGTAAGGCATACCTGAACCTGCACCTCACACGTTGCGTCCACCCAACTAATTTTAGTGGACTTGGGAAGTTGGGACCCATATCCAGTAGTGTATTCATGGAGACCATTGATGGTGTCTAATACTACAATTTTTTCCATAAAGACATGTTGGATGAGTTTGGTGTGGAAGAACTTGACTGGACCGCACAGAGCCCTCAACCCCATTAAACACATGAGAGATTAACTGGTACAGAGATTGTGAGCCAGGATGAATGGGCAAAAAGTCCCACAGAAACACTCCAAAATCTTGTGGAAGGTCTATGTATTTAAAATATAATGTCATAGAAGTCCCTGCTGGTGTAATGGTCACGTGTCCCAATACTTTTGCATTGTTTTGCATAGTCCTTAACATTACTTTTGCAATATCATCCATTCTGCAAACCTTAAGCTTATAGAGAATGCTGGTACTGGTGGGAGTTGGATCCCCACCAATCTCAGCAATCTTGGTAGGACGGTAGTAATCACAGTGTATGTCCAGGGAATTTAAAATACAAACCTCAAATATACTATAGGTTAGCCTTTAGTTAAGCTGACACATTTACAATGCCAGTGAAATGTGCTTATGGTGGCATCACCTCTCCAAAATGTCTTTTACCGTTATCTCTGTATCTGGAGGCTATTTCATCACAGCGCATAGAAAATTACTAGCACCCTTATTGCTTATAAGAAAAAAGTTACGTGAATTGCATTCTACCAGCTCCGCTACTGTCACAGCACAATTCGGCAGGCACTTTTTTCATTTAACTTCTAACGCTATGGGAGCCAATTTACTTTTCCTTTTTTATTCAGCAAGATTTGTACTCTAAAGCATTATATTTAATTTATAGATTCTGTGACTAAAGATAGTCACAGTCTTCACCAGAAGTACTCATCGCATACACTGGGTATTTAAAAATGGATTTACATATACCTTATGTGACATCTAGAAATCTCCCTCTGCTCTGCTGGGCTTCCAAGAGAATCTTTGACAAATATATCATATCCAAAAATGTGAAACTGGACCATAAAACCACATTTAAAAAAAGCATTAGTCATGAATTATTAAGCTCCAATGTTAGAAACTGTGAATGCCATTGTGGGGTGACTTGGTAATGCATATCATAGTTTTTGCTAATGCATGGGCTGCTATGACATATTAATTGCAGTTTTCTGTTTGATCCTTCTCTTAGGGCTAAGGCGAAGTGAGAGTCTCTCTGAGAAGCAAGTGAAAGAAGCAAAGTCTAAGTGTAAAAGCATTGCCCTGCTGCTAACAGCTGCTCCAAACCCATCGTCTAAGGGGGTGTTGATGTTTAAGAAGCGTCGCCAAAGGGCCCGGAAGTATACCTTAATTAGCTACGGGACTGGGGAGCTTGAGCAGCAAGAGTACGACGAGGACGACGAAGGTGAGGACGAGAACGAAGACAAAGCTAATAAAGAAAACACATTTGAAGTCACTTTGTATGGAGCAAGCGAGTCAGATCTAGATGAAGATTTCTTCTCAGATCCTGACAACGAAGCAAAAGTTGTGACTTTTGACTGGGACACTGGTCTTGTAGAGTTTGAAAAGAAACTTAAAAGTGGTGAGGCCATGGAGGAGCTTCCAGATACCAAAGGTAAAGGTGTCCTCATGTTTGCAAGAAGGAAGCAGAGGATGGAGCAGATAACATCAGAACAAGAAGAAATCAGAAAGCAAAATATGGAACAGAAGGTGTCTGTGACAGAGAATATAAGTAATGGGGTTTCCCACCAGGAACAGCATAGTGAAACGGTTAAAACACAAACCTGTGTGAGTAAAAGTTATATAGAAGTAAGCCAAGGAAGAGTGCAAAATGGCATAATTGGTGGGCATGAGTTAAGTTCACCCTTTCAGTCTTCTGATGTGCAAAAAAACACAGGACTAAACAGAACAGCTAAACCTTTTGGAGAGAGTCAGAATCGAGTAGCACTACCATTTCCATCTAGTAGAAGTGTTACAAGTCCAATCTCAGATGTTGCAGCACCACCTCCCTATTCTTCAGTCACTCCACCTCCTGAGCCAATGTATCACGTGTCTTCACCTGTATCAGGCAAAACTCAGGCAGCTGTGTGGTCGCCCTCATATCCAACAGAACACATAGCTTCCAGAGATGAAAGAATTGCAGTTCCTGCCAGCAAAACAGGAATACTACAGGATTGCAAAAGAAGGACAGGGAAGCCTATGTTTACCTTCAAAGAAGAGCCGAAGGTTAGCCCCAATCCAGAACTTCTCTCTTTGGTTCAGAATACAGAAAGCAAGCGTGGTACTGGAACTGGTAATGAATCAGGACCAGAAGAAGACTACCTTAGTTTGGGAGCAGAGGCCTGCAACTTTATGCAAGTTCAACTGTGTAAACAAAAAACTCCTCCACCTGTTGCCCCTAAACCTTCTGTCAAATCTCCTACTACTGTAACACCTGTTTCACCGGTGTGGGCACCACCATCTGTAGCTTCAGCACCACCACAAGTCCTGCCAAGCCAGAACTTGTCTCATAGTACAGATCAAACACAACCACAGACAACTTTCCATTCTTATAATCCTCCAACATCTCTTAATTTGTATGGTCCTTACAGAGGTCCTTCCACAGTAGATGCTGGTGTAAACCAAAAACATCCATCCAAAACACCTCCTACTACTCCACATGGCAATACTTCAGTTGCAGGAGGGGGAGGTCCTGCCTATGAAATGCCAGCTTTAAGAGGTAAAGGTGCAGAGTTGTTTGCTAAGAGGCAGTCTCGTATGGAAAAGTATGTGGTAGATTCAGCCACTGTACAAGCTCATACACCTCGACCAATGTCTCCAACCCCATCTCTGCCTTCTTCTTGGAAATATTCATCAAATGTCCGTGCCCCTCCGCCTGTAGCATACAATCCAATTCAGTCACCACTTTACCCTCCTGCAGCTAACAAATCTGCAACCAACACTGGAGCATATGGATCAAAGAGCAACAAGAAAAAGCCTACAAAAGCTCTCAGTAGTCTTGAAGTTATGAAGCATCAACCATACCAGCTCAACTCTTCCTTGTTCACTTTTCAACCTCCATCTGAGACAGCAGCATCGAAGTCAGAAACGCTGCCACCTGCAAGACAAGCACAGTCGATAAAACCAACCAAAACCGTTTCAAGTACCAATTTCCAGCCAAAACCTGTATCTCCTCAGCCATTCTACAATGCAGAACCTTCGTTCCAGCCAAGTGTCTTCACCCCAACCAATGAGGCTTCGTCCCCTGTGGGATATCCCATGTATCCAAGACAGGAATCGCCGTTAGCAGCATTGGTCCCTCCACCAAGGCCGAAGTTTTCTGCAAAGAAAGCTGGTGTTGCAGCCCAGGTGTGGAAACCAGAAGTTGGTGAAGAGTAGTTTTGAATGTGGAACCTTGTTTCCTCTTCTAAAGGAATAAATTGTTTGTGGTGTTGATCTGACATACCAAATGTGTCAAGTCCTGGGTATACTTAATACCATAACATTGTATCATCCTTTAATCTGGGTCCAAATATGATACCACTGATATAAAACAAAAAATATATCTAGGATAGTATCTCTTCTTTCTCTAATTGGTATCCCAAATGGATGCATACAGTTGTATACTATTAAGTATTCAGGACTGTTAGCTTTATGCTCTAACAAGATAGCGAACTTCACCAAAAGCTATTATGCAGTCACATTTTTATTGTTTTACATTGATATATTTTTATTTACATCACTTAGGATCAATTCCTGACGCTTCTCATTGATCAGTATGAATTACTCTGTGGTTATGTTACACAGAAGTTAGAAGCAGTAGTATATACAATTGATCAGTTAGCTTGCAAAGTGTTGCTGATTGTTTTGGTTGATGTGTCTTTGTCTTTTTAGTTTCTTTTTTATCACTGAGAGCCAACTGTGACTGATCCTGAGATATCAGGAGACCATAGAATGGATATGTAATTCATAAGACCCTACACTCATGGCTTCATTGTCTTCATGCACATGCATGGTAACCACTAGTGGGCAGCCATAACAAAATATAGTTGCCTATTCTCTTTTTTAGCATTAAAACTAGAATCAACATATTTGAAAAATGTATTGATTTTAGCATTAAGAAGTAAGAATTACATCAGTACCTCCTTAAGGTCCTGGTTGGGTGCCATTGAATGAGGCAGTGCTTCTGTATTGTTTCCAATACAAAACAAACCTAATCTGATTTTAGACAAAAAACAGTGGGACAAAAGTAACTACTAGTTGGATGAATTTCAACTATACTGCCAGAAGGTCAAGGAAATATTTTTTATTTATTATTTTTTAACTAGAACTTAAAATTGTTGGACTGAAGCCGTCTTCTAATAACAAATATATATATTTTTTTAGCTAAGTAGCTTGTAGAGCTTCAGATGTCCATATTTAGCGAATTTAGACGTTTGCACTAAAACACCATATGGAGACTGACAGTTTCTTGCTCACTGGCCTAGTCATGCTAGTCAGAGAAACAACAGGCTGCCATGGGATATATCTAGGTCTCTAGGCCTTGAGATCCTATAAAACTCATATTTGTTCATTTAATGGACATGTTATGTTTTTTGGCTTTTTTTTGCTACTTTCCTTTCAAACTATCCTCTATTCAAGCCATATCTTAATCATTTTTTCCTGCTTTTGTATTTATAATTTACAAGTTAATTCAGATACTGTCCCCTCTCTGATCACAAGGATTTTACTCTTAGAAAAAAAAAGATGAAATAATTTAAATTACCCTCATATATAATCCACGGATCATGGTATCACTGGGCACTCCACTCACGGATACCCCTTTTCTGTAAGCACAGTGTGTAATTAGTGAACTGTGCATGCAAAAGCTGCTGGCCGTCCAACTAACCTGGGCATTTGCCAGCACAGCCATTATCTGGGTGGTAAGACTGTGTGAGATTGTTGGAAGCTACGCCAGTAAGAAAAATATGAAGGAGTCAGCTTTGAGATGTGTGATCCTGGGATTCATGAAAAACATGAGGTATGTATATTAAGGGTTATATATATCAGTGGTACTATGGAAATGAATAGCTGTGAAGCTGCATGGCTGTTAGAACAGCTGTAACCTCTAGGGTCCACTTTTCAGCCACTTAGGAAAGAGGCAAATTAATCAACATTACACGGCGCCATCATAGCATTGGCATGCTAAGCACCCCTATTTACCAGCACAGAGAGATAAAGTATCTTTGATTGAAGTCTCGGGTTTACGGGAAGGCCAGAGTCAGCAAGTATGCCCTTTTAGAAACGGAAGGATAGTCATGGCCTTGGCAGTAGTTAATGAATGGGCCTTACTCTTATTTATCACACAGAGTTAGTTAGAAACCTAGAGTTCATATACCACAGCATCACCATTCACTCATATACAAGATAATCACCAAATTCTAATGTCACTGAATAGGTATGGTTCTTATTTTAATCTGAAAACCTGGTTAGCCTATTGCAGAACCAAAGCTAAGGATTTGGTGCGTTTCATGTGACATTCTATATTACCAGCCAACAGCCTAATTAGCAAAACCTTACTGGAATTTATTTATTTGTTATATTTATTGACAAGAAATATGCAAAATGTAGTATATGCACTAATCATACAATTTACTAAAAATTTCAGTGACAATATTTAAATGTATATTGCTTTGAACCAAAAGACACAAAAGCTAAACCATTATACAACAGCACTTACTTTTAGGGCCTTAAAGTAAAGTACAACTACAACTAAGTAGGAGCAAATATTCCAGACAATAAAAATCTGGATGTACCTATGGGGAGGAAAATGAACTCAAATTTACTTTAGTAATTCCTATACCATAGAGCCTAGCTAATTAGTCACATTAGTTAATAGTAATGAAAAAGAGGCCAAATAATTTCTAAAAAAGAAATTCAATTTATATCAATAAACCCAGATGTAAAACTGTACTTTCATTTGGGTATTTTCCATACAATATACTTTAAAAAAAATATTGTTGTCATACTAGAAGCATACAGCTAGTATATTTCAGTATTTTTTATTTACTTGTTTATTACTACTTCTTCACTTAATATATACTTATTTATTGGAATTAATAAAAGTAAAACTCTCTCCTGAATACTAGGTCCATAGTAACAAAGTAACTCAAAGTAACAAAACTAGGCTAATGTTTTGTTTCTATACCAAATATCTTTACTTTCTCCATGGTACTGCTTGTCTTCTCCGGCTAGTTTTGCCTTATCATGTATTTGACATCTCTGTCTGCACATTCATTTTCCACTGTTAATTTGCTGTACTTCTCACTCCTTCATTAAAAAAAACCACACACACTTCTCCTGTCATCTTTTTTTTCCGTCTCTTTCTGTTATTCCACGCATGATCACTACTTCCGTTTTCAGTTGCGCCATTTTAACTAAAAACAACCAGTTTAGCTGTAGTATCTCAACAGTATATTCAGATGCTGCAGTCTATTCACTAGAAACCCATCTTTCTATTCTGCATAATTTTATTCCCCATTACCCTTATTTTTAAATGAAATAAACAAAACAAAAAAACAAATATACTCATTAAAGAAATATGTGCAAGATATAGCCTTGGATAGGTTAAAGTATTTTTGTTAAGGCCTGGGAAACTGACAGCTTCTTCTTTAAGTCTTTTTAGTGTTACATATTTCAGACCAGTGGCGTCCTCATGGGGTGCTGCGAAAGACTTCCAACAACTGTGATCCTCAGACCATTTAAACTGAAACAAGTAAAAACGATACATTTAGGATTCCCCCCACTGCACACATCGGTATAGATCTCTCCTGAGCAGGGCCCGGTGTGACAACAGCTGGAAGAGCATCCCTACATGGTCCATGGTTCCCCTATGAATGAGACAGCCTTGGAACCATATCAAGTGACACTGCCTTGGGAACTTACAATAACTTATAGCTTAGGGTGAAGTAGTCAATTATTTTTGCTGTTGACCAGCCAAGATCCAAACTTGCAAGGTCCTCCAGTGAATTTAGATTCTTGAATGATATGGTGATATCCCAGGCCAGCAAGATTTTGCTCTATAAGTTCCCAGTAGTACAATCTGAAACATCACTGCATATTAATATATAAATATCCCTTTTGATTAAGCATTGAGTAATAATACATGTTAGGGAAGTTAAGTCGGATTATATTACCAATTAAATTGAGACCACCAAAGATATAAACTTTAAATATATATTTAATTTATTATTGTAACTAAAATAAAAGTACAGGGAAGAGCAGTAGATAGATATAGCCTATATCTATATTTTCGTGAGGTGTATGAGACTGTTCCCCATAGAAGACTTAAGTAAATTGCACTGCATGGGGTTGGATGCTAAAATTGTTTAATGGCTAAGGCAATGGTTAAGCGACAGGAGGCAGAAGATTGTATATTTAGAGAAAATATCAAGGCAGAATATAGAATTGAAGACAACAGAAGAGAATGACTTGGGGATAATTATTTCTGAGGATTTCTTAAGGTTATGCAGGCAATGCAATAAAGCATCACAAAAAAGCAAGCAGGGTGCTGGGTTGTGCAGCGAGAGGCATTAGCAGCAGGAAGAGGGAGGTGGTTCTGCCACTTTACAGATCTCTGATCACACATCACCTAGAGAATTGTGTATAGTTCTGGAGAACCCACCTCAAGAAGATATGGACACATTGAAGTGAGTTCAGAGGAGGGCTACCAAAATGGTGACTTGCAGGATAAAAATTAGCAGGAAAGACTCGATAGAGAACTCGATATGTATAACTTGGAGGAAAGGGAGAAAGTGGATATGAACATTTAAATACTTAGAGATTAAACAAAGTACAGAAGGGAGGAGAAATGTTAGAACAAGGGATCATAGTCTAAAACCAGAGGGTCCGAGGATTAAATCCAACGTAAGGAAGATTTACTTTACTGAGAGGGTGGTAGCTTTATGGAACAGCCTCCCATCAGAAGTGGTAGAGGCTAATAAAGTAAGGGCATTTGAACATCCATGGGATAGTCATAAAGCTATGCTGAATCTAAGACAACATCAAGGACTGGTTAAGAGCTGAGTCTTAAATGAGGAAAAATAGGCAGACTGGATGGGCCGAATGGTTCTTATCTGCCATCAAATTCTATATTTCTATGTTATGTTAAGCTGGTAGAGTGTTCTTGAAGGACTGAGAGGCTGCATGAGTGTTTTGGAATGAAATTGGCTAGTAGCTGCTAAGTGTGGCATAATAGTTGTGAGTGATGGAGTAAATATGTGCATGAAGTAGTATATATAACATATGACTTCCCATTTGCGCTTTTTTTCACCTGTGTTCTTAAGTCTTAGTACTTGTACGTAGTTGATCCAGAATGCATTAAACTTCATAGAACACACCATATAATACTGTCACTTGCAAGTGTTACTAGAGGATGTAGGCAATGTATGATAGTTCTGTAAACCGCAGAATTTTTGGCATGTATTACGGGGGACTGTGTTAAGGAGTTGCATAAGATTTCAGCAAAGTATCATACCACGGTTGATATGGCTGACATGGTAAGGGCTAAGATGGTTATTATGATGTACGTGAACAGTGGCTTAACCATTTCAGTGCCAACATGTTAATAGTGAAAAGCTTTCCAATTTGTAGAACGAATGGTCCTCTAAATCAGTGTTGCCCTTGGGTATTGATATGGTATTGGCGTACTAGGGTATTTGATGTCGTATATGCAGTAACATCCGCAAAGTTACTGCAATGGAATCAGTTACAGATGGATTGGGTGCTCTGCAAGCTATGTGCAAAATGTATAGCAGATACAGGGGCCATATTTTCCAGTACTCATATCATTTTCACACAGTACTGGCCTGGACAGGTAAGATGCTGTACATACACTTATGAAAGGAATGAGTTAATCAGTTATGAATCTCACACGGCACGGCAGGGCAGCACTTTGCTTGTGTTGGTCAGCAATATATGAAAATGATATTTGTCCTGGAAAGCATTGTCCATCTGATCACCCTATGCTGAGCTGATGAGGTAGAAGTATATGAAATCTGTATGCCATAAAGTAAAAAGAATGTGAGAAATAGTTTAACTCTTTGCGGGACATGCTTTTAAATAAAATCATTGATTTCTCTCTGCTACTGATGTCATTAGTTTGGAGCCTGTAGATCCCTGAATATCACTGTGTCTCATCTTGATTGTCAGTCCTTACACATAATCTGCTCTCTGATAAGTCATCTCCTTACTGTTAATCATGCATCAAACTCTATCTATATATTATTCTCCACCAACATATCGAATTATATGTTTTAGATGATGCATTCCATTTAGCTGCTCATTGGATTACACATGATGTGTCATGGTGGTATCTGACAACCAGTATAATTATAGCTATGTGGCTGTTAAATGTTTTAAAACAACACTTGAGCTAAACGTATTCACACTGTAAAGGTTTGAAAATGCAAGATCCAACAATATTTGTAAAATGCGTCTGAAGGTCTGAAGTAGAAGGTCTGAAGTAGGTCTGAAGTAGAGGACTGCATTGGGATGCAGGTCCCATCAAAAAACTTGTGGGTGCGGGCGTATTTTCGGGTATTGTAGGCTGGTGGTCAGACACTGTACCTGCGGGTCCCAGTAATCCTGCAAAGATGCCTTCACGTTGCTCCCACAC
This sequence comes from Spea bombifrons, assembly GCF_027358695.1. NCBI lineage: Eukaryota > Metazoa > Chordata > Amphibia > Anura > Pelobatidae > Spea > Spea bombifrons. The sequence goes on along the minus strand of NC_071087.1, from coordinate 43,381,761 downwards.
AGCGTCTGTTCTCTTGTTTTGCCCAGGAAGTGATGTAAATTCACGTGACTCCGCTCGGTTCCTGGGTGGAACAAGAGAAGAGACGCTGTGTGGGAGCAACGCAAAGGCATCCTTGCGGGAGTGCGCAGGAAATCTGCAGATCAGGTAAGGGGTGGGCGGGATTGACCACATATGTTGCGGGATCGGGCGGGATAGGACACATGTTGCAGGATCGGGCAGGAGTGGAACACACACATTGCAGGAGCGGGTGGTAATGGTCAGAAATTCGGCGTGAGCTGGATTAAAAGAACAGTCCCGTGCAGGGCTCTAGCCTGAAGTCACAATGTGGTCAGCATTTTTGACTACATGCAGACCTTCATCATGAATGAAGCTTGCACACAACCTAACTCTTCCCAAGTTAGGTAAGGTACCCATCATGGAACCTATCTGCTTTTATCTTTGCCTAGGCCTAGGGAGTGAGATCCAAGATTTGGGGACAGCCTTTATGCCACAAAACTGATAGCATTTGGGTGATTCCCAGTGTGCCACTGCTCAATGGGCTGGTTACAACCAACCCAACTGTCAAAGGCTTGGCTCTGCATGTCCTTAAAAGGAAGTATGCTGGGATATGACATAATATCCTGATGTAATGTATTTTCTTGTAGCCCCTGTGATGCTGACGGGTCTGCAGGTATAAGGATTCTTGATACAAGCCCTTTGACGCTGGAATAAACATCTGCTTCTAATGACCAGACATGAGCAAGCTGTTTCTTAACATTTGTGTGTTTTTCTTCGGTGCCACACTGTCATCTTTAATTTATTAGCTCCGTGACATAACCACACGTACTGATTTCACACTTGCATGATGATATAGCCCTTTTGATCCAATATCATGTTGGGTGAAACCCCAGCATTTTGAGTTACATCACTTGACAACATTACAAAAACCCTGCTATTTGGCTTTGATCCCAGTGGTTAACTGAGGTGATCCAACGTTGTAAAGATGGACAATTACTGTACAAGCATATGTGAAAAGGAATACTTATGAAATATCATGGAAATGGATAAAATCAATGCCAATGAATGGAAACTGGGGCTCTTTTCAGGGTATTTATTCAATGAGGTGCATGACACTATTTTGTGTTATAAACAAACCCTAAACTGAATTTAGAATTCATCATTCTGGCAATCTGATTCAGCCTTAAGTACTTGCTGATGGTTGTGAATTTTACAGAATTTAATATTATGAAGTAACATGGCCTGTTTTTGCATGTAGCACATGCTCAAATCGACTTTGGTGATAACCCACACTTATTAAGCAACTATTTTAGTACTTAGCATATGGTCTTTTGTGGCTTAAGATAAAATTCCTATATAATAAAGATCCTTGCCTGTGGGAAGGTAGTCTAACTGAAGCGGTTTAAAATATGTGAATGTACAAGCATCCCAAATGTGTGTATACTGTAGTAATGTAATAATACCACCAGGGGGCAGCAGAATACAACTTCTGATAAATCTATTTAGACAATAATTCACAGGGTTTGCATATAAAACGTGTCAGAGTCAGACTGTTTTCCTTTAATGAACATCAACAATGTAATCAAACAATTAATAGTTTATTTCACTGGTGTTTCTGCATAGACCTTCAGTTTTGAAACTTTGGTAAACAATATCTGTTTAATTTCTGTTAAAGGCATTTAGGAAGAGGATAAAAAACTGGCGTAGCTAATTCTATTTTCTGAAATAGAATCTAAACTAGAGGCAAAACAAGCACAGTCAACATGTTTAGTGGTGGGCGAGAGATATTGACATAAGTATTTTCATTGCTAGCAGAATGCGTTACTCTGTTATAAATAATTGTTAAATTGTTTCCAAGCTAGTGTGCAATCATAAAGATACAATCTTCTTTTTTTTACAGAAAGCAAAAATCGCAGGAAATGTCAACTACTTACTTCCTGAGATAGGGAGGGAGGGAAGAGGGAGAGCGAGAGAGAGAGGAGAAAAGCACTAAGCAGCATAGTGATAGCAGTTTCAGTTGGCATGAAGCCAAACTACTTAATTTTCCACCTTTATTTATTATGTTCAAGCTGTTAAGGAATGACTTCCTCTTACAGCAAATTAGATCAAAGATCAACCCATTCAGCAATGTATCATTTGTTTTTAAAACATTCTGCATACTTACAGGATATTTGCATAATTGTTATTACCCTAGCTCTTAAAAATCGGCATAATTGTTATTACTAGTTACTTAAATTGATTTTAAGCAAAAATTTCTAAAAATGAAGAAAAATTTTTTGGGGTAAATGCAGATATGGTATATCTGGCCTGGTAAATCTACTCAGTTACGAGCAGCTCCTTTTCACATGTTGATTTTGCTGAAGGAGTCAAACATATGAAACCTTCCTGCTTCAAAGACTTGGGGGTTATTTTTAGTTAAAAATGTGCCTATAGCAAACGAACCTATACAGTGAGCCTAATTCCAAGAATAAGTCACAAACATTTGAATTTTATGCAAATATTCATCAGGATGAAACAGAAAATTCTACCACATCATAGGGTTTTGCTTACAGTTAATATATTTGCATTAAATTTTGATAATTGATCTTATTAATTAATTGGCGCACAACATTGTACATCCAGCAGGAGGCCACGAGTCCATCAATTTGTCAGCCGTTGCCCTTAAAGTGCCAGGCTGATTTTGAAACCATTGTCTATGCCTGGAAAGCCTTGTTAAATATAACATTTCCTAGCATTCTAATACAGTAATACACATCGGTTTTGAAGCCAATAAAACAAAATCATAAACCAAATACTGAGAAGATTCCTGAAAAGTTTCTTTTTTGTGAATAATATTTTGATCCCAGAATGTATTCTCCAATTACAGGAATAAGTCAACCAGTATGTTATATTAGATCAAATAATGACATGTCCCATAGAAAATATCTGCAAATGTTTCTTTTAGCTTCCATTCTAATATTCACAGATATTTATAAAATAAAATTGTACAGAAACACTGTTATAGTTTTCCAAATCTGTTTTCTCTATGCTATTTAATAGAGAATATACGGATTCAAACTTCAGCTCAAAAAGATGGCTTAAACACTTATGTGCCAAAAAAGCATTTTATGAACATTTAGCCAGTATTTTTTTCGTTTTCTATAGTTGTTTTATTAAATATGTAAGAAAGGGAATCTTCGGGTGTTCTTCCAACCACCAGTATCAGATTGAACTGGAACTGATTCCTTCATGATCAACACCTATTAATTATATCTAAGCATCTGAAGAACCTTACCTCCCAAGAACCATTTGGCCCCTAGTGGGCTATTAAAGGGTTAATATTTGCAGGTGTCACAAGGTGATCTCATTCAGAAAGTCCCCAGATATGCCGTTAAGTTAATTTGGCTACTTAATTAGACATTATCTGCTGTTCTGAGAGAATAATGAACTCTATTGATGAGCATCAAGTGGTTGGGAGCTCAGTTCACACGTGTGACAGGAGTGTTGTGTAAAGAATTTGGGTGTGAGTGAAATTCAGCTGAGATGTACAGATTTCCCCATCATATAATTTGGAGCAGCTGTTCTGGAAGAAGTTACAATGCTGTATGTTATTCAGTAGATGCTGTCGCTGGTGGCAGGTGTTGCTGTACCAGCCTCTCTGTGCTATTGTCATACTGAGCAGATGATGAACATTGTATGTAGACATCCTTAGAATCTGCCTTTAGTAATCAGATATTCTTCTTTTCACTAATTAGAGGTGAGACCATACGCTTCCGTCACATAATGTAATGAAAACAAACATATTTTTCTGTCTCCGAAACATAAACATCACTGTAGTGTTTGATGCTATATATATATATATATATATATATATATATATATATATATATATATATATATTACTATAATTTAACTGAACAACCCTGATAGAAGGGCCCATGGTGACAATATGTCGTAGTGTGACCAGATGTGCCATAAAATTAACAAGCGGTCTATGACCTGTACTATCCTGTTCCGGAACAGTATAAGGACCTGGGATGTAATTAGGCTGAGATGTGACTGATGGCGTTGAAGTAAATATTCTGTTTTGTATAATTCTACATCCAGCTTCTTGTCTGTTATATGGTTGAGGGGAAATGTTCATACTTTGCAGGTATTTGTGGGTCATAGGTTGGGAGCAACTCTTCCTCTGTTTATTAAATCAACATACGGGTGCAAAGAATAAGTAGAAATTACATTTCTGTAGAGGTGCGACTATGTTTCCTCGTAACAGACTGGACAACATACGGTATATTAGTTCTAGTGCAATGTTTGATTTCTACCAGAAATAAAGATACAAACCTACATAAAGCTTGCATTAACGTTTGCTGGAAAATGCATGGCTTGGAGCAAAGAAGAGAGGGAGGAGATGGGATAGAAACAATGTAATATATAAAGGGATTTAACAAAGTATAGGACAGACGTTTGTTTCAGAGGAGGAGAAATTTTAGAACAAAAAGTCATAATTTAAAACTAGAGTAGTATGCACCAATATTGCTCATGGTGGACATTTAATGGGGTCTGTGGTAGACAATTGGAGGCAGGTCTAGAAGGTAGCCAGGGTTGCGATCCTGGATCAGACATAAGGCCCTTATGAATACAATAGTAGTTGGCCTCTTAGAATGCTTGTAGACTGATATGTGTAAGCATACAGAACATAGTTTGGATCCTTGACATGGCATTTTGCCTCTTAAGCGTAAGTTGTGAGCAAATAAGTTATTGTTGCAATGAAACCCTCCCCAGTTTTCTACATTATTTTTATTCAGATATACATATCACTTGACCAAATAATCCTCATAAAGTCTTCAGTGCATTTTCAACCACTATTAAAAGTGTTGTTCTTTTTAAAAAAAAAAAATTAATATCAGTAATATTTATATTTTTTAGGGAAGGGATAACGGACGTTCACTGTCACTACCCGGAAGAAGCTTCTCATCTGCCTGTATGCAACCTTTGGCATCCCCATCTTCTCCCATGGTTTTTGAGCCATCACCTAGCTACGTGGACAACCCTGCAACACCAGACACACCTAGCAAGAGACTGACCCCATGGGAAGCAGCGTCAAAGTCTCCCTTGGGTTTGGTGGATGATGCCTTTATGCCTCAAACTCTGCACGAGTCCATATCTGCAAATATCGTGTCTATGGCACGTAGGAAAACCCTTCCAGCGCCTTCTGCTGCTTGGAAGTCCACCTCCAAAACGCAACCAGATCCTATTTCACAAAGCTATAAGAGTACGCATGTGAGAAAGCAGAGTGGTGTTACACCAGTACCAAAAAATGTAGTGTCTGCCCCATCTTTCCAGTGTGGCTTTCAACTGAGGCATCCATATTCCAGCCAGCATTCCATAACAAATCTTAACAATGTACCGCTCGATACCAGGTCAGAGTATTGCACATCTACTACACGCAACACAAATTTTAATGCTTACCCTAGAGCATGGAGACGTTAGTTGTCTAGGAAGACAATTTAATTCTTCCACTTATTGTGCAGGCATTCAAGGTTAATTGCAAGTTGCCACGTTGCCTGCATGTTAATTATTTGGGGTGTTATCTAGAGGACAGGCATACACTGTGTATTCACTAAAGCTTTTCTCTGGTCCAAAGCTTTTCACATATAAAGCATCACACACATATTGTTCACAATTCTTTGTCGACAGTCCCATGTGTGCGTGTAAATGAGTGGCACAAAGGGAACAATGAAACAACCTCGCTTTTCTCTCATTACCACAACACCTTCAAAGTAAAGTTTCACACCTTTAGCAAACACAACAGACATCCATGATTTTACCATTACTTGCCAATCTTGGGGAATTATGTATAAAAAGTGTTTCTGATGCAAAAAAAAATGGCATTATCACCGCAGTGACCAATGGAATGGTCCAATCAGCAGGAACATTCCATTGGTGGTTACGGTGATAACATCATTTTTCAAACTCACCTTTTATCTGTAACCCTCTTCATTTGTTATTCTTTCTTTCTTATTTCTTTGGGCCTAGACATTCATAAATATATATTCTTTGTGAAATTCTTGAATTTGGATGGATGGACATATAAACATCCATTATGATGCAAAATAGTCGCCATAGCCTCTAGAGCCCTGGTCTTAAAAATGAATGAATAAATCTGATTTAATGTTGTTATTTTAAATGGTCATTGTAAGTCTGAAACGGTGAGGCATCTTTATGGCATGGTTGTTTCTGGTAGAAGTTTTGAAATGTGCAGGTCTTAATGCTTAGAATGTAATAAGGGTAAGATCATGCGAGCAACTTTTGGCAGAAGCGTGGTTGGCAGAGAAGGTAGGAAAACATTTAGAGAGCGTAAGAGAAATTGTGAACAAGAATGAAAGTGTAAGAGAGTGAGTGTGAGTGAAAGAGGCCACAAATTTTGGTAGAAAAATTGTTTTTGCTTTGTTTCTGTCTGGTTCATGGGGGGTCTGGGCTCATATTTGTGGCTTCATACAAATTCAAATGCACAAATCTAATAATTACTAAACTTCTTATAGGGTAAGTTCCTGTGGCATTAACTTGATCACATCATGGCAGTTGATATACTATGTCATACTGTTATTTACAACTATATGTTGCAAAAAAAGTTGTTAATGAAAGCAGCCCTGCAGTAGGTAAAGAGGCTACAAAGTCAAAATGTGAATGGTACAAAACGAAACTCTAATGCTTGCCACCTCGCACACTGATCAAATATGCGGTGGGCCGGAATAGCATGCATTTTTACCAATAGTGCCACTCCAGTCTAAAAACGTAACATACGCCTGTGCATCTCCAGCTGGGGGTCTCATATATGTAATTTGGTGGCCGCTGGCCTTAAAGTGCCAGGACATCTAGCCATCCCCAGTCTAGCCCTACTACTGGCAACTCCAGCAGCAGTCAAATGGTCAACTGTGATAAAATACACTTAGACATACCCTGCCTTCTTCATCACATCTTTCCTACCACAGAACATCTAGGTCTCAGTTAGTGCCTAATAAAAGAGGTTTCACATTTCTTCGAAATTGTTAGTCTCTGTTTTGTCAGAGGGTGTGAAGTGTTTAGTTTACGTTCTGTTATGAAAGACTGCCAGCTTTGTTAAGCATTAAAGCAGTTAATGCACTTAAAGGTACAACCATGGCAAAAATGCTCTTTTGGCATGACTTCATTTTAATGAAACATTGAAGTGCCTCTGGTATTTCACAGAATAGACATGTGCCACATTCATAATGAAAACTGGATTTGGCAAGAAAAGTGTTTTCGGGGCTTAGGAGGTAGAAAGGTAAAGAACTTGTGATATTGGGCTTGGAATGGGAATTGTTTTGGGAAGACCAGGGCTGGACGGACTATATATTCACAGAGTGATAAAGTGGCTAAGGCAATGCATTCACAGTTGCTTCCAAAACATATTCTTTGAAATGTACAGTATAGAAAAATTGAGCACAGAAAAGGTAGTCTAGACATAGACTTTTCCATCTACTAACAATAGGACAGAGATAAAATAATGAGCAGAAATAATCCTGCAGATCCACCTTTGCCCGTGGTATGCATTTGAAGTGGGTTCTTTAAACATATAGATTGCTTGTTTTAATCCGTAAACACAGTTACATGGATTTATCATATTGAAAGCAGATCTGTCGCTCACTGTTGGTTTTGGAGAAAAGAAACAGATCTGCTTCAAATATGATAAAGACTGAAAGAAAAGGGTTAAGTGAGAGAGGGAAAATAAAATAGTGGGGGGTGTAAAAAAAAGAGTAGCAAAAAGTGAACAGGTTAAACATTACAATCTCTAAAAATTATTACAGTGATTTGCTCATGGCCTTTAATAACCCTGTTGCCTGAGCAACACCAAAAAGTTATTCAAACCTTTTTATTTAGAATCTATGTGATTTCAGGACAAAGTGTAAATAATTCTAAAATACTGCTTTTTAAATCATGTAAAATGCCACTGTTTATTATTTTAATATTATTTTTGGTATTAGAGAAAAAGCATGATTATGTCTTGAAAGAAGTTATTATAATCACACAATAGCTCCTTTGTGTAATATTCATCCATAAAAGAAAATTAATGAAAATCAGGTGATTCAGCATCTACAGAAAGATAAAAGAATGGATGGAGGGGTTGAATATGACAAGTATAAATGGTAAATGTGTATTAATAAAAATAGGTTTAAACTCAAAATATTAGACATAGGAAATGTATGGCTGCAATAAGTGGAATTTGCAAGTGGAATATTACAAGGGTAAGAGAATTGTGATATTGGCAATATTTATAGACGTGAGTATATATATATATACCTTAAACCTTTAACTTTTGTCCAGAACATTATATTTTAGTTTTACCAATCATTGTATAGGCACAGTGGCTGGAGTTTAACATATATGATACAGAGTAATTCTCTAGAAAAGTGGATAGGGGCAGAGGGACTTGGATACTGTAGAAGGAAATAGATCTCAAGATCTAGTAGTGTGCCATATAACAAGCTAGGGTGATAAGTCTCAAGTTAGAAAAACAGCTGGGAACAAGAGGCATCATTAGACTTGTGCATTCGGATTGGTACAAATGTCAGAAACGAAGCAGTTAGCTCCAAACCTTTGTTGGCATTTTGTTGTTTTTTTTCACTCTCACTCACTCTCTCAATCTCTCCCTACATTTTCCCTCAACGCATTCCATGCCCCTGTCTTTTTTCCACAACGCCGCTTCTTGTCTTGCCTCTTCTTGTTCTTCTGTCCTCTGTATTCTTTTTTCTGTCTTGTTCTTGGTCCACTTCTCCCCTCTCTATCCACTCCAGTAACCAGGCCCTCTGGAGTGCTTCTTCAACATGCAGGAGCCTTGGTGGCATGGTCCACACTTTTGCAGAAGTACTCCAAGAGGCCAGAATAATGCTGAGCTATCCACAGAAAAATCAAAGTGTTTCCGCACCTCTCTTTCTCCTAAGGTTTATCTGCATTATTCTCCCTTCTTGGAGTACTTCTGCAAAAGCTTCCAAGAGCACTTGCACCCCCCCCCCACACACACACACACCACCACAGGGACAGCCTTTCCCCATTCCTCCAATCAGGGGAGAGGATTGCACAGAGGCTCTGCCCTTTTGCAAAATTGCTTTGGAAGGCCGGGTTAATGGAGCAGATAGTGTGGAGAAGTAGACCAAGAAAGAAGACAGAAGGAAGAATACAGAAGAACCAGAAGCAAGACAAGATGTGGAGCTGCAGAAAAGAAGACTGGGCACAGAAGTGGTTGGCGGAGAAGGTAGGGAGACATTGTGAGGGAGGATAAGCGACCTCTGAAAAAGTCCTCTGAAATTTGTCCATACTTAATGGGCAGGAAATTAAATTCGTCCAAGCAAAAACATCAGAAAACAAATGGACCAAAAATGAAACAAAAAATTTGTCCAAAAGGTCCATGTGCTGAAGTCCAATAATCATACCTGGAAACTCTCTGTGTTTGACCTGGAGTCTCTAGGTAAAGAACTGATTCCTTGAGTCTCTTAGTCACTCTTCTGGTTCTCTAGGGCAGGGGAGTGGCATTTAGCCACACCTGCTCCCTGCCCAATTCTTCCACTCTCACATGGGAGAATATATAAAAGACGAAAAAATATATATTTTATACATATATTTTGTAGTTCAACTAATTTCTATCATTCTTGGAGTTTCTTTTGGATTATTGAGAAAATAGGTAGTTGTTCTTGTACATGCTGTTCATTCACTCTCCAGACACTGTTGGGCTGCTCATGTCTTATATGTTCACTCTCTGCTGAACATTTTTAAGACAGCTGGAGGGGGCTTTGTAAGGTACATGACGTAAGCAGAAAGCGAACTATGATTTGTGTTAAGTGGTGTGTATATTTTTAATCCAGCTGGGTTATGGGTTTTTACATCTGTAGCTAATTGCAGTTTGCGTACTTTTCCTGGCAGAAGTAGTCCAAGTCATACAGTCACCACAATTCATGATTACGCCAATGAAGCTCTTGAGTACAACACAGTAAGACACTTTGGAGAACTTACAATAAACAGAGTTTAAGGATAATGCTGCTGGTAGCAATTGGCAGATTGGTTTATAGCAAAAAGGACTATATTGGATTGTGGATTATGTTGTTTATGTGAGCAGTGTGGAAAGTACTGATTGTGTGTGCTCAGACACTATTACCAGAAATGTAATAAATGCTTAGTCTCATGGTGATTGTATATTTTTTTTATTTAGCAGTTTTGTTGCAAATGCAAATTGGCTTTTTTTAAGGGCTGAGTTTTATTCCAAAATTCACATTTCTCAATAGCCTGCAATTTTCTTTAAATAAGACACCTACAGTTGACATCTTTTTAGAGTGGGCTTTATTGGAATTAAATTAGCACAAAATGTGTGTTTGTGTCATAAATATGTGTATGAGAGTTGGCAGGCATATCTGAAAACGTTATTCTGTATGCAAGCTCTTCGGCAGCCTTATGTGGAACCACGATAAGTAGGCCTGGACTGGCCATCAGGTTAATGCCAGATGGCTGGTGCACCTGATGACTACACGTGGCTGTGATTTCTTGGCCTCTGGGGTTACAGTGCCAGGGCCAATGTTTACCCCAGATGGTCTACCATATGGGTTATTTATAAAACGCAATGATTATTGGGGGGGGGGCAATTCATATGCAAAGTTTTAGAAGTGGCATTATCACCAAATCGACTGGTGATGAATGGTCCAACCTCCTATAATTTCATATTGGTTGCTACATGATAAGGCCACTTTTAACACCACATTTGGTTTGTATTAAGAGTTTTAGGCACTAAAAGTGATTGTGTATTTAAGCACATTATTCAGTGTTTATTATCACTAACAATTAGGAGAAAGCAAAATCTTATGACCATTGCTTACGATCACACTGCAATAAGTTCAGTAGTTCTTTGTCACATACATGACCAATGTAATATTTTGCTTGTCAAATTACATTATGCATTACCGCATTGACATATAGTGCCAATCTCTATGTATGGATGTTGTGCAGTTTGCATTATTTTCACTTGCGAAGTTTGTGTATGTTTTTTTTTTAATAGTATTATATGAAGAGGAACAGATTCAGCATAGCCTTTCAGGGCCAAATTATTTAGAAAATTCTCAATCATTGGATTTGTGTCTGCAGTGAATTTAACCCACTTGATTGTCTGTAGATTAGTCTGTTAAATATGTTGTTAGAATCATTCATTGGGATTATAGGTAAAGTGTACACAACAAGAAAAAATAAAGCAATTCACTAAAAAGAGATTCAGATATTATAGAATTTTCCATTATCAAGACACTGAACAGCTGCTCAACAGCCTGCTGTGCTTCAGCACATAAATAGTTAATTACAAATTGTGCATTTCTGTTTTTCTAATTGTAGGCATATTTGCAATATATTTTGTTAAATGCATGCTTCTATATTTTTTATTTGTAACCACAAGTGTATTAAATTGCACAAAGTAACTAATGGCCAGTGGCCCCCAACTGTCTCTATAAGGCTAGGTTTCCACTTGGGTTTTTGTCCGGCGTTTTTTTCTTGATGAAAAACGCCAGGAAAACTGCCAAGAAAACTGCCGCTGCATTTACCTGCGTTTTGGCGTTTTTTCTGCAGTTTTTTCTGGCGTTTTAGCCTTTCTGTGGAAATTGCTTTTTTTGACCTTAGGCAGTTTTTCCAGCCTTTACAAGTTAGAAGTTTCACCCAGCTAAAAGGGATTAGGATAAATGGCAAGTATCTGCCCTCTCCTGCTGTCATTTACTTGGTAGACCCTTTTGTCTCTTTTCTGTGGTTTGTAAGGCATGCTTTATTTCGAATGTCTGCTCCTCTGGGAAGATTGGCCCCAAATGATGGTGCAAATTGTTTGCTGTTGCTTTTGGCACGCAGGATCCGGTCGCGTATGTTTGTTTGTAATGGCATGTTTGTTCCAAATGGTGTAAAATTCAATATGAACCAGTCCAGGACTTTGTTTTGTGTGAAACTGTTTGTTTTCAGCCTATTTCTCGTAGGACACACAGATACTGGGTCCATCCTCTGCATTGTAACTGTGGAAAAAACGCCATAAAAAACGCCAAGGCAATAAACCCACATGGCTTTTTCATGGCGTTTTTTCTCTCCCATAGACTTCTATTGGAGAAAAAAAGCCAAGATTTCTTGCAAAAAACGCCAGAGTGTCAACATGCTGCAGTTTTGAAAAACTGCCACAGAGCCCAAAAAAGCAGAAAAACGCCAAAGAGGACTAAAAAAACGCCAAACAGAAAAACGCCAGGTGGAAATGGCATTTTGCGATTTCCTATTGAATTACAGCTAACATCTGGCTGCATGCGTTTTTCACAAAAAAACGCCAGGTGGCGCTATTGGCGTTTTTATAGGCGTTTTTAGCTAAAAAAACCCAAGTGGAAACCTAGCCTAAAGGCATCTCAATTCAGAGAAACTTCTTAATTGAATTGCAAACCTTTCCAACTTAAGTTAAACCCTAAAGACACAGTGAAAGCTCACATATTTCCTAACTATTTAAAAACGCCTAAATTCCTACATTAACACTTAAATTCCTACATTATCTTACTAATGTGCATTGTAAATATCTCCTGCTATCTGTTGTATTTGCGTAGTAGCTATGGTTACTTACTAAACAGACTATAATACTTTGTATACACCGCGTTTCCTTAGCCCCTTAATGACAAAGGCTGTACATGTACGGGCTCAAAATGCATTGTTTTCAATGGGTTTAGGGACCGCCCATTGTCCTTAAGGGGTTAAACATATCATGATTTTGTAGTCTTCCCTTAGTATTATATCACTAGGTTTACTCAGTAAATGCTCTGTAATCCAGTAACTGATGAGTGAACAGGCTGATAGAAACATAGAATGTAACGGAAGATAGAAGCCATTCATCCCATCTAGTCTGCCTGCTTTTCCTGATGTTTAGTCCTTGGTCTCATCATTGATTCAGGATAGCCTTATGCCTATCCTATGGATTTTTTAATTCCCTCACTATGTTATCCTCTATCATTTCTGGGGGGTGGCGATTCCACTTATCTACCACCCTGTCAGTAAAGTAAACCTTCCTTACATGATTCCTAAGCATTTGACCCTTTAGTTTTAGATTATGACATCTTGATGTAGTTACCAACACAGATCTAAGCCGTGGAAAATAGTTGGGGGCCACTGTAAATCACTGTAAATGTAAATCACATTATAAGGTTCTGTACTTCTGGCTTTGTTCTTTCCCTTTTCATGTTTTTCTTTTGAGGTGTTTATTGATTGATTGTCCACTTTAAAAAACATTTGCAAAAACTTGTGTTTGAAAGTACCGTGATTTAATAAATATTACTTTGCCACAGAAACAGTAAATGAATTGATGTTTTGATATGTGGGCTTTTGGATAATCGCTTAATCTCTCCTCCATACAAATTTTGTTTTAGATCCCCTGAGATCAGGAGATTATCAGAAGAGAAGGTCAAATAGCAGGATACGTCATAAAAAAAAAAGTCTACTGAAAAAGAAAGAAATCCATATGCTGCAGATGTCAAGCATGTAGATGTAGATTTCGAGTTAAAGTCAGTGTTTTTCCCTCTGTGCGGCTTGTCTCCATGGTACCAAATTTATAACATTCATCCTGACATTACATCGCATTACCTAATATTTACCAAAGTGAGCAAAATCAGTGCTGGATTGTAGGATGTGACTCACTAACGGTGGGCAGTTAATAGCTTGACAGGCATTTTAAAAAGACTAAATAGTTAAATATACATGGCCGCCTACCTAATTCTTGTATCCGTCGGCAGCTACAATGTAAGCTCCTGTTATATGGAAGAACATTTTGCTACTTGCACACATACCGGTATATAAGCACATATTCTATGTTGAATGCCCGTGATCATATGTGCTCTAACATTAAAAATGTAAAAAAAAATAAAAAAAATAAAAAAAAATGTTGAGGAACATGCATTCCTCTCGAGCTAAACAACAGGGAAAAATCTGATGTCCGTTAACACCCTTAAAATGACAACATCACAATGTGCAGTTCTTGTTGAAATGAGGTTTGTCATCCCCATGGAATGTAAGACAAATAGAAATGTCTATATTCAGAGTATTGCTTGCAGAGAACAGTGAGCGCAACGGCGATGTAGGCTGCGTCAACTGCGTCACCTTCACATTTATTGGAAAAAGAAAATCACGAAAACCAGTTATCTGAGGACATAAACAATACTTGTTCATAGCTTGCCAGAAATCAGTAAATGCGCTTGGCTTTACTTTTTGGCTGATTATGAGCAAAATATATGCTAGAAAAATGTCACTTCTAAATATATTTCTAATAACATTGTCAGATGTAGTGTGTATTTTTACATCATTTTTTAATACAACTAGGAAGTTTAAACATTCAGTTCAGCTCAGGGGACATGGTGGTGGTAGGTTTTATGTGGTTGTAAGCAGAAAAATATACGGAGCTCATCTTTAACACAAGAAATGCGCAGCATTAAAAGCGAGTGAACTATGTTGTTATATATATATATATACAGGGCCGGCCCTACAATGGAGCCGACTGGGGCAATTGCCCCAGGCGGCACTTTAGAAGGGGCGGCACTTTGGCATTTTAAACTTCGCCCCAGGCGGCGTTAAGTCTTCGGCCGGCCCTGTATATATACATTATAGTGATGTAACACACTGAATTTTGTTCTTGCCTGTGAAACCTCCGAATAGGTCCCCATGCATTAATGCTGCTCCTCCACATCTGGTGTCACATAGGTATTGACTCCCTTGTCATTGATTGTATAGGCCTTTTTAAAACTTTAACCATGGCTATTCTTCATATCCAGCTAGAAGCCATCCTCGGCCAGGAGGTGTAAGCTCCTCACGAAACGTCTCATGTTGGACTACTAATATGTTATAGATTAAATTAATATATAAATAAACATAAGATAATAAATCTCTTCTGTCCCTTTAAGCGTGAAGATTCAGACATCATTGTAATGTGAGTGATAGACTCTTTGCTTTTCATTTAGAATTCCCAACAGGAATTTAATTTGTGAAAACATGTAAAGTTAAGTACTTTAATAACATCATGATGACTAGTCGCTAGCATGATTAACCTAACTAACCTTTGTAAACCAAATTTATCAAATCGTCATTGGTGCCCCTCTAAGCCTAATCACATTATTTTAATTTGAATTCTGTCTGGAGTATGGCTAATAATTGAGTTTAAATGTTATTATAATAGTGCATAATCCTTAAGAATTTACAGACTATGTTTAACTCCAAAAAGCACGTACAAATCTGATTGACGTCAAGGGAAGGCTAGAAATTAGAAGCAACAAATTGCTTTTAGTGGAACAATAGATAATACCTAAAGGAGTGACTTTGGTCATATAAATATTTCCAATACAGATTTTTCAGGCATTACGAAGAATAATAATAACAACAATAATAATAAATATGGCTGTTTTCTGGCACAGTGGATGAACATTGTGAGCCTATAGAGGTTTCTGGGAGCTACTGATGTGAAAGCAGCCAACATGCACCTACTCATCTGTTCTTCACGTTATCAGTTTCGTAAAAAGGCCCACTTGGGTTGTTTATTGGAAAACGTATAACTTCTGTTTACTGGTATTGGAATTAACCACAATCCCAGTTTTTGATTAGTGCAGAGAAACATTTAGAAATGGGAGAACCTCAAAGAGATAACAGAGAATAATAACAGAGAACCTGTGCATACGGGAGCAAAAGAACGTTACCACAATTTTAGTAGCCTTGTATGCTAATGTGAGCGTTATAAATTATTCCTAAATAGACAAAATATAGGGAATCCATTAGAAATATCCACCATAGAATTGGTTAAAAGTTAATTCACAAATAAAGCCAGATCAATAGCTAATTGAGTGGATCAGTGAAGCTTGTTAAAATGCTTCTAATGTCTCACCATAGGTTTGAGATGTAGAGATAAATAAATTCCTACTAAAGTAGTATATCTCTAATAGTAGCTATAGCTCGAATCTCGAGGGAAGAGTATTCATTCAGTGCACAAATAAGTACACTTAAGAGATACAAACACATTCTTCGTTTGGTAGCAGTTACAACGCCGAGCTGGCACCCTGCCCAGGGTGTATAATCCTTGAAAGCAGATATACCAACAAGAAAATGGATAGGGATAAAGATCTCAAAATAACACAAGATTAAAACGTAAAATTCACACAAGTAATACTTTCAGATGCTCCTTTTTTAGCACCATAAAAAATGAAGATTTTTTGTGTGAGTGCAATGCTTCACAAGGTAAGCTCCAGACATAAGACAAACGTGGAGAAGAGTATTAACACATTTTGAACAACAAAAAAAAATGTATATACTGGTATAAATCCTAAGTGAATCAAAATACCTTTGTTTGAAGTGTATGTTGCTGAACAGAAGGTTTCATCAGAGGCTTCCTGTATGACATCATATATAACAAATGTAATGGAGTTAAGGCAGAAGAAGCCTGAATTAAGGGGGTCTGGGACAAACATCCACACCAGGAGAAGAAAACACAAATGGCCGTAACAGAGACCGGAAGAGCTGCACGCTTTTTACATGGCAGCGCAAATACTGGAATGACATATTAAGTTTTAGGAAGTGTCATGATGGCACTTTAAATAAATGATCATAAAAAGTAGTATGCATGGTTAATATGTCCATAGTTGTTGACTAGTAAAACAGGGGGTACATATGGTAACTAGAAATGCTGGTAACTAGATTATGCTGGTAATGTAAATCCATACAGTAAATAAAAAGTGTGCTATTCTTTCACATATGGGGAGTAATTGAACCTCTCATTCAGAACATCGGGTGGATATTAAGATAAATTAACAAATAAGTTGAAGCAGTTTTTAATGAAGTTCGTTAGTCTGTGTCCCTAGTCAACTTGTTAATACCAATTTAATTTTGTTTTGATTGTAAAAATATGCTCTCAGATGTCAGCTAATGAGGTTTCCATGAAACAATTTATGGAATTATCATGTTCAGCGATCGCACTTATAAACCTGTTAGACCTACATAAATCCAACACATATATTGTTTCAGGAAGCTGTCCTAACTTTCCAGGAAGTGTAGCAAATGGACCATAACGTGAGAATTTTTAAGACTTCCTTGCACAGAAAATATTGTGAAAGAAACAAGAAGGACATATTATATGTACATATGACAAGCAAGTTTATGGTAAAAAAAAAAAAAAAAAAGAGAGACTTCTTCACGGAAAAAAGATTCTTCAACAATTCCGAAAGTTGGAATGTAAGTGTAAGAGGAGGCAGAGCACAAGTGTAAACAGGTGTCTGGTCTAGGCCTGCATTTATCTTACTCCAGACTCACATACTGGTGTATAATAGGCAGTAAGGTGTAATGTCTCTTCATCACTCTTTCAGCAAAAACCTCAAGGATCACAATCATGAGGTATTAAATTGTTGTAGATACATGCATATTAACATATAGCTACTGATCCTAAAGGTTAAATCAAAAATAAAGAGGTGAGCCTAGGGTTAATGGCACCAGAGTGCAGTATTTTTTCCGCACGCCACCCTCTCCTATTAAAACACATGCACATAATAACACAAAACTCACTCTAACACCATACATTTACACATACTGTCTCCTTCCTCTTGCACCACTTACCCTATGCTCACCCCTGAAACCCTAATGCTCACATACATGCTGACATCAAATATTGACACACACTCATGCTAACACCTGGGTACTGTGCACCTGCGGCACCCGCCTTAGCACTCCCCTGACGATATATATTCAGGCTGTCAAGGCAAACTCTTGAGGGCTGAATGGCTATTAATACTTGAGCACAACAAGGAGGAGAACCCCAGACATATTTTCATATTACAGTACATAATCCAATACTTAGTGAAGTGAAGCAATTCATTGCTAAGTTGTTCTCCCAGATGCTTAAAAAAAACATTCCCAGTCTCAAATTGCAGCTAAGTTGATTATTGCAAAGGGGGTAGAACAAAGCACACTGAAGAGATTTCCTGAAGCCAAACTATTTTCACCCAAAGTGCAGTAGAACCAATAACGTCCTACCCCAGGAAGGAAGAACAAGGTCAAAAGATGACTGGCAAAGTGCAGCCTCCATAGGTAGTGTAGCTGTCTCTAAACCACTTTTGGTATGGACATTAGAAAGTGGGAGACTGGAAAAGTGTCCTGTTTACTGACAAATAAAAATGGTCGCATGACAACCGAACACAATGGTGCATAACACATATAATTAAATATGATGCAGAAAATATTCACTTGTGGGTTTGCTTTGCCTAATCTAGAGTTGGTAACTTGCATACCATCCCTTCGGGCTTAAAGTTGTACGGAAGAGAATTACTTTTTCAGCAAGACAATGATCCTAAACACACTTCAAAGCTGCGTATTGCACAGCTTTCCCACGGCAATCCTCAAACCTCAATCTCATTAAATATACTGGGGTACATTAAAAACGCTCTAAAGGAGTGCTGGAATAATGTGGATTGTGGTGGTGAACCGTTATATACATTTACTTTATATTTATAAAGAAAAAATAAATGGAATTAATGAGTTGCAACAAATGATATTTCCCAGCATACTTCCTACTTCCTGTCTGGCCTTCAGATCTTCCACCTTTTAAAACCCTTCTAAAACACATAACACACACTATATGACCAAATGTGTGTGGACAGCTGACCATCACACCTATATGAGCTTGATGGACATCCCATTCCAAATCCTTGATTATCAAAATGGAGTTGGCCTCCACTTTATGGATATAACAACCTCCTCTCTTCTTTCCACAATCTATGTTTTTAGGCACTCAGTAGGCTCGCACTCTAAATGTGTGTGGTCTACAATTTATGGCTGAATTGTTGTTATACCTATTGTAGACAATTCCACATGAACCGAGACAGACCTAGCAGGGCAGAAGGTCACTGAGCTCATCTGTGCCTACTACTGCCAATGTTTGTCTATGGGGATAACATGCCTGTGTGCTTTGATTTTATACACCTGTTAGCAATGCGCGTGACTTAAACATCTAAACTCAATAATTAGAAGGGGTATCCACATACGTTTGGTCACATAGGGTATGAAACATAAATATACTATGACTATTATACTTCTAAAAACATAATTTGATTTTTTTTAGCTTGCTTTAAACTCGGCACACATGGTTGCGTTTTCATTTTTAAACTTGAGCTATACATGGTGATTGTTTCTGTGCTGCCAAACAGTACAGAGCGCTCATGCCATCTAACCAGAGCAGTTCACATTACAAACAAAAAAAACTTGACAGATGCTTTGACCTCCAAAGTGAGAAATAGGCCATGTGACCAAGCAAGTACATTGTTCTATGAACTAGAAAGAGCTAGGAGACTAATCTGATATTAAAGTCATACAGAGATCTTTGTTATCACTCACATCCAACTACCACAATGCCAACCACTTGCATGGGCGCCGCAACTAAATAGTGGAATATGCAAATATCTTCATTAGAGTAATGTTCTATTCGTCCTAAGCCAGTGAGATACAAGTGTCAGGAATGTTAAACCTATATTTAGCCAACTGATGTCACTGGGATGCCAGGCTCTCTGCTAGAGCCCCCCACTTTCTCTCCATACCAGTTACTGTTCAGAGAGAGAGGCTGGTGAGGATAAGGAAGGTCATTCACATTCATAGAAGCAACTCATCAACAGACTCTGATTGCTTTCCGTCTTTTACAAAGGTAAATCCATTGTTTTGTTCTGTTAAAACCTTGGAAAATGAATAATTTATACCAATGCATGCCGTGTGTTTGTGTAAGAGTTATAATGAGGAGCGCAGAAGACATATTCTAATAACCTAAACTCCTTATACTGTTCTTAGTGTAAGGATTCTTGACAGTCGCACCGATACAATAAGTAGAAGGTATAACGGACACCTGTTAGTAAATGTAGGATGCGCTGTCATATTAATGGTTTTATTTTTAAAAAGTAATTGTCGAAAGGGTTGCATCGACCCCTACCAGCACTGCAGATTATGTTGCTAAGCAACCATTGTTGTTATTGGTTCCAAATAAGAACAGTAATACCAATTTTAAGGAATAATAACAAGCAAAAGGAATGAAAATAGCAATGTACATTAGCACCAAAGTGACTAAGACTCATTTCAACTGCAGTTTGTATTATTTGAGCAGATCTATTTTATTTGTGTTTTTCTTTTAATAAAGCTCTAAGTTTACATTCTAAATGAACACATTTTCAACTTATAATTATATAAAGGGATTTAACAAAATGTTCGGACAGGAGGTCATGGTCTAGAGCAAAGGCTTAGATGGAATCTAAATAAATTTTACTAGATAGAGTAGTCAATAAGTGGAACAGTTTTCCAGCAGAGGTGGTAAAAGTGAATGCAGTTAGTGAATTTAAACATACATGTGGTAGACATGAGGCTATCCTGAATATAGATATTAAAGGTTTGTGGTTATTACAACAGGAATAAATGGACAGAGCTGTAGGGTCAAATGTTTTTTATATGCCATCAAATACTATGTTTTGTTCTGAAAAGTTCTTCTTTGACAGTTTTACACAATATAATACTTATTTAACTGCCAGCCCTGAATTATTCAACTTTTTATGGCGCACTGATTCAACTTAAAATTCTAAACCTGATATAGAAAATGATGAAGTTTGAGCAACGCTAAGTAAAATGACCAGATGTATGGATAACCTGGTCACCAGCAGGCTTCTCAAAGTATTGACAAATACCTTTAACCAAATTACCCATGTGCACCATGGTTGGCCCAGGAGTAGGGAGGACAAGTGCCCCCTGGGGTGGTCCAGTTTCTTCAAGCTAGGTCAGCCCATTCAGGGAGGTGGGCACTCAGTAGGGTCATGTATTGTGACCCTGGTGTAGAGTGGCAGCTCTCATCTTGTGTGAGCAGGGCTGAAGACAAGCTCCACAGAAGGTAAGTTGATATATGTATATGAGTGTTTAAGAGAAACTGTGTAAGTATTTGGCGGTCTGTGGCAAGAGGGCCATTTGGCGTTACAAAAAGTGCCGTCCGGGCCCAGGTCACTGGTGTAGGTGTATGGGTGCTTTGTTTACCATTGCTCATTGCATGCTCTGCATACTCTTTGATTTATGTTGGGCATGGAATAAGACATTATTTGGTGGATAGGGTCAGTGCAATATACTTTGCAGCACATGGGGTAACTAAATTGATAGGTCCACTGATCCCAATTTGGTTGTATGCTAAAGAGGATTTGCACCTGCTTACCCCAGTAGTTCAAGTTTGTAATATGTACTTCTTGTATGTTACTGAAGCATGATGTAATTAAGCAGACTAGTCGGAACTGGAAACCGGTCAATAAAGGTGTCCACAGTGTCTTACATCGCTAATTCATCATGTTAACCTATAATACAAAATCTGTCACCAAAATAACTTCAACTTCTCTATAGTGCCTGCTTATTTGCACTGTGTGTATTCTTTAAAAAAAAAATCCCTCCCTCCTTTACAGTAAAATCAAACTTTCTTATCATGTTCTCATGACAAATATTTTACCTAATTACCAAAGTTGCCATATATCTTACCTGCACCCTAATATCATCATAAATAGACATATATCAGAGCAACAAATCAGTGCATACCCGGTAAATACCATTCACCTGCCACACTGGTGTCTCATTCATGGTGCACATAGAAGACTTTAAATTGCTTGAGAGTCTTGATGGGTAAAATGCACTGAAGTCCAACTGATTCAGCTTCTTGAGAAGCAATACAGCCATGTAAAATTAGACAAGACTCACCAAAATTGGGATACATTGACAGTGGCGGGCGAGGCAATATATGGCTATATAACGTGATTAAAGCCCCAATATTTATGCCATAGATAGGTGTTTTTTAAATTACATATGCTGGGTAAACTCTAGCTGTGTTTTGTGTACATATTGGTTATTATTTTAGCAGCAACCTGGCAATCTGAATGCGTATGCCTTTTAGGGTGTGCTCCCCTTTCTATATATTGTTTTTGTTATTCATAGACATATAGTGAATCTGGCGGCAGATAAGAGCTTAGATAGTCTGCACATTTATGTTCATGCTTTCTAAATAATCTCCTAAAGCCAACAGAGCTTCTTGCTTACTAACCATTATCAGTATGTTTTAGCATCACAACACCTTATCTTCTATTTCAACATAACCATACCCTCCAGTACACATGGAATCTTATGGTTATCCATGTTCCTTTAATGTGTTAAGGACTGGACTAAAGACAGAGGGTAGGAGTTCAACAAATTGCATCATTTAGGTTATGAATCATACGTAGGGAGGTGGGGGCACATCTAGTGGTCATCTCTGCAAGATTTGGAGCATCTCCAAAGTTACACCTCCCAGCCTTTGCTTTCCTTGTACACAGGATTACGCTGGACAGATGTTTCACTCATCCCAAGAAAATGTGTCACCCGAACCATAATCCTGTTTGTGTAGGACTGTTAAAACATGTTTGGTTTTCTTCACGGGAAGAAGTTTCAGTCCAGATGTAATTTCCAATTAAGATTATTGTCTGCACCTCTCAACAGTAAAACAGATGTTAGTAGTGGGAAGCAGAAAAACAGAGTATGGCGCAAGTTCGTTTGAAAACCCCTTACTAATGATCACGTACCAGCCTAGAAGTTTCCACTGGCCAATTTTTTCCACCCATGATCACAATCATATTTGTGCATCCAGGCAGTTGTGTAACTGTCTTATGAATGCTTTCTTATTTACTATCCAGCCATAAAACCAAAATATATTCCAGTGCGATAAAACAAGTCCTGCCACACCTAGTCTTCATCTGCTATTTGAGGCTTTGCCATCTGAAGATATCATGTGCTGCTCCTAGAAAGAAGCCTATCAAGTTCAAATAAAATATATTACATTGTTGCTAGATACTGTATAACACGCTGTATAAATACATGCACCTGTCACATGCATGCAATGTTGCTATACTGAATAGACTTCACAATGATTGTGGATTAAGCATTGTTTATAACACCAAACTCTGCAAGAAGACGCTACCATTATATTATTCTTAAATCTTGAAAGCATTGCATTTTGAATAGATTTTTATTTAAAAAAAAAGAACACCCCAAGCATCTCTATGTGAACAACCTGGTCCCTTTAACAAAACCTGGCAGAGGAGCCTGTCTAACAGACTACGATGCCAATGGCACTTACAAGTCGTGGTTGGGTTCAACCCTCAATCCAACCAATACGGGAGAATTCCGTTGAATTACTAAATGATATACGAAAGTGACGGGTCTACGTTTGTGATTAAAGAAAACACACCCCTTATATAAAAGTGTAAAAAATACTATTTACAAACCTTTATACACAGAATATTAAGTACCAGGCAGTGATAATTACTTAATAAAATAATAATTACAGTGGATAATAGTTTTTGAAATGTTAGTCTGTTATTAAACTGAATGTGGCTCAATGGGTACTTTGTTGTGTTCATCTGCAATGAAAACAAAACTTGTAATTTATTTAAGTAATTTCTAAAAAAAAATACCGTAATAATAATATGTTATTGTCTTATTTTCAGGAAAGAACAGCCCAACCAAAGAAGGACAATGCTATCCCACAGTGCCCTTCAAAAGGAGAGGAAAGAACAGGCCTCTGCCATATTCAAGGAAATGCAAGGAACTGGTAGAAACACTTATTCATTACAGTCCCTGTTCACTGTAGATTAGGTAGATTTAGTGCTTTGAGTATCAAGTGGCTATGCAAATTTTGTGGCATCTCTTCTGGGCACACAAAGAGTTAATCTTACTTCACCCGTTGTGTAATTGTCATATGCACATCCATAAATAATCTGCCAGAATATCTGACATCCTTTGGTAGCTGAAGCCTTTTGTAGTTGTCTATTCTGGAGCTATTTTTGAGCTGAACAACTGCTGTTGGAATGAAGCTAGCAGCTGATTGACTGATTGACTACTGGGATTGACTTTCAGACTTTGTGTTTAGGGTTAACAGCACAAACGGCCTCCATGATCGGACTTTTAAACCCTAGGCGTCATGTGATATACGTGCAACACAACTCCCTTCCCTGACATTTAAATGCAAATGCGTACATACCTATTTGTGAGCGAGATGCTTATAGCGTGTGTTCTAGGAATTCCATCTTGGGAATCGTTATTCTCTAACTAAATGTGGATTTTAGAAGGTGTAAAAAGTTATCTTAGTTTTACGGGTATTGAGTGCGCCAAATGCATGATTCAAGGTCCTGTTCCATTCAGAGAAAGTGCAAACTGTATGTTAAACAAATAAACTTTAGCAGATTTGACATCTTATTATTTCCTGTTAAGCTTTAACCACATTATAACATAGAGACAGCCTTAGTAAATCGAGCCGGTAATACAAGACATAGTAGTCTGTCCTGACATGTGAGTTCTAATATACTGTATCAACTTTAGCGTAAATGAATAACTATGTTCAGATACAGGACATTAATTTGTTTTATCTACAGCACATTGGGTTGGTCAGGGGAAACCCTTTTAATTCACCAACTTGCCCATGATGACCATTGCCCACAAAAGCTAGGCAATAAGACAGGTCAGTGGGAGATACAACCCAAAAATCAGGACGGACCCATAAAAAAAGGACAGCATGGATTTACGCATCCTGGTCCTGTAATAGCTGTGGTTCTTTAAATACCTTTAAAACTCAAACTGGAAAATAATTTATGACACTGTAATACACACGTTTATGGTTTGAACCATTAAATCTGTTAATAACATTCTCACATGTTGAGTTCATGGGGCATAGAATATCCCTGGTTAACATGTGATAACTATAGTTCCTGGGTTTGACCGTACCTCCATCATCTGGAAAGTGAAGGACATTAGTCCTATTTCCTGCAACGCAGTCCTTAGACTTTTAAAGCCAATATGATATTTAATTCATTTTAATCTTTTAAAACGCTGCAGATTTAGAACACTTGCCAAAAACTTTGTATGACTTTTAATTTTGAAAAATAAACAGTAAATATTTGTACCCATGTGTGCTATTAAAATAAACATGCATATGACCTATTTGCAGGAGCCAGCTTTGACAGAGAAGGAATAAATGGCTTCTTTTTTTAATCTGTTTCAAAGCCCACCAACAAAGCCTAGTTGGTGGGCTTTGACACAGATTAACCACAGCTACTGGCATAATGCCTCTGTGAAATCTTTTGGCACAATGTAGGTACCTTGCACAAGTCAACTAATGTACTTAGGACAATAACATTACTTGGGTAAATGAGATGTGCAGCTAATATATATATATATATATATATATATATATATATATTAATGTATATATATATATATATATATATATATATATATATATATATACGGTATATATATATACAGGTCAATAATACTCATATAGAGAAATATGCACAGCCTCATACACGTCTGTACATTGTCGCTTAATGAATATGAACAGCTGTCTTAAACACTGAGGGGTCTGTTTACTACAAAAGTAGGTATTTGTACGAGAGATCTGGTTTTAGCTCTATGAGTTCACTAATCACTATACATTAAGTAGGGTGCACCCTAAAAAGTTTCTCCTATAAGAATGGCTGAGCTGGCCTTGCATGATGCATAACTTAGTCCATGAGGTGACGTTTCAGAGATCTCACTGACTTAACTAAGAATTATACCAGGCCAACCAAACTCTCCTTCAAGGAGAAGCTAAGTGACGCCACTGAATTTAAACAGTAATTCTCTAGCAAAACCCTGCTTTAGTGACTAAACCCAATTCCAATTATTCTTATATACAGCTGATCTCGTTTATGTGACAGCTCAAGAGCACAGTCAACGTGAAACCTCTCTCATTCATAAAGGTTAGGATGATCACATTTCTCTTCATGGTGGTAATGAATGAAACTGTATACTAGATAAATACTTGGTACTCTCTAGAAAACAATAGTATTTATAAATGTCTTCCTTCAAAAGCAAGATCTGGTTAAATCTCAGTAACTTTTATAAATACAAAAAACATTAATAAAACAGACATCTGGTAAGCCACTTTCCTCACATAATGGCCAAAAATAGGCTAGATCTCACAAATGAAAATGTAAAATACGATTGTATTGGGACCTGTGGTGTTTACCTTGCATTGTGTTAACCTTGACTGAAATAAATGCTTCCACAAGACCTTGCAGTTGTCCTGGCTAGGATATTGGAGAGCATGTGACACTTTGTGCTGTTATTTTTATAGGGGTTATTTTAAACCTGCTGGCAGCATCTCAATCAATTGTTATGTGTAAAGATCCATTTCAGATGTTATGTAGTGTTCTGTGTGAATGGTACGCACAAAAAGTCTAACGACAGTAATAACATACAGACATAAACACCTAAACATAATTACCGTATTTGCTCGATTATAAGACGACCCTGATTATAAGACGACCCCCCAAAATCTAAATATTAATTTAGGAAAAAAACAAAAAGCCTGAATATAAGACTACCCTATAGGAAAAAAGTTTTACTAGTAAATATTAATTCAGGTAAACAATTTTTTCCTATTTAATAAAACCTATGATTGAGAAAAATATATATTTTTTTATTTCCTTTTATTTGCCAACCTGCCCCTCCCCAGTTATGCACATCTGCCCCCAAGGTTGCCACTCTGCCCCCAGAAATGCCTTAATACCCCTTTATTTGCCACTCTGCCCCATGATGTGCCTTTTAACCCTCTATATGCCACTCCCTCCAGAAATGTCTTATGCCACTCTGCCCCATGATATGCCTTTTAACCCCCTATATGCCAGAGTGGCATATAGGGGGTTAAAAGGCATTTCTGGAGGTATATATATATATATATATATATATATATATATATATATATATATATATACCCAAACACAATATATAACTGCTAACAGCAATCAAACTCCTATCAAGCCAAGGCAGCCAATACATGCTGGAACCTGGGGATGATAGGAGTTTGAGTACAGCCTCCCTATGCCATGCTACCCCCCCTTACACATCCATGCTATCACACACACACTCATTCACAAACATTTAAATACTCATTCATTCCATTAATCACACATACACACACATTAATCACAAAAACCCTCCCCACCCCCTTACCTGAACTGCAGATCTCCCACTCGCAGACTTCTGCAGGGGCCCGGCTGTGCGAGCAACTTCTCTGGCCCCGCCCCCAGAGGAAGGAGGGGGAGGCAGAATTATGTGACACTCTGCTAGCTTCCTGCTGCTAATAGAAGAGACGCTGCTCGGGACCAAAGCACCGGTAAGCAGCCTGGCCCCAGCAGACATTTTTTTGAGGTCTAATTAGAAGACGGCCTCGATTATTGCTCTGAAAAAAACCTCGTCTTATAATCGAGCAAATACGGTATTATATGAGGGCTATTGCATATAAAAAACTTATAGCTATTGTTTTAAAACTGTATCATATGGGATATAGATAGATAGATAGATAGATAGATAGATAGATAGATGACCATCACACCAACAGTATATAAGCTTGTTGAATATCCTTTACCAAAACCACGGGCATTAATATGGAGTTAGCCCTCCATTTGCAGCCATAACTGCCTCTCTCCTCTGGGAATGCTTTCAACAAGATTTTGCAGCGTGCCTGAGGAAGTTCATGGCCCTTCAGCCAAATGTTGGATGAGAAGGCCTGGCTCACAATCTGCCTTCCAATCTATCCCAAAGGTGTTCAACGGGGTTATGCTCAGGGTACCACACAGGATACTTGATTTCTTCAGACAAAACTAGTCAAGTCATGACTTTATGGATCTTGCTTTGTACAAAGAGGCATAGTTGTGGAACAAGATAGGGCTTTCTCCAAACTGGTGCCACAAAGTTGAAAGCACACAATGTCTTGCAGCATGTTTGTTGCAGAATTAACATTACCCTTCACTGGAACTAAGAGGCCTAGTCCAAACCTTTAAAAACAGTCCAGACAATTATCCCTCCTCTACCACCACACTTTACAGTAGGCGCTATACATTCAGAGTCCAGTTGCGGTATGCTTTACAACACTCCAGCCGATGCTTGGCATTGTGCATAATAATCTTCAGCTCATGTACAGCTGCTTGGCCATAGAAACCCATTTTTATTCCCTGCTTCCCACACAGGGCTGGCCCAAGACATAATGCCACCTGGGGAGAAGTTTAAAATGCTGCCCCCCCCCATTATCTACCCTTCCTCTCCCTCCCTATTATCTAACCTACCCCCCCCCTTTGTACATACCTTTCAGCAGTCTTGCAGCGAGTCTCCCTGCTCGGTCTCTGTGCCGCCTTGTAATGCTGAGCGCCGGAAATTACGTCATCTTCCGGCGCTCAGCATTAGAAGCCATCACCGAGCTAGAGGGCACGCAGAGGAGAGAGAGGGGTGCCAAGTGGGTACTGACAACTTGGTAAGCGAAAACCACTCGGCGCCCTCTCTCTCTCTTCCGCTTTAAAAAAAAAAGTGCCACCTGGAGCAATTGCCCCACTCTGCTCCATGGTAGGGCCGGCCTTGTTCCCACACACAGTGCTTGTGCTGATGTTGCTTCCAGAAGCAGTTTGGAACTGTGTAGTGGTAATACTACAGAGGAAAGCTAATTTTTACATGCTACGCACTTGAGCACTCAACGGATCCACTGTAATGGTGTGCATGGTCTACCGCTTCACGGCTAAGCTGTTGTTGCTCCTTGACATTCCTACTTCACAAAAGTAGCATTTACAGTGGACTGGGACACATTTAGGAGGGCAGAAAATTTCACAAATTGACTTGTGGCAAAGGTGGCATCTTATGACAGTGCTACGTTTAAAGTCACCAACCTCTTCAGTACGACTCATTCTACTGCCAATATTTGTCTATGGAGATGGCTGCTTATGTGCTTGATTATATATACCTGTTAGCCTGTGTGGCTGAAACCCCTAAGCTCAATAATTAGGAGGGGTGTGCTCATATCCCCAAGGGGTAAAACTATATATGCCTATATAGTAAAATCACATTGTCAATCTATGAACCGTATGTGATTCAGGATAGTAAAACTTTAAAACACAAGGCCTCCGGTGTACAATCTATAAAAATCTTAATTATAACAATCAAAATAAATTGGTAAATTTTTGGCCTCTTTTGCCTAATAGTCCATATCAGGATATCTGAATGCACTTGTGCCATAAAAAAAAAAAAAAAACACCCTTTCGACCTTCTGTTTCGTCTCATGCCAATGGCCTTTGCCGAAACCCCAGATTCCCCTGTAACATCATCTTACAGCGCAACACTAAACTGACGTTAAGAATAGTAGTATTGGTTCACTGCTTAGAGAAACCTGGACCAGTACCTTTCTCCAGCAACAAAACTTTAGTCTTCCTATCACAACTACTGAATGTTGGTGTTTTAATTATTTTTACAATAAAAGTCTGCATGTATAACATAAAAAATAAATTAAAGCACCTAACAAAGAAGAGGCTGACCTCCTCCTCCATGGCCTGACTATTATTGCCACTTGAAGCAGTCAATCAGTGGCAGGCAGGTTCCCGCTCTGGAATCAACGGAAGCCATTTGGATCACCTGATGCTGCTGCCTTTCTAGCTCAACGGCCCTGTTTCCTATTTTACTAATGAATACAAATTGAAAAAAATATAATTGTGCCAGGCCCGTTCTATGGAAACATTGAAAATATATTGACTTCCTATGATAAATTGCTTGTTAAAAATGGTGGGGGTTTCTCAAATGCGATCAAGTCAAGAAGTACCTAACCTAAGCAAGTTTCTTGAATTGTATGAAATGATTTTGTACATTTTAGTCCTTAATCAAATATGATGAATAACACAGTGTGTTAAGCATAGATAGGCAGTCAGCCAATGAAAATGAGGGTGACCCTACTTAATCTAGACATGATGATGATAATAAGTTTGTCAAGTCTGGCATCTGCTCGAGATGATGGTGATGGTGTGTGGGCTTTTGTCTCTTGTGACATTGATTAAATCGTAATCAGAATAGGAACAAATCTGCTTTTTATTCCCAGGGCAGTTTCTTGATCAAAAGAGTTACACCGTGTACTGAAACCATGCCATCTGCTAATTACTGTATCTGTTTGCATTTATATTAAATGTAATAGTTATCTTATACGCATTTTCACGCATATCGGTCAGGTTATATCA
This sequence comes from Spea bombifrons, assembly GCF_027358695.1. Taxonomy (NCBI): domain Eukaryota; kingdom Metazoa; phylum Chordata; class Amphibia; order Anura; family Pelobatidae; genus Spea; species Spea bombifrons. The sequence continues at coordinate 43,351,651 of NC_071087.1, read as the reverse complement.
CATTAAAACAAATGTGTCCTCTGAGTGTTTTAAAATATTATAACAGAGTTACATCTCGGTCCACAAATACTGCAACTATCTCCAACTATTGCTGATAATAAGCATATATGTCTGTATATATTGCAGAGTTGGAGGATCTTGATTTTGGGAAGAAGATCAGTGTCCCCAGAGACATCATGTTAGAAGAACTGTCTCTACTAAACAACCGGGGAGCAAGGCTCTTCAAGATGCGACAACGGAGGTCCGACAAGTACACATATGAAAACTTTCCATATTCAATGAAGCCACAGACCATTGTGAGTATTTTTCCTGGAAATCAGAGAATTCCAGAGCAATGGCGTTTTCATGCTTCTTCCCCTTTTTAATATTATTATAAGGCTATTGAGGGTCACTGAGCATACCATGTGGAAAACTATGTGCCTCATTTTGCACATTAATGACTGTTGGGACTGAATGGAGTCCCTTGTGCATGATCACCATAACCCAAGTGCCTTGCTGATGTTGATTCTAGCAAGGCTTTCTGGCATGAAGACTTTTCCTGGAAAAGCCTATGCCTGCACCCACTAGTATTATACTACACCTTGTATCAATGTGTGGGGTGTGCTCGCTAATCACCACTTTAATTATCATACATCCTCTGCATATTGCCTATATATATATATATATATATATATATATTAAAAAACAACAAAGCAGTTTCATTATATGAATTTAATCTTTGCAACAACTTAATAACCTTCTATTATACCATCAGGCTGAGCTGTATTATATCCATTCTGCCGAGTGACTGGAAAACCCACAAGATGTACTGTATTAAATCATTATTTAATAGAGCCTTAGCCACAGTATGACATTAGAATGCCTCATTCACTCGATACACAGCTCATATGGTATGCAACACATGGTATCTTCCCAGAAACTATAGACACATTCTGCGATAGCAATAAAAACACCTTTCTGAATTCTTCGACAGCTATTCTACTGTACCATTCATGTCTGCAGATTACTTACTTCCTGATACTACAAGTGATGTTAGTCAGAGATTAATAAAACAAATAACAGAAGCACGTGATATTACATCATCATACACTTTGACAAGGTGTATAAAATGTTGCATCACCTTAGCGCTGCAGTAACATCATTATTTAATCATTGCACAGCAGTAAATACATTCAAATTTAAATGTAATAATTCCAAATGCAATTTCTTATAACAAAATTCTATAGCCCCTAAAAACTAGTCTTCATTATTGCTGATGTAAGGAGTGTAGCCTTTACAATTCAGTCCTCATTTTTCATCTTATGTCTTTTAAAGGTCTAATACAATCCTAGTATTTAGGGTTAAAAAAGTCAGATATATTATCTTTGCATAATTGAGAGATCTGGTTGATTGATATTTGCATGCATTTTGAGGCAATATTCTGGCCTTACTCACAGCCGTGAGTACCCACACTGCACCGATTTATATTATAAAGTGTATATATAACGATATGGGAGTTTGACCTGGAGTCTCCAGATGAAGTGCTGCTTTCCTGGCACTCTGGGTAAGTTTCTTCAATATCAAGGCAAGCCAATGGTGTCTGGCAATGCCTACTTCCTGTCCAGGTTTTTACTACTTCCTGCCCCTTACAAACTATTCTCTGCTTGTTAAAGTCTAAGTGGGACTGGCCCCACCCCTTGAAAAACCGCCACACCCAGAAGCTCATAAATAGCATATCCCTGAAAGTTTCCAGGTAAGGCTACCATTAATGTTTTGTGCCAACATCATTACCTCATACGGGGCATTTAAGGGCAAATTTCATTTGTTGCACTTGTGACTGCTACCCTCACATTACCAGGTTAATTCACAATCAACTTAATCACCCAAATATTGACTTTATTGTGGCCATAATTCTGTAATTCTGGAATGAAAGCTGGCCCACAGTAAGTCTGTAGAGTGGGTTGAAAAATTAAAAAAGAAAATGGAAAAAACCCCACATCAAGTACATTTAGTCTGCATGCTACAACTGTAAAAGTAGATGATTCATGCTTTTTGTTAATGTTTTGCTTCAATCCCAGCCTCCACAGGTGACCGAAGACCGAGAAAGTCAAATGTTTTGCTTGAAACCAAACAGAACTCTGTGTACAATAACAAAGCATCTGGGTACATTGCGAAATAGGAAGCCAGCGTGACTCATGTTAGAGAAGTCATTTCATTCACTATGTCGTCAGACGACTGCACTCCCAGTTGGTTACAGAAACCTTAATTTTTCCAGGATAGTATGGAAACGCCTTTGATTTTTCACATTATTACATTTGTTCATCAAACACGGCACTTGAAAACCATTTCAAAGCTTTTAAGAACAAATCTGTACTTTTACCTTTTGATCGATGAAGTAGAACTAGGGTATTAACTTTGTAATACTTGCAAAATGCAGCCCCGTTAACCGCTTTACTGCCAAGTATTAAGTATCCTGCCTTTTGGTTGTACATACATGGATGAGCTGTTACTCCTAGACAAATCACAATAATAGCACTTACAGATTCAACATGGCAGAAATGTCACAAACTGACTTGTGCCAAAGGTGGCATCTTATGAGAGATCATAAAGTCATTGAGCAATGACGTCCCAGTCTACCAATGAGGTTTGTCTATGGAGAGGTGTCCACATACTTTTGGTCATATATTATAGGTATAAGCTGTATATATTATTTTACGTCTAGGATTTACTCCGCCCAAACACCCTTACTTTGCAGACGCCTGGTCTTCCTTCTGTCTCACAAGCTACAAGGTTCCACGTCACCATTGTGGGTCACATAACATTGTGTTAAGGGTGACGTTGGGCTTGTTAATGAATTTGAACAGCTCTGCTGGGCCAGTCTACCTCTAGAAATACTGGTCATTTAGGTGAACTCAGGTCTTGGCAAAACTGCCCTTTAAACTCTGACATTTGAATATTGGGATCAACTAGATAATTGTACAATATATATTTGCTAAGGAACACATTGTGATATTATTATTTATTTATATAGCAGCATCATATTGTATTGTACAACAGGCAAACATGACATAACAAGCAGTGCATCACTTAAGACTTTGGATTTACAGAAACAAAAGGTTGAGGCCCCATCACAATCTTGCTTCTATTATACAACATACATAATATGGATCCAGACTTCCAATGGATATGTGAAGATACAGATAGGATCAGCAAGAGAAGAGCAGCAACCAGCAATTATGTATTCATGTGGCGTGCTGCACCTTCCTCTAACTAGTGCTCCTCGTCTCTTTGATGCTGAACACTGGGACATCATGTTGTATGCTCATGCTCTACCTAGGCCATAATACACTACTGACCCTAAATTTGAATTGGGTTGGTAAAGCTGTATAATAATGTGATGCACATAGCCTGCTGTAAAAGGAATACACAGTACTGGAAGAGTACAAGCAGGTTCCATTGAGAGCCCAAAGCACATGTGTAGAAAGCAATCCCACTAATTTTAGGCAGCCAGTCAGTGGCAAGAATTGTAAAAACAGCAAGATAGGTAGTTACAGCTTGTAGTGAAGGTGACTGCTTTTATTTTTTTGTTCTTAAAATATGCATACTAAACTACTAATAAAGAACATTGTTATGCATTCTTCTTTAAGGAGGTGGTGGAAACAATAAAATAGTATGTGTCATTGATCTTCATTGAAAAAAGGAAATATATTTGACTGCCCCTTTAAAAGTGCTTCCAAATTTCCACCTGAAATCTTGGTGTCTGTATTTTTCTTGAATTATGAGAGTCTATTTGGACATCCTGTGTTAGCTGTCGCAATAAAAAGTCTAGCCCATGGTCAACATCTATGATAGGGGTAATTTAGCTTATTATGTCATTTTTATACTCATGTTTATAATAAAAAAACCAGCTCTCTCATTTTCCATCTGTCTTTAGCAAAACCAAATAAATCAAAATCAGAAGACAGAAGAAAACGCTGTGGATGCTTCCCAGCAAATCTCTCCACAAACACCTCCTAATACACCAGATCCTCGTAGCCCACCCAACCCTGAAAACATTGCTCCAGGTAAGGAAAGTCTAGGACACAGCTGGTCTATCCACCGTCTCCGGTTTAGAACAGACATGAAAACAAACTAGTAGCTTGTGGAATTCTTTAGGAATGTTTAACACCCATAATACCCAATTTGGGAGATTTCCAGACAGTGAGGAAGGAGATAACTTCAGTGAGATGGGTGCAACTTTTACAAGCAAGGCAACAGGAGGTTCTACCCAACAAGCGAGTAAAAGCAGGAAGAAGGCCCTAGAAAAAGGTTTGCATAAGCTAGGAAACGCTAAAAATTCCAAGGCCAACCTTGCCAAAAGGGGATGTCAGCAACTGCTTATAGGCAGTGTTCATGTAGTGTGGGAAATCAAGTAAATACACTTTTGAGGCAATAGAACATGGGTCCGATATAAATGGGAAAAAATAAATTAGCATGTATACCAGTTTAATAAAACCTGAGACGTGTAGAAAGAGTAAAACAATAGTAAAGATTGTTGTGTTAACATAATAAAAAGTTTGAGGAAATGATATGCCTAGTGCCTACAAAAAGCATTGCACAGTGGAACCTTCAGAGTGGAACTCTTATCAGGACGATCAACTTCCTACATTGCATTACTGTCTGGGTAGGATTGTCGTATCTTGTCTCTCTTTGGACTTCATAATGGTTAAAAGTCAATACAAATCACACAGTCTCTCTTTGATAATTGTTGGTTATTGTGACACTTATGGCTACAGCAGTACAACAATGTACTGAATTAATAAGTTTGGCATTAGGACTGAACTTAAATTGACTTATCACCACCGACCAACTGACCATGTGCTTCAGTCATAATTTATTTCTATCACAGGGTACACAGGTCCACTTAAGGAAATTCCACCTGAAAAGTTCAATGAAACCGCTGTTCCCAAGTACTATATGTCTCCTTGGCAAGAAGCCATTGGCAACGAACCAGACCTTCTAGAGGCTTTGTACCCTAAAATGCCAGAGCCTGGGCAGACAGCAGAGATCCCTGACTACAGGAGCTTCAACAGGTAACTGTTATTACAGACAAGCAACTTTTCGCAATGTATGCAGAATACAAAGAATAAGATTTAGATACAGTAACATATATCCCTATGTACTTCATTTGATTTTTACATACAACCTCATTGTACAATGCTGCTTGCATATATATATATATATATATATATATATATATATATATATATATATAATATTAAAACAATGGCCAATACACAACAAAATTATGGTTGCAAATATATGTGTAAAGGTAATACTTAATGGCCCAGGTTGTGGGACATTTGTTAAGCACTGTAAAAATGTAAAAGAAAAACCTAGGTTATGTATCAGCTAAAAGGTTCTATGGAGTAAAAAAAATGTTATGTGGCTAAAAATGTTTTCCATAGTTTTCTATGGTTGACCCTGATAAAATAAATCATCACAGACTGTACGGTCGTTTATTGATTTACAAAGTGAGACTTTTTAAAACCTTAATAGTATTGTTTATAACTTCTAAATTATGCCCGAAGAGCTGATGATGATATAGTGTATTTCCTCTATTGCTAGATTAGGTGAACCTAAAGATCAAATTGTATTTTTTATGCGAAGCAGACCAGTCATTGTAGGATAATAGTGTAGTAGTAGTTTTTCATCCACTTTGTGTTCTGTATTTTAATTTCAGAGCTGCCACACCGTTTGGAGGATTTGAAAATGCATCGAGGTTGAATACATTTAAGATTCCAGAGTTTGATCTACAGTTTATGAATGACTCCACTTTTAACATCCAGTCCAACCCCCTAACTTCAAGGAAATCTTTTAACAGAACAGCCCAAGGATGGACATGCGATAATGTTCCGATTATACTGTGTTCTGACTTAATTGACCCTGATGTTCCTGAGACTGATGATCTGTAACATGTAGGCATTTCCTCAGAGGAAGTTTTTATTATGTACCACTCAATCTATGTCAATGTTATGTACTTGACTCTCCAACATGTCCTCAAGGGCTACCAATGGTCCAGTTTTAATGATATCTTCGTTGAAATGCAAATGAGAAATCTCTAAACCCAGGACCATTGATGCTGGTATAAAAACCAATAAATCAGACTGTTAAACATATGTAGCATTTTTATGTTTAAGTTCTGATATGAAATACCAGCTTAAAGGTGCTATTCTATCTATATAAAACAATAACCCCAGACGATCTGGTCTTTTATTCTTCACTCTAAAGATTTAATTTGCAACACTGAAAACTTTAGGATGATTTTCAAGTCTCTATAGTCACAACCTTTGGGTGCCTGCTTTGGTGTCACGTGACATCTAAGCATTCCCTAAAACTCAATGCATGCATTTAATTATAAATGTATTTTAGCAGTAAAGTAGGTGAAATAGCACCTTAAAATAGGTTCTTCATCTTAAAGCAGAATAAAAAAAAAAAACTCTTTCAGTGTAAAACTGTGAAATACTGACAGCTTTCACTGCTTGTATGTGTACAGCTAATTACCTATTTAGTAATGTTTCAAGTATGATAAGTCCCCAGAGGGGATTAAAACTAGTACGCGCTAGTATAAACCTCACTAGGTTGAATGAAATGTGCCTTTTTTCTGCAATGCCACCCTCAGTATAGAATAAGGTATAGTGTTTAGATGCTGTAAGATATAGCTACAAGATTTAGAATGTCTAAAATACATTTATGTTTGTAAATGTAAATTTGCATGTATAAAAAAGTGTCAATTGTTATTCTTTAACCCCTTCGCGACCTTTGCCGGTTCAGGACCGTCATGACAAGAAGGTCACTAAATGACCTTTGACGGTCCTGAACCGTCAAAAAGTTAAATAAGCTTAGAAAGTGATCAAGGATCACTTTCTTCGCTTAAACGGCCTTGCTGCAATGCCTCGATGTCGAGGCATTCAGCAAGGCCGAGATCGGCATCGGGGGCCATGTCTGGCCCCTCCCCGGGGCGTCAACAGCCGCCATACATTGTATGGCGGCGGACGCCCGTTTTAAAAGCGTTTAGGAGGCGATCAACGATCGCCTCCTAAACTTAAATGGTGTCGCTGGAATGCCTCGATCAGGAGGCATCCAGCGACACCAAACACTTACCTTTAGGTGGGCTGTGACCGCTCCGGAGAGCGGTCACAGCCGCAGCTGCCGGTGATCTTCGCCATCAAGTAAGATGGCGGCGGCCCGGGAACTACAACAATAAAGACGAAAAAGTTCGCTAGAGGGTCTCCAGACCCTCTAGAGAACTGGCTCCACTTGCTGGTTGAATACAGGTACTGCATTCAACCATGCAAGTCAATGGAGCCCAGCTTTCTAATCACTATGTGATTAGTAAAATATTCAAAAAAAAAAATAAAAAAAAAAAAAATGGAAAAAAAAAAAAAGTGCTAACATTTAAAAATAATTATGCAGTGATGTCACTAGATGAACCATCCAGTACCAGCACAATGTGTAAAAAAAAATATAAAAAAAGTATTAAAAAAATAAAAAAAATAAAAAAATAAAGTTTATTATTTTGAGCAAGTGCTAAAATTTCTCAAAAATCTCAGAGTTAAAATAAAAGCACTTCAAATACCCAAGGGGTGTCTAATATATAAAAAAAATGGCTGATGGGGTAAATTGGAGTGGCCTAGCTCACAGATAGGTCATAGGTACAGACTGACCAAAATGGAGAAAAAAAGCGCACTTCCCAAATGTGGCATTTTAAATCTGAAACAACCCGACAAACCCATGCATGTCGGGTATCACTGCACTCAGGAGATGTTCCTGAACACATATTGGGGGGTTGTTTGACAGTGACATATACCAGAACCTGTATATCTATAACTAAAGTACAATTTGTGTGAAAAAAAATTACTATTACAAAGTTTGACAAAGTGTAGTTCTATAATTGGTGCATGGAAAGGGTTAAAATAACAGCATTCGGAATACCCTGGGGTGTCTAGTTTTCCAAAATATATGGTTTGAGGGGGTTAAATTGAGTTAACCGGCTTCAAAGATATTCCAAAGAGGAGATGGAGGCAGAATGACCAAATGACCACCTGGATTACGCATGCCCCAAAAGTAGCCTTTTACCAGCCAAACAATCTGACAAACCCATGCATGTGGGGTATCGCTGTACTCAGGAGATGTTGCTGAACACACATTGGGGTGTTGTTTGATAGTGACATATACCAGAACCTGTATATCTATAACTAAAGTACAATTTGTGTGGAAAAAAAAATAAAAAAAATTACTATTACAAAGTTTGACAAAGTGTAGTTGTATAATTGGTGCATGGAAAGGGTTAAAATAACAGCATTTGGAATACCCTGGGGTGTCTAGTTTTCAAAAATATATGGTTTGAGGGGGTTAAATTGAGTTAACCGTCTTCAAAGATGTTCCAAAGAGGAGATGGAGGCAGACTGACCAGATTTGTTAAAAAAGATTTGGAAATCATAAAACGCTGCTTGTACTTATTGCCCTATAACGTACAAAAAACAGCAAAAAAACATAAAAACATTGGGTATCTCTAAACTCAGGACAAGTAGTAGAATCTATTTAGCTAGTTTTTTTACTTGCTTTTTTAGGTGAGTAAAAGATTTTTCAAATAAAAGTCATAAAATGTCTTTTTTTTCAATTTTTCACCATGTTTTTTTTATTTTTTTTATAGTAAATAAGATGATACGATCAAAATAATGGTATCTGAAGAAAGCCCATCTTGTCCTGAAAAAAACAATATATAACTTATGTGGGTACACTAAATGGGTGAGGAGAAAATTACACCTGAACACAAGCACCACAAAAGTGTCAAAACAGCCTCGGTCCCACAGGGTAGAAAACGAAAAATGAGCCCGGTCCTTAAGGGGTTAAAGTAGTGTGTCATACAACATAATAAAAGGGTTACAATGGACCTGTTCACGAGAAGCAATAAATCCAAAAAAAATCTAAAGAACTTTGTGACTACTGTACAAACCAGCAAGGTAACAGAAAAACGAGATTACTGTTGAATACAAAAACATTATTGTTTCAGAACTTAAATACATAATACCTTTGGGACAATAGATATTTAAGGCATGTCTGATGTCTAATTATGTAATGCATCCATAGCTTGTATGTGAAATCATTTTTGTTTAAGGATGATTTGGAAGGAGCAGTATCCACAACAAAGGTTTTCCCAATGTAACCGCAGTCATGGTGTGTTAACTCATACGCAGCGATGATGTTTTCAAAGAGTTCAAATCTGAATACAATGTAACCACTAGAAAATGACGTCTGTAAACGGCAACCTTGTGAAACAGGACTAACCACGATGTAACTAACTCAACTGGAACGCCACTGGGATTTCACAGACTAGTTATTAAAAATTGTATAATGTTTAGAAGCATGATTATTTTGTCTTAAAGAATCAGGTATTTTAAAAGTTTCATAGTCAGAGTAGCCAAATATCAGAAGGCATTCCCTAAGTCCTATGTTTTAGCTATGTTTTTATTTTTTACCCATTGCATTTTTTCTCATTTCTCTCTTTCTTTTCTATCCTTTTTTCTCTCCTTTTGCTTATCTTGTTTTTCTCTCATTCTACATCTTTCTTTCACTCTCCCCACCATGTGTCCCCATTTCTTCTCCCATTCTTAATTTCAATCCTCACTTCTTTATTTATTTCTTTCTTTTTCCCTTCTCCTTTCTCTGTCTTTTTTCTTTATTTCTCTCTCTGCAGTTAGGGAGTTAAAGTGTCAAAATGACCCGATCCAGTTCCCCCCACCGGCCCTGTTGCAAGAGTATAGGGGTGGGAGAGAGGAACAGCTTGAAGTCTATGTCTCCTAGAGGAAAATTCTTTATTATACTTAACATCCCATTACCCGGGAACAGGACATGGGGTGAAAGGGGTAATGTGGTCATATAATGGTATAATGGTTATATGAGGTTTATTATCACTCACCCCCTTGATGGAAGTCCTTTTGTGAGTTTTGACAGAGGGCAAACTTGCATGCCCTTGCATGATACTGGTACAAGTACCTTCAAAACCATATATAACAATCAGTTAAAAATATAAGAGCCGCACAGTGCTGGATAAAAACCCTCCAGTACCCCCAAACCAAGAAGACATGTTTTCTCTTAACTCTGGGTGAGCTGCGGTAATAGTAGTTCAGGGTCATATAATGTCCAGTTGCATGACCATTTTAAGCTCTGTGTGATACCCCGGACGAGAGCCCGGATGAATGACCTTGCTAATAAGGCAGCTGTATTATCCAGTAAAGAACCAAGGTATGTGCCTAGTGTGTCTTACGGTGAGTCTGGTTCTGGGTCTGTCTAGAAAAGTCTCTCAAAATTGCAGTCAAAATGTTGAGGGTTAAATATGTTTGGTATTGCAAGTCACTCACAAATTAAAATGAAACATTTTAAAGCAACCTACTGTAATCTACAGTATTTCTCTCCTTGAAGTATGGGCAATACATGTGTATGGAATAATTATAACAATTTTAAAAGTTTGAAGAAATCTCACAGTCAGCTCATTTAGAAATTCGAAAGAGGAGATTCATTAAGCTGAAACCACGAGGGCCGTTCAGGAAAATGACATTACAGATTGCAATCAACCGTGTAAAAAGCTTAAATGTAATTACAACAAGAACGCTTGCAACCAAAAAAATCACAGTCAGACTAAACCGGTGGATCTAAAAAAGCTCCTCAGAGACAGAAAACAAGCCCCAGGTAATGCATTTAAATGCAGAGACAGACCGTCGTGTGCAGTCACTGTTCCCATCCTTAACAAATAAACCAGTCTAATAATGTTTCAGGAGCCTTAATATATTTGCATATGTCCATGTCGCCAATGATTTAACTATTTCATATATGTTAGTGCAAACAGTATGGTGTTTCTCTGTGCAGACCCTTCAGCATTCCTTGGAACCGTGTGAGACCTGCAAAAGAGCTCTAATCACTGTGGGTCATAGAAGAGACCCCTGCATACAGTCGAATACAGGGTAAGAAATCAAAGATAAGTTTTAGTGTGCAAAAAGCCTGTATTCGTCAAAAAATCCATGGGAACCCACACTTCTTAAGAGCATTATGCGGAAACACACAATTTCTTAGAATAGCATAGGAGGTTATGGCAGTATAGACTACCATTGGACCTTTAACTGGTTAATCCAGTTATTTATAATCTCTCACTTATAATGTCCCCTTTAAATTCTCATCTCATGGAAACTAAAATGAGTAGCAGCTCGCCTCCAAACAAGCATTCTAAATCAATCTCCTATGCTAAAAGTCACCAACCCTTATAAAGGTTGCCCTTGCAGATCACAAGAAAAGGATATTAGGATACCGTTTCCATGGTGTACAAATAAGGTAGGTTTTAATAAGGAACTGTCTTTATTGTTAATTGTAACCAAAAAATAAATATTATATATGTTTATTTGATGCAGAAAAAATGTAGGATTTGGGAAAAAGCCTTAAGATCATTGTATGTTTTACAGAGCACTATGTGAAGAATAATATCTTGACCTATCACAGTGTAAGTAACAACATGGATTATAACTATACAAGCTCAATTTCTGTAAATTAACTGTGCAATTTCATAGGCTCTAGGTTTCTGATTTAAACCTAGAGCCTTCATTTCATATAAGACAATGAGTTTGACAAATGTATAAAGGATTTTTGGCAGTTTCCCCCCAAACAAAGTCAATCTGTTGTACTTATGGGTGTGAAACGTAACCAATACACTTTTTATTAAAAAAAATATATATATCTTCAAGCGCTACACGGACACACTTTCCTATATGAGATATAGTATATGAGGGATAATGAGAATAGTTGATTTTTTGGGCACCAAAGAGTAACATCAATGTGCAGTGATACATAAGGTCTGTAGCTAAGCTGTGGCAAGGATGACTATCTCTTTAAATGTCTGGAGAGGCATTGGTAGTAGAAACAATGAACAATGATTCCTCATAGGTTGGTATTCATTTAAGTCCGGCTAATTAAGTAATTATGTAATATTTGAAATTACTACTTATGACAATAAGGCTTAATATAGGAGGATCAGGGAAGTAATAAGAAATACTAGAATGATGAAGACATCACCCAACAATACCTTGTTATCGTGCTGGAGAAGTACGCCAAGCTACATATATGAAAGGAATGCAGCATAATAACTTTTACTGCTTCCTTTTTTTTTCCTTTGTCAAGTGTTTCAAAAATATCATACAGGTTTTATATATTATAAGATCTATGTATTTTAGCAAAGATGATAAGACATGTCAGAAAGAAATATCATAAAGAGGAGGATGCTGGCAGAGAGGGTGGGAATAATCCTAGTCTTTTTTCCATTTCAAGAGCCACTAGCAGAAACCTTTTGTCTTTGTGTGTTTGCACAATAAATTGATCATGATCATAAAATGGACAGCTATATAACTAGGCCATGTGCTACCTTCATACTCTTCCAGTAGGAGCCTTAAAGTAAGTGAATGAGAATGTGATATCACAGGACAGAACAGGGAGACAATGTATGTGGTAAGTAAGGCACAAATCCCCCTCTACATCCTGCTAGGACAAACATCTACAAATATGTAAGAGACTAGGGGTGATATCAGCATCATAGTATGGAGTAAGGAGTAGGGATGCTTATCAATTTCAGATATAGATAGATAGATTTATCGATTGATAATTATGACATCATAGCTTTTTCCCTATGATAGAAATGTATTTCTATGTGTGAGTGTTCAACTGAGATCTCAGAGTTGTGTGCTTCAATCATTGATTTTAAAGCTCCCAAGACCAGTCAGGGATAATGGGCAATTTGATCTCAAGGTCAAAGCTGTTCAAAATGGAGAGTCAAATTACCTTAATTCTTTCCCCCCATTTCAAGAAGCTTGTCTGGGTCTTTCCACTGCAGATTTACCAAAGGTGAGCTGAAGTTATATATAAAAAACCCCAAAACTTTTATATCACATTGACAAGCCCCATTGGTATTATTGTCTTCTTATGCAAAAGTCCCATAATACTGGTGACTGAGAACTCTGCAACTTTATTTAATAGCACTCTCCAAGATATTCCACAGATGTTTTAAAGTTACTGACTCCTGTGAACGACTGCCCTCTGGAACGGCTATAAGGCCTGATCCAGGGCAGCATCTCCAGCCTCCCCTTCTATGTCTACAGAGCTCCAAGATATAACAATCTGCCCCTGGTTTTGTGGAAGGTGGACTGTTTCCCATTGATGTGCAGTCCTAAGCCTAGTCAAGAATAAGTTGCCACCTGGGAAGACAGGATAAACAGCAACCTGCAGCTTTATTTGCACAATATTCTCCAAACAGTTATATCATCATTTACGTGATAGAAATCCTGAATTGGCATGATTTAGAAAAGTATTTGGAATAAGCAGTTGGACTCTCAATTGCTAAGATCGTAGAAAAGCCAGCACTCACATAAACTCAAGCCCCAATCCTCTGAGAGTATGGAGCCATACAAATAGAGGTTGACTTTATTAATATAAACATAATCTCAGCTTTAAGCATGTACAAAACAAATTAAGCTAATGCAAGAATTATCTGTATATTGAGCAAACAGTTTGCAAAAAAAAAATGAATTGTAAAAGTAATGTCAAGGAGCAGTTAACCTTAATTAAGTCCCCCTAGGCCAAAGTATAATCCTTATACTGAAACACCTGTCATAATACAAGCTTCCAAAAAGTCTTGTATTGTTTGTCTAAATGCAAGCTATTGCAAGCTCTCGATAGATTCTTTTCTGCTGATCTAATCAGGCAGTATTAAAGTAGGTCACCACTTTGTTGTAGATTGTGTCTGTCTGTAGCTGTTTCAAGTTCTGGCCTGGATGTTTCAGATCCTGTTTACTGCTGTGATAACAGAATTGGACTGGAGCCTGCCTGGAACGCAGACACGAATATGAAGCTTTCTAGAAGTCCTCAACTGCCGTAGCATGTATAATGCATGTTTTTACCTGCAGCCATGAGACAACACTGAATTATATATGAGGCCTATAGAGTTATGCATTAGCTGTGTTATTCTATTTGTGCTTAGTGTACCAAATTATTATACAAGATTCTGGATCCATTAATGGAGACTAAATACACACCTCCAAATATTTAAGGATGACATTTTGGTTTTAGGTGGTGTGATTAGTGATGTAGCTTGGGGGCAGGGCTTAACAGACTTTTTATGAGATTCTGTGAATGTTTTATAGCTGTGTAAGTATATGAGGCACTTTTTAGATCTGCAGATAACTACGATAACCTGATTGTGAGCTCCTAGAAAATAGGGGCATTAGGGCAAGAAAGAGAGACAGAAGGATTTGGGTCTCAGACAGGGACTAATCCTCCTAATCGATATATATATCCCAAGCGAAATTTCACCACAAAGTATTATTTACAAAGGAAAAAAAAGACCAAGTAGGATCATGCCCTGTGGGTCTGCAAAGATTGCTGCCACTTACTCCTGCTTGGCCAGCTAAACAGTATGGCTGAATTCAGGCCCCACTTGCCATCATGCAGTGGTCGCATCCATAATATTATATAGATGGCTCCATGAAGCCAACGTTCAAGGCAGGGCCTGCCTTAGGTGTTCAGGCGCCCTGTGCGGACTAGTTCTCTGGCGCCCCTTGACAAAAAAGAAAGGGAATAAATCTAGTTTTAATTCGAGATTATTTATGTGCAAGTGCAAACAAGCACAATAATATATAACTGGAAACACTGGTACCTTAAATACATTAAATATAGGGAAAAAAGACAGCTAAAATCCAATCTTTGTAACAAAAACATTTCCCCTTTAAATATTGAAAAAATATTTGTCCCCTCATTCACTATGCCACACCTCTCTTTTCCTTTCTCCCTGAAGTTCAGGTATAGATCAAATAGACAACACATGTAAACATGTAAACAACACGTGTATAGCATTGCAGGTATAGTCAAACAGATTAACACACAAACCCAGCTTTGCAGGTATAGATCAACTGGGGATCCCATGCAAAATCAGCACTGAAGGTATAGATCAAATAAACACATGGAAACAGCACTGCAGGTATAGATCAACTAAATAATATCTACAAACCCTGTATTTGCAGGTATACGTAAATAATGTATGCAAACATAGCATAGCAGATATAGATCAACAGAATAACACACAAATCCAGCTTTGCAGGTATAGATCAACTGGAAATCACATTTAAACTCAGCATTAAAAAGGTATAAAAAAAAACTAAATTATAGGCATAGATCACAGGTTGCAAAAACCCAAAACCAGCCCTGGTCTCCACACCCAGATTACACACACAAATTACAGCCCAGCCTGAGCCATCTTTGTCCCCAAACAGCCTGCCTGTGCCTTCTTTCTCCCATAAACACCTTGCCCGTGCCATCTTGGTCCGCAAAGCTCAAACACCCTGCTTGTGCCATCTTTGCCTTTCCCCAAATCACTTATACATCTACCATTTACATAATTCCTTCACACAATTATTCATTTTCTCACCCATTCGCACAAATCATTTACACATATTCATTAATGCATTATCACCATTCATCCACACATGAATTCATTAATTCTCTAATTCATTCACACAATTCATCCACACATTAGTTTATTCTCTCTCATTCACACAATTTATTCACACATTAATTCATTATCTTCCTCATTCACACAATTCATACAGACATTAATTTATCTCACGCTTTCACACAATTCATCCACACATTAATTCATTCTCTTACTCATTCTCACTCTCTTTCAAGATTCTTACAACCTCCCTTTCTTACTATCTACTCCCTCTCCCCCTTCTTACTATCTACCCCCCTCCCTTTGCAGTTCACTTGCCCTGGCGAAGTCCTGTGGTGGGAACGCGAGGCCTCAGTCTCTCTGTCCTGCCACGGAGTGCGCAACTTCACTGCTGAGCGTCGGAATATGACGTCATATTCCAGCCCGCATCATGAAGCGCCACACCGCGACAAAGGCCTCGAGCTCCCACCACCGCAGTCAGGGCAGTGGTAGGGAGCTGAGGAGACAAAGGGGGGTGAGCAGTTGCTAACAACTTTTTCATGTGCAACCACTCATCGCCCCCTTTCTCTCCTCCTCCTCCTCCTCCTCTCCATGCCGCCTCGGCGTTGGTGATGGGACTGCCGTGGAGCTTGCACACCCCTAAGGCCGGCCCTGGTTCAGGGTAAGAATCAGCAGAAAGAGAATCCAAAACATGAGCGTAGGTCACAGAAAAAACATTTTGGGCATGCTAAAATAACATCTTAGGGGCCAAAACAACCAACCACTAAGTAATATGGATTAAACGCTGTAGCCAATGCAAAACTGAGATGTGCACAATTATCATCACCCTTTTAGTCAATACTCCTTTTGCTACCTCCCTTTGCCAGCATAACAGCTCTGAGTCTTCTACTATAATGCCAGAAGAGGTTGGAGAATACATGGCAAAGAACTTGAGACCATTCCTTCTTCATATTTCAAGGTCGACACGGGTGGTCTCTCCTTTTCAGTTCATCCCACAGATTTTCTACAGTCAGGGGACTGGGACGGCCATAGTAGGACCTTGATTTTGTGGTCAGTAAAACATTTTCTGTTGCTTTTGATCTATGTTTTGGATCATTGTCCTGCTGGAAGATCCAACCACAGCCCATTTTAAGCTTTCTGGTAGAGGCAGTCAGGTGTTCATTAAATATCTGTTGTTATTTGCAATAGTCCATGATGCCATGTATCCTAGCAAAATGTCCAGTTGACTGGAACTTTTTAATTATTGCCCGGATGGTGGAAATGGGCACTTTCAATGCTTTTGCGATTTTTTCATTGCCCATTTTTGCCCATTTTGCCGCACATCACAACCAAGGGAATTTTTCCTACGTGTTATCTGATATTTATCCTCCTGTGAAACAGGAAGTCATGGTTGAACAATTTCTTGATCCTAGTCACCCAGTTATACTATAAAATGTAAAATATAAAATGTAAAAAGATATATTTTTCTCATATCAATTCATAGGGGTGCCACTAATTGTGCCACATATATACTCAACATTTTTTTTATAAATGTGTTGTGTTTGCAATTGGTTTATAACCACGAGAGCAGAGTATTGTGAGTATTTTTTTAAATAAAAGATTGAAGCATTAAACCATAAAGACAATTGTTCACAACATAATTTCCTCATATTTACCAAGATTAGTGGGGGGCACTGTACATGTGCCTAAGTGTTGGTGAGTAAACTGCTAAATACCGGTAAACTGACAATCCCACTTTTACTCTGCTGGATCACAACTAAAGAGTTTTCTTTTCAAAGCAAGTATCAGGAGAAAACAGGAGTGCTTCAATGAGGGAAAGAATGATGGTGGCTGTTAGCAGCAACTGTTAATACATCACTTGCACCCTCTGGAACAGTGTGCAAAGCAAATAGCTGACTATAATAGTTTGTAAATGGTGTCTATATGTGCAAACATATGACAGAGGATGCAATTGCCTGGGGTTATTTGGTGAGCCTGGAAAATCTTATTTCTTAACATACTTCAATCTGTTTACTGTGCATCATGGAATAAATCAATATTTGGTTTGTGTGCTGATTTGCTACAAAAGTCTGGTTAATATTTTATTCTTGAATGAAAGGTGCTTAGTAACAAAACGTTGACACAGTGAATGTACATTCATTTAATATCATGAACAGTACCAAACCAACAGGCTTGCCACTTGTCAGTGGAGCTTGTCTGGCAGACTCTTTACATTGACCCATTCCAAATACCTTCTTCAGGCTCTGTTATTACTTATATAAAATCTTATAATAAGACACCGAGGATACTGTGCTTTTTCATGTTGCCAGTGGCTGCATCCGTCCTTTGCCAGTCTAAGGTCTTGGAACATTTAGTTGTGCATGGACTGGCATATTCACAAGCTCAGAAATGGGCGCAGACAGACAATGGGCAGGGGCAAATACCTCTGTCCCTAACCAACCAGACTAGGCCAGAGCCCAAGTAACCATTTGCAAATCCCACAGCCAGTTTCTAAGTATGACCACAAGGAGAAAGCAATCATTACATTCCACAATCCAGTTTTATATGTTCGTTTACAAATCAAATCAATGTAATGCTTGGGAAGACAAACATAGGCCAAGGAAACAGACATGATCTTGGAGCCTTGCCTGCAAGTAATCTGGTAACGTTAAAAGCAAAATATGTTTCTTAGTCTTGCAAGCTGTTTCCTCAGGAAAATGAAAAAATAAAGGCTTAATACAGAAATGCATTGCCAATTACCACCTGTTGTGCTGGTGGACAATTGACGGAATTATTCCGTCTTGGTGGGAGAGAAAAAACATTATTATATAATTGGTATTATTATATTAACCTCGGACTGGCCTGACATTTCTTTTTACTTTACCTTTAGGACACGTGGTACACTGTAATTAGGGACTTTGGGGAACTAATGAAACTACAATCTAACATTCAAGAAGAACCAGAATGAATGAAAAGTTTTTGAAAACATAGATTACTCCCCACTAAAACCAGTGGTGCTGTAACACCAACCGTAATACATCTAATGCCTTATGTAAGAAAATGCTTCATTTATAATAATTTAATAATTAACTCAAGTGATACTGGTATCCTAGGCCTGTATATGATAATTTAGATATTAGATAATTAAGTAGGTCACATGAATGGTCCTGTAACACCATTCAGACTAGAGCAGGGCCTCTTTTCCTTTTGTACCAGTTTATTATTGTTTGTGATTTTAAATTTAACCTTCTGACACTGATTCTAAAGCGTTACGGAATCTGCTGGTACTATATAAACGTAATATAATGTCAAGAAGCTACTTTGTCTTGCCAAAATAGAGCAAATTAGCATGCCTAACTTGGTCCTGTTGGCTGACTATATCAGAGGATACTTAAGTCCTGCTGACTTATCTATTTAAAAACATGTGTGCCCTCTCTTGGGGACAATGTAGTAGGTAACAAACATTCGGGTAGTGCTGGTGGAGAAACAGATGACTGGACTTGTCATTCTTTGCAGGCATAACCCCAGCAAGCATGGACTACCATAGTAGCTACGTTGGGAGGATGAAGACAGCAAACCGATTCAGGGATCATCAAACCAATGAGACCCTTGGGAAATATGCTAGTTGTTAAAATATGTCCTGCTCATAATGTGGCCCCATTAAGAGCTGCAAATACAAATACAGTATCACGTGGCTCCTGCAGGCAGATCCATCAGCTGTTCTGCTGCCAACCAATGCTTGTAACCAAAGAGGTGAGTGCATGTCCACCTGACACCCAGGTACATTTAGAACCTGTAATGTTTGCATCAGTATGATGTTACTTTGGAAGAAAATAAAGAACTGAGTTAAATATGTTATAAACATATAGTTTTATAAAATGTCAACCCTCCAATTGGCATATTCGTCGCTTTGCTTTTCCTGCATAATCCAGATGCACGGCTCAGTGCTCAGTCTCTGGGTCACATTTAATGATTCTCCTTTAGAGCCAAGTGTGAAGACACAGAGACATTTAGCACTGGCAGCTGACGCATTCCATTTTCTATTCTCTCACATTGTTTAAATATCTATCTTTAAATTAACACTTTTCCCATTGCCTTGTGTGCAAAACAGTACAAACCCCTAAGTTCTTATTGAATGGCCAAAACAGCTGAAAAAAGTAAAACAAATATATATTTATTTGATGATAGCTTTTACAGTTGGTGGTCAGCGAGTTGATCCAGAGTTCCAAGAAGGGCCAAGAGTCTGACCCTTGTAATGCAGAGTAAAATTCTAATGGAAATTCAAGAAATGTGACACATTTGTTGGATTGTTTCTAGAATTTAACTCTCCATTATGCATGGCCAACTCAGTCTTTTTGGTATATTTCCAAACATGAAGTACTTATAACCTAAGATTCTTTAGGGAAGATGTTTAAACGAAGGCACTGTTGCTACCCCATAGTTTTATTTTTGTTTTGTGTATCTTGCATGTCTTATTTCTCTTGCATTAGAATATTTCATGTCACCAGTTAATTATGTATTATGTCAGGCAAGCTCAGCTCTCCTTGCAGGAGACCCTTACAGGGTCCATAGTGATGTATAATGTGAAATTTCTAAAATGGAGCTTCCGGTTCTTCTGCAAGTTAATATTGATAATACTGTATATCATATAGACCGATCAGCCATAACATTATGACCACCTGCCTAATATTATGTAGGTCCCCCCTTTTGCAGGCAAAACAGCCCTGACCCTTTGAAGCATGGACTCCACTAGGCCTCTGAAGGTGTGTTGTGGTATCTGGCACCAACACATTAGCAGCATATCTTTTAAGTTCTGTAAGTTGTGAGGTGGGGCCTCCATGGATCAGACTTGTTTATCCAGAACATCTCACAGACGCTCAACTGGATTGAGATCTGGGGGATTTGGAAGCCAAGTCAACACCTTGAACTTGCCATTGTGTTCCTTAAAACATTCCAAAACTATTTTTGCTTTATGGCTTGCAAGGGTGTACATGGTCTGCAACAATGCTTAGGTAGGTAGTGTGTGTCACATGGAGGGCAGGACCCAAGGTTCTTCAGCAGAACATTGCCCAAAGCATCACACTGCCTCCACCAGCTTGGCTTCTTGGTGCCACGTGTTCTCCAGGTAAGCGAAGCATACGCACCTGGCCATGAGATGTAAAAGAAGACATGATTCATCAGACCATGCCAACTTCTTCTTTTGCTTTGTGCTCCAGTTCTTATGCTCACGTGGTCATTGTAGACTCTTTCGACAGGGGACTGCATGGGCACCCTGATTGGTCTGGGGCTACATGGCCCCATACGCAACAAACTGCAATGTACCGTGTATTCTGACAACTTTCTATCAGAACCAGCATTAACGTTTTTATCAATTTGAGCTACAGTAGCTCCTTTGTTGAATTTGACCACACGGGCCAGCCTTTGCCCCCATGCCTTGGCTGTCCATGACCCTGTCGCCAGTTCACCACTTTTCCTTCCTTGGTACGGACCACTGCAAACCAGGAACAACCCATGAGAGTTTTGGAGATGCTCTGACCCAGCTGTGACACTTCAGCCCTTGTCAAAGTCACTCAGATCCTTACGCTTTCCCATTTTTCCTGCTTCTAACACAACTTTGAGGACTAAATGTTCACTTGCTGCCTAATCAATCCCACCCGATGACAGGTGCCATAATTACAAGATTATCAGTGTTATTAACTTCACCTGTCGGTACACATACACAGTGCCTTGTAAAAGTATTCACTTGCTTTGACTGGACCACTCCAAGACATTTAAATGTTTCTCGAGTGTTGCATTAGCAATATGGTTAGGGTGATTGTCCTGCTGGAAGGTGAACCAACGTCCCAGTCTCAAGTTTCTGGAAGACTGAAACAGATTTCGCTTAAGAACTTCCCTGTATTTAGTGCCATCTATCATTCCTTTAATACTGACCAGTTTCTCAGTCCCTGACGATGGTGTTCTCGGGGTGATGAACACCAAACGTTAGCAGCAGATCTACAGTCCTGTAAGTTGGGAGGTGGGGCCTCCATGGATCGAACTTGTTTGTCCAGCACATCCCACAGATGCTCAAATGGATTGAGATCTGGGGGATTTGGATGTCAACACCTGAACTCGTTGTGTTTCTCAAACCATTCCTGAATCATTTTTGCTTTGTGCCAGGGTGCATTATTCTGCTGAAAGAGGCTGATGGCATCAGGGAATACTGTGTCCATGGAGCATAGTCATGCTGGAATAAAAAAGGGTTTTCCCCAAACCGTTCCAAGAAAGTTGGAAGCAAACCATTGTCCAAAATGTCTTGGAAAGCTGAACGGGACATACCAAGACATTTTGGGCTATGCTATGCTTCCAACTTTTAGTTTTATTTATAAAAGATTAAATGATAACCATTAGTTGTTTAATGGTGCCTTCAAATACAGGCTAGGAAGGAAGGACCCTATTGCCTAGGGTCAGATCATTTGTAAAACCAGTGCTTTTAAGTCAAACCCTTTAAATGTACATTTTGAACAAAGTCTTTCAAAAACATTCCCAGGGTTATTTTGCTGACAAGCAGGATGTATGCAAAGAATCACGCAGCAGGAAACTAGTGGAAAATCTTTGAAAACAGATACACAGAACTGTGGTTATAAAGAAGAGGCAGTTTCTTAACAAAACAGGACATCGTAATTCCAAAATAATAAGTAAATCAGACAGGAAAAAAAAAAAACACGTGGAAGAAAATTAACCTTCTTGCGGCAAGTGCATTTTGCATTGCTTTTTTGCATGGCATTCTGTACAGTACGGCACAGATGGGACGCCGATTGTGCTAGGGAAATGCACACTCACTTGGCAGCTTTGCAGAGGTGCTGCACCATAATTAAAGCACAATTACAAATAGTATGTAAGTACGGTAAGTCTTCCAGCAAAGGAAAAATAAAGAGAATATACAGAGATGCATCTTTGCAAGGGTATTACAGTAAAAATTAAGAGAAGCATTGCCATTTTAAAAGCCAGGCTGTTTACATAACACCTACTTAAGCTTAGGCCCTGTACTTGATGGCATCTAGCGGCCAGGGGTGTTGTGCTTAATATTTGCAGTTAGTGACTCATAGTGGGTGTGCCAGGCTCCTTAAACCCACATCCTAACCATGTATATAAACCTCCAGGATACAAGCGCTCCTGTGAATGTGACTTTTATGAGTGCGCATATCGTCAATCAACTAGAATCCAGACATAACAGGAAAGAATTGCTTCTAATTCCATACTGCAACCTAATCCTGAGAACTTCTTCTTAACCATAAATATTTGATAAGACGTATAAATGCTTTCCTGTCATAAATCCCAGAATTGCATAGAAAATACAATTCTCATAAAATTCAACTTAACATTCAAACTGTAGCTCGATGCATTTCTATCAATGCGTTTATCTCAATTGATTTTCCAGAATATCCTAAGGCTGTAATTTGCTACTAAGTCAATCAATCTGACCGTTTTGCGTATGATGCGTATTACCCAGTGCTATAGTTTATAATGTTTAAAATATCACAATGTAAAGGTTGAGGGAACAGGTAATCGGCAGAATTAGAAATTAGACAGTATTTAGAAAACTAACTTGAATACGGCTAGCCGCATGACAGCCTTACAGATTTCTGGCTTATAGGTGAAGGTGTCTTTGGGGACTGTTCATTAAGAGACTATCTTGGTCATTTGCAGACGTGTAGCGTTTTGAACCTTCCATGTAGGACTCGCAGAGCCCTCCCCAGCCTCAACTTATTAGCATACTTGAGAATGTCCTTGAGAAGGCTACCTGGAGCCCCTCCCCCTCTTCTGCTGTAAAGGGACGGGCTAGCCATGCTTAAGGGTGCGGCTTGCCAAAACGCCTTTAATGGGTGGCAGTAGGCTACAAGTGGGCAAGTGAGTGTGACCAGTAACCTGCCCCCCTCCCCAACCCTGAGAAAGAAGAAACTGACCTGGATACCCAGGGAATCAAGCTTCTCTAGAAGACTCCAGGTGAAACCCATGTAAGTAAAAAAAAAACACCTTGTCAGTAAGGCTATGGACCCGCCAAAAGAAAGAGAAGCATTGATATCTAGTCGCGTTAGGAATGACTTGAGCTAAACATCTTGTGGTTATTGCATAAGATACTGGAGACCACAATGCGTTCGCTAAAGTACGTCTTGGCCTCACAAAAACACCAGTGAGATAAATAAAAAGCAAAAGGGAGTGAACATATAGAGGGCGTGAACAAATAGCTAATTGTGCTTTATAAGAAACATGGAACTCAACAACACACCACCTCCAATTTGTTTCAACATTATGCCTAAATAATGTTACAATATTCATTTTCATCAAAGTGTAATAAGATTATCAACATGACACTTGGGTTTTCTAACTTTACATTACTCCTATTTTATGCACAATAAAGGCACAACTTTATAAGCGTGTTTCCTTTCTGTTTATTCTATACTGTATATTTGCTGGCCACTTACCACATGCCTCATTCATAGTCTCCAGAAATAGCTTTAAATTGTAGGAGAATCTCAGTGGGTTAAAAGACTGTTCTGTCCCAATGACTTAGCTCCGTAGTAAGCAATATAGCCGTTTAAGGATTATATAGCACTTGTCAAAATTGGGATATTTTGACGCAGTGGCAGGTTGCCAGACGCCTCCTCAACTGATGCCACCCTCACTGTAGCACCATCACACAAATCCAAATCTCAGTGCTTCCTTACTCAAAGGTGGACTGTGCCTTTTAAAACATTTTTGGAGGCTGTGCTGACTTGGCACAGGCTCCACAGTATAAATGATATTGTTGGAAAAATAAGAGATCTCCACATTGTAATTGTCTGACTGAGGAGCAACACAGCAGGAAGTCTAACTGCTCCAGAGGGTGACTTCCGCCACCCAGGACCTCCCGTCCTAGGCTTACTCAGCCAAGGCCAGAATACGACGATGGGGGTGGGGGTGAATTGAAATGTATAACCATGCGCTGACTGAATTACTTGCTGGATGTCCCTTAGTATGGTGTTGGGTGTGCAATAATAAACTATGTTGTAAAGCATACTTCTGATATACACCAGTCATAACAATATTCCTAAGATTTTGAAGGTCCCCCTTTTGGCACCAAAACAGCCCCTGATCGCCAGAAGACGGACTTCACTAGACCTCTGAAGGTGTGCTGTGATACCTAGCACCAAGACATTAGCAGCAGATCTTTTAAGTCCTGTAAGTTGTGAGGTGAGGCCTCCATGGATTGATCAAAGATGCTCGACCGAAAAGAGATCTGGGGAATTTGGAGGCCAAGTCAACACCTTGAACTCGATGTTGTGTTCTTTATACCATTCCTGAAACATTTTGTTTTGTGGCAGGGCGCATTATCCTGCTGAAGGAGGCTAATGCCATGAGTGAATATGGTGTACGTGGTCTGCAACAATGCTTAGATAGGAGGTACGTGTCAAAGTAACATCCACATGAATGGCAGGACCAAAGATTTCCTGACAGAACATCGTCCAAAGCATCACACTGCCTCTACCCAAAGTGCATCCTAGTGCCATGTGTAAATGCCAATATAAAAGAAAACATGATTCATCAGACAAGGCTACCTTCTTTCATTGCTCAGTGGTCCTGTTATTATGCTAATGTGCCCATTGTAGGCACTTTCGGCAGTGGACAGTTGTCAGCATGGGCACCCTGACCTGTCTGTGGCTACGCAGCCCCATACGCAACAAACTGTGATGCACTGTTTGTTCTGACCTTTCTAGTAGCACCAGCATGAACTTCTTCAGGAATTTGAGCTACAGTAACCCGTCTGTTGGATTTGAACACATGGGCCAGCCTTCACCCCCCACGTGCATCAATGAGCCTTGGCTCATTGTTGCCAGTTTACTACTTTTCCTTGGACCACTTTTGATAAGTACTGACCACAGCAGACTATGAAAACCCCACCCAGAGTTGCAGTTGTTGAAAAGCTCAAATCCTTACGGTTGCCCATTTTCCTTCTTCTAACACATCAACTTTGAGGACAAAATGCTCACTTGCAGCCTAATATATCTCACCCAGTGACAGGTGCCATGATAACAAGATTATCAGTGTTATTCACTTCACCTGTCAGCGGTCATAATGTTATGGCTGATCTGTGTATGTAACAAGATTCTTTTAAAACATGGAAAAAAACAAACTGGTGCTAAGAATAATTTTAAGGCTTACAAGAATAAACATATCTAAAAAGTATAGCTTGTGCAAAACATTTGCATAGATCAAATGTGAATTGTTTTAATATTTGTTTTGCTGTACGTAAATGAACGGGATGCTTGTTAGCTTAGAATTATATACACAAATGATATCCGTGGATACAGCTTGACTCAATACAGTTATGTATTTTCAGAAGAGAGCTCTGCCATGAACTTCATGGTTACTTCTATTGATGGTCATTTAATTCCTAAAAAATAACATTAACTGCTATTTTTATGTGACAGATGTGTCCTTACGAAGTTATTTACTGCACAACATAATCCACTGAAGCAATTTAGTTTCATCTTTTTTCTATATGCACCAAGGATACGCGTCAAACAACTCAGGCCTTATAATAGTAATTTTTATCATTGTAAACCATGCAGATGCACAATAGCAGAGACGGGCAAAAATCATCTCAGTCTTAGAAATCTTAATGCTCTACCTAATCAATTCCTGGTTGGGCTTTATTTTAAAAGATCAATTTGTGTCTCTATTATCTAGTCTCCCTCTTGAATTGCTGCGGTTAGACAGTCTACATTATGCAGAGGCGATGGCAACCTGGAGCTTTTAACGCAAGACTTTAAGATCAATTTCCCATTATTAAATCTTATCGTCTGGAGAAAAGCGTGCAGCGAGACTGCTTGTGCCTCACAGCACGCATTTCATTTTTCACAATTAATTAGCATGAAAGAGGGCGATCGTTTGCGATTTGACTATTTAACAGCGTCAAGGACTACAGAGAGCAGTTAACGTAATAGCTTGTGCGTAACGCAATAAAGTGGGAATTTATAATTTATTAACCACTCTCACAAGAAGCAGCCGCATACATACATACTCAGCACAGCCACCAAGGTGCACTTATATTAACGACAATAACCGATGCCAAGCGGATCTGATTACTTTGACCTGTTAATAGGTGCTGTTAATATTGATCCATTTGACAGCAAGACTATGGGAATTGCTGAGCGGTCGTTTAAACATGTTCACCCTAGTCTATTGCCGATTTTGGTGGCTTTGTTATACACATGTCCACCCCCTAGAAAACACATACACTACGGCAAAGACAAGCTGCTTTCTTATCATGAGTGGCCAATAAGGTGTCAATAACTTTTTGCAATGCAGCATCAAAAAGTAACTATTTTCCAGCAAATTTCCAGGGGTCCCTATTATGCATTTATTATTTTGCTGCTTGTAGGGGTCCTAGCAAACAGTGCTTCCATTAAACCCACCACATGTATTTTTCTTTTTGGCGCCTCTCTTTGCGATAATCAAAGTTATGGCACTGAATTAATTGTATTTATTTCTGACCCAGGTTGTCTGCAGCTCGAACTATTTCACTGGTCTTGAAGGACCATTAAGACAACATTGAATGCCGCTTCTCGACCTGTAATCAGGTGATTGGTCAATGGAACAGGCATCCCAATGTGGCCACTTGCCGCCATGGTAACCACATGCCACAAAAATGGTGAACCGTATATCTAACTGGCCCATAGAGCAGTGGCACAGGGGTCTGCCGCTCTTGGTGGGCTAGGCCATAACACATTGATGGGTTCATACAGATCACATCAATCGCATACCTTTACTTAGGAGGGTGTGGGGAAGAAAGGAAGAAGTTACCAATATACCACGTGCGATTGCCTTAACCTAGATATCTAGGAACAGCTCAACTAAAATAACTGGTAAAAAGCTAGTTAAAAACGGAGGTGGTTTATAAGACTGCTACCTAAACTTAACTAAAGCAGAACTACCAAAACAGGTCCAGCCGCCCAAGAGGAAAGAATGTGCTGAACTCCCAGCACTCAAAGGGTGGAAAAACGGCGAGACCCAATTGGAAGTGGCCTTTCGTTACAAACAATGTACCTGAAGGCTATGGACATACCGTACATGTGAGCGAGCACAGAGCGCGCCACTGCCCACGTGCTAACAATGACTGTACAGGGAGGACACGGCAATGTCAGCACATGGATATGTACACTCCGGCACTGTGCAACGGGCGCAACGGCCGGGTCCCAAATCCAACACAACCGGTTTATCTAGCGACTCTCGGTAAGGCCCGCCCCATACCTGCGCACATAGCTGCCATAGCGCAACCTGATTGGCCCTGCTACCCAAACTGCCGCACGACGTCATGCGCAGGTGTGCTCCTGCTCCAAGGGAAGTGGGGAGAGCATCTTGGCTACGTAAGGTGGCGCGTGTATCCCCTCAGCGCTACGGGCACAGGGAAACTAATCGAGAGCAGAGCGCGCGAGGTCTATGCCAATGAACGGGAGACAATGGTGACCCGCGGCAACTTCCACCACCATCCCGAGTATTCGTGCACTTACTGCACTGGTGTCTGACAGCTGGGAGACGAGAAACACACGTGCTCCTCCCACACACAGCTTATACCAACATCGAAGCCGCGCCTCCTCCTGCCTCAGAGTCACCCGCCCCTCTCTCCGCTCTATCTCCGCTCCCAGTCTCCTCCCTGCTCCCAGTATACATACAGGCGATCACCGGCGGTGGGTTACCGGCTAGAGGAAGTGGTGTTAACGGAATTCCTAAAGGCAAGCGGAAGGAGGCTTTTTTTTACTGAACACGCGACGGAGAGCATGGATCCGCCTGGAGCGCTGGCAGATCGTGTGACACCTGTGTGATCGTGGGCTTATATACACACACGTACACCTGCCGTGATTGCACACCGGGATAACGGCGCCCGTGCTGTCGGTTTCAAGTCACCTGTAGCCCTGTGTCACACGCCGTGCCCGGGGGTGCGCAGTGTACATGGCGTGGGTTAAACTGTTCCGCCGGCAGGCCGGGGGCAACCTGGGGAAGGTTTACCAGCCGGGCAGCGTCCTCTCCTTGGCCCCGACTAAAGGCCTCTTCAACGAGCCCGGTCAGAACAGCTGCTTCCTGAACAGCGCCGTGCAGGTGAGCTATACATACATACATGTGACTAGCATAATAGAGTATGCATTGGTTGGGTGTCTGTCTATCTATCTATCTATCTGTCTATCTAATGTGTGTGCGCATGATGGGAGTTGTACTGTAAGCAGGGAAGTTTGTTTCAAAGGAGGAGACCTGTTAGCACTGGTAAAAACTGGATTGTCAGATGTTTAGCTGTAATGAAAGGAAGTTTTTTTTTTTTTTTTCTTTCTGGGTGGTAGGTAAGTGGAACAACCTCCCAGAAGAAGCGATAGAGGCTATTACAGTGATGGAATTTAAGAATGCATGGGGTAGGCATGAAGCTAGCCTGAATCAAAGGCAAGAAGGGAATAAGATCTTTACATCAGGAAAGATGGGCGGAACAGTTGTTACCTGCCGTCAGGCTGCGCTTCCGCGTAAGACGCGTGAATGTTTGTGTACGTTGTGTTTATACTTGTCTGCTTTGCTGTTTACTGTGGATCTTTAGATTGTAATCTTGCGAGCAGGGCTCTATCCACCTAGTCTGTCAATTCTCGTCTTGTCATACCCCTGAGTATATGTATTGTAAGAAGTGCTGCGTACATTGTTGGCGCTATATAAATAAAAGTTAATAATAATAATAATAATAATAAACTGTGGGCAGAATACTATAGGAACAGAGCATATTCCTCGATTGTTAGCTTGTTGGAGCAGGGCCCTCCTCACCTGTTGTTTCTGTAAGTCATGTTGTTGTGGTATATATTACTTGTTATGGCCTGTCTACCCATTGTACAGCGCTGCGGAATATGATGGTGCTATATAAATGATTATTGCACCGTGCTGGTATATGCGTGTTTGCTGACAGCCTGATGTGTGTGCTGTCAGGTGCCCACTACATGGGGAAGAGCTGGATATGATCGTGGTTCTCACAGTACTCCATTGTCAATGATTTCCAGCCTGTTTTTATGCTGTGGCCTGCTACCGGCAAGGGGGCGTCTATAAAATAAAAAAAAAACACCACCCTTAAGCCAGTAGTATTTAAAAAAAAAAAAAAAAAAAAAAAAAAAGTAAGTAGTAAAAAAAAGAGTAATAGGCAAAGAACATAAAACATATGTATATTTTTGTTATCTATTATAACTAATAATTATGTTTTATGCATTTCTACGATTTTTATACTTTTTTCCTTGAACAAAATTAGGTATAATTTGCGCTGGTACATCAAACATGGAAAAGGGGAATGCCAGTTTAACAAACATGGTAAAAATGACAAAATAACAAAAAAAAAACATTGGTCTTTAGGGTATGAAACCCCCCCAGTCGTGATGGGGTTAAATCAGTGAGATTTCTCCGGTCCCCTCGCCCATTGAATTATACATCGTAAGGGGCCAGCTCAGCTCTTCATGCTGTAGAAACCTACCTGTGTTGACCATTCATAATGAAGAGCGAACCAAGGCAGCAGGAGCCCCCCCAACACTCTCTTTAGTGAATAAACCCATGTGCCTCGCATGTTCTGCACATCTTTAACACGTGTGTGTAACAGCGCCATGAGCTTTCATATATGTTTCACGTGGTTCGCCCGCGTAGTTTGACCCATCTAGAATAGTTTGTACGGCTTGACTTCTAGGTATCACCAGAATGAAAGTTGTGTATGAAGCTGAGCCAGGCGGTTGTGCTGTGATTGTTCATTTAGTAGAGGAGGGTGTGAGGATCCGTGTTACATATCCTCATAACATGGGCTGGAAAGGCTGCATGCCACAAGCTAAGCTGCTCTGGCAGGGAGTACATTTTTTTCCCATGTATTCTTGGGTACCTTAGCCATGTGCATTAAAGGCTGCTTAGGAGTTATCGCCCAATTGTGTGCGTTCTTAGACCGTGTATTTCTTTATTCCCCTGCCAGGTAACATTTACTCGGGTTCTGTAGGAGCTGATTAGCAGAATAGTGAAATTATTGAAATGCTCTTTTGATCTCCCGGCTAATTACTCTTATTACTCAATATGGTTCTCACCTTTTATGACTTTAACGCTGATGTCCGTACGTTCTGTTCTTCAAATTATGTAGGAAAAAAATTGAGACGGCAGCGCAACTCCGTCAGATGGATACTGCTTTCTGTGAGCAGAGAAAATACATTTTTATAGGGCTTGTATAAACACAGCACGCAATGGGTCGTACAGATCAAACCCCAAAACAGTCTAAAAAAGCATATAAATTCAGAACATCGTCATCATCAACATCATCTTATATATCAGGGCTAGAGGCACCAGGTTGCCCAGGGTTTTGCGGGACAAGGGGTTAAAAACTGGCCAGGGCGTCCAATCCAGCACCCTACACTTTACTGCGGGTGCCATGAGGTACCCAGCAGGATCATGCACCTTATGTGACCCAGCTGATTGTCTCCCGGCCCCCACAAGAAAGCATAGGGTGCCGCATTCATGATGTATATGAGTGTATACTGTTGTGTCAGAGTCAGTGTGTATATGTATAGTGATAGGCAGTATGTCTACTGTTTTGGAGTGCTAGATTCAGTGTGTACGTGTGCATGGTGTTAGAGTGTGTATTTTTTATAGATGTATGGCCAGTGCATGTAAGTTGTTGCTAAGTGTGTGCATGTGGTGTTGTGTATGTTACATTGTGGCATGAGTGTCTATGTCAGCATGTAATGGGTGTGTTAGTGTATCAAATCAGCATGTTACATAAATGCAGAATGTTCGCATGCGTCTGTTACTGTATTGTGTTAGTGTGTGTGTAAGAATAATGGTTACACACAAGCTTGAGTCTTTATGGTGGTAAAATACCCCTTGTCTTAAACTGGTTAGCTGCGGTACTGAAGAAAGGTATGTTTTATGCTGTATTTCCGTAAAAAAAAAAATCCTTTAACTCTCAGGGGGTAATAAATGAAAATAAATATATTATTGGGGAAGAAAAAAAAAAAAGCTGGCTCCTAAATTTTTTTTGGCTGGCTCCTTGAGCCAAACCAAATTTGTCGAACCTTGTTATAGATGAGTACACTGCTCCCTCCCTGCCTCTCTCTTTCTCTTACCTCGTGGAGAGCTGTCTGCTGCTGCCTCTCTACCACCGCCAGGTCACATAACAGGGGCGCCTAGATGCTGTGCACTCGTCGCTCCCGCCCCGGCACTCCCTGCAGCGAAGCAGGGGGGATGATTTCTAGTTACTCAGTGTTTATCGAGCCTTATCATAAGCACTGACACTACAGTATACACCTCATGGAGACCTGTGGTGAAGCAGGTGCTTTTCATGAACCCCGCTGAACGCTTCATGACACCTGCTTCACTGCCCCCCTCAGGAAAGCATAGAGTGCCGGCTTCACAATGGCAGCCCTGGCCAGTTTTTACCTCCTTGTCCTGCAAAACCCTGGGGAACAGGAAGTGGCTTCTAGTCGACCTGACCAAACCAGGCTTGTCGAGCCCTGGCCTGCCGTGATCTAAAAGATCTTTGAATGTCATACAAGCCAGTATGTGTCTATTCTATAGCACGTTATGACATCCATGTACTTCTTGTTGCTAGGTACCTTTCACAATAGTTTAAATTCCTGCACATCAGTCACAAATAGATCCATTAATTGGTTTTATAAGTCACTTGAAAACTCCAGGCTTAAAATGTTATAGGGATTTTTTTTTTTAAACTAAATTCTATGACCAGTTGACAAAAGCCACCAAGGGACTTTTCAAAGAAGGAAGGAAGTCCATTTGAATTCCAATCTACTCTGCAATATACTTCCTTAACAAGGTTAAAGTAGAAAGTGTTTCGTTTTTCCTTTTGAACCAAATAGTGTTTGAGAAGCCAAGTAAAGTGCCACAATTTTTTCTTTTTGAGTCGTCCTGGTTTAACTTGTATTTTTCACAGCAGATTATGTAAAATGTTTGTTGCAAAACAAGTGATTTTATCCTACAGGAACTGTGGACCATACCATTTGTTTCTGTTGTAAGTCACTTTGTAGACATTAACCCAGAATCCCTTTCATTTTACAAACATATGTAATTCTTCTTGCAAGATACCATTTGCAGATATTAGGGTATTCAACTACAAAAATCCGACGCTGAGCCTCAGCGTGATCAGAGACTTCGCTATCTTTCGATGCACCAGGTGACTGGGAAGACAAGGAAGGAAGTACGCTGAAGTGGTATACTCAGGGACAGGGAAATGAAAGTTGACAGGCTGAGCCAGGACTATTACTAAGGATTAGACATTGTAGAATAGTTGGACGACCCACACAAAGATCATACAATAGGCTGGAGATATAAAGCATGTTATGAACAAGTCAGTGATGCACAACAGTTGATGTAAAGCAAGAAAGATGTGCCAATAGTACGGGCTTGTATGGAAGTATGGTCCTCATTGTATGGTACCAATTCTAGGCTTATTGTATACGTATGTAAAAATAATCTGATGGGTTTTATTACTGTATACCATTTCTTCCTGTGATGAGACAGGACATTTTAAATTTTTTTTTTAATTATGCATTATACAGGGCCAGCCAAGGCTTTCCTGCAGCAGACTTTTGCCATGGGCCTTCATATAACATAGTGAAGCCAATGATTGGAAAACCACAACTCTCCCCTTTAGTGAATAAACCCCTTTTATATGCAGTTTATTTGTGAGATTTTCTTATTTTGAATTATTTTCTAATTACATAGTAATGAACAAAGAAAACGGCACATAATTTCTGCACTTGTCTCCTTACCACATATGTGCAGGAAAGCTAGCGTTTATGCCCACGTTCTGCTTGTGAATCAGGAGTCGTGTTCAAACCAGCAATCCATTCGACAATAAGGACATTGCAGTTACTTTATTGTACGTCTCCAAGCTTTTGACAAAAAATCGTTGTCCTTGCTGCGGAATGAGTCACTAAATGATCCTTAGTGTAGCCATACCTAGTAGCGGCTGCTACTATCATGTATGCAAGTGCTGTAGAGCATGTGCACATAAGAAACGGGTCATTTTCTCCAGTTATTAAGAGATGCATGCTTTTTCTTTTTTTTTTTTTTTGCATGTGGTAAAATGCAGTAGAGTCAACACAGAATTTGTATGTAGTTGTGCATGAAAGTAGGACTCCGTTGGTCCTTTTTTAATTAAAACTCTGAAAAAGAGGGAAAAAATCAACAAAAAGACACGTGTCAGTACTGCTGCTTGCATTTTTTCCTTTTTTTTTGGCTTGTCTCCTATTTTTTCCAGTGGGAGTATGGTCAGGACTAGATGAATGACCTAGTTCTCAGCTGCCCTACATTGGTGATATGTCACGCAGCAGAAGTTGTCCTTCTGGGTGTGTAATTCGAGAAGGTGCTACATCTGGACTAAATATTTTGTCACAATTCAAGGTTTTCACTTCATCTTCAATGTGTGGCTTCAACTCTGTAAAAGGCTCTGAGTATTTCCAGTATATATTTGGGTTTCACAATGCCTGTTTTGTGGATTTCAACGCTTACTGGTATCTGTGAAGCATTTGCGTATGTCTTCTGGCCGTTTCCTAAACACCATGCCATGTTCTTAGTCTGTTGTGCCAGACTGGCATTGAGAAACTTCTATTGATAATTATATGCAACTAATGGTGGCATGCTGCTGGGTGGTTGTCACTACCTTCCATGTTTTTGGTAAACTCCAAGAGAAACTTCTGCTTGAGGTCGCCTTTCCTTCAGCTTAATAGCTTCTTCAGCCTTAGGTCTTCTCCTCCACAGTGGTTCCGGCTATCGCATACCGTTCACCCTGTGGTGCCGTGCTTCAGAGAATCTCAAAAGTAAAATAAAGCACAAGAATGTGCAGGGTGTGCCACGTGTAATATATTGAATTCAGATGTTTATGTGCACGAATGGTGGTCCATAACTCACCAGATTTTAAACAAACACTCGTGCCCCTGTCCTCTTCCCTGATCAAATGTTAAATTCATATGTATTCTTCATTTGACTTTCCGCTTTAGTGCCAACACTGCATAGTTTTGTTATTTACTGCAGCTGATGCCTCTGGCTGCCCATTTCCATTTCTTACATTTCTCAGCTGCCTTTAACACTTTCATGGTTTGCATAAAGTTCCATTCCTAGACTTTTCTACCTTTTTACGTGACTAGACAGTATCTGGGAGGTAAGCAAACAATGTTTACTTGGCTTTGATATCCACGGGTGCCCCTCATATATAAATGTGTAAAGCTGGATTCTATGCTAGGATGAATGACAATGTTTCAGTGGGTTGTGAGATGTTTGTTTTTGGCATATACCGTATTTGCTCGATTATAAGACGAGGTTTTTTTCAGAGCAAATGCTCTGAAAAATACCCCTCGTCTTATAATCGGGGTCGTCTTCTAATCAGACCTCAAATAGAGGTCTGATTAGGAGACTAAGATCCAGATCCCCCGCACCGCTGCAGGGGACCTGGATCCTCCTGTCGTCGCCCCCCCCCCCACACACACTTACCGGTGCTTCCGGAGGTGAAGTTGGCAGCGGGGGTTTGTATGCGTCGGTCGCAAATACCTTCCCCGACTGTCAGAGATCAGAGTTCAAGAGTTCCTGATCTCTGACAGCCGGGGAAGGTATTTGCGACGGACGCATACAAACCCCCGCTGCCAACTCCACCTCCTTCCGGCTGCCGCGGAATGAGACGTCAACCCGCTGCCCCGGCAATACAGCAGGAAATTGGAAGCACCGGTAAGTAAGTAAGTGTGTGTGTGTGTGTGTGTGTGTGTGTGTGTGTAGGGCATTTCTGGAATGCCTTACACCCCTATATGCCACTCTGGCACTTAGGGGGTTAAAAGGCATATTATGGGGCAGAGTGGCATATAGGGAGGTATAAGGCATTTCAGGAGGCAGAGTGGCGTTAAGGGGGCATTTAATAGTGCACTCTGCCTCCTGAAATGCCTTATACCTCCCTATATGCCACTCTGCCCCATAATATGCCTTTTAACCCCCTAAATGCCAGAGTGGCATATAGGGGTATAAGGCATTTCTGGAGGCAGAGTGCTCTATATAATGCCTTTTAACTCCCTTAATGCCACTCTGCCTCCTGGAATGCCTTATACCTCCCTATATGCCACTCTGCCCCATAATATGCATTTTAACCCCCTAAATGCCAGAATGGGATATAGGGGTATAAGGCATTTCTGGAGGCAGAGTGGCACATAGGGGGTCAAAAGGCATACCATGGGGCACAGTGGCATATAGAGGGTTAAAAGGCATATCATGGGCCACAGTGCCATATTGGTGTGGCAAGCCTGGGGGCAGATGTGCGTAACTGGGGGACAGGTTGGAAAATACAAGAAATAAAAACAAAAAAAAAATATTTTTCTCAATCATAGCTTTTATTAAAAAAAATAGTTTACATGAATTAACATTTACTGGTAAAACTTTTTTCCTTTAGGGTCGTCTTATATTCAGGCTTTTTCTTTTTTTCCTAAGTTAATATTCAGATTTTGGGGGGTCGTCTTATAATCAGGGTCGTCTTATAATCGAGCAAATACGGGTAATAGAATATCTGTTTTCATGGAAATGTTTTGCAGGTTCTTTGGCAATTGGATATATTCCGAAGGAGTTTACGTGGACTAACTGGACATGTCTGTTTAGGAGATGCTTGCATATTTTGTGCATTAAAGGTAAATACTGGCTTTGTGCGTATGTAATCGGTGATACCCACATACACACTATACATTATAATATACATTAAAACACAGTATTTAATATTCTAAATAAACTTATTTCCACTTTTTACCTATAGGCAGATTTTGTGTCGTACCTGTTGGGTGGTAATCAAACAGTTAAAATACTAAAACTCCTAAAATTCATAATTCCTGTCAATAGAAATCCTTAGCTGGAAAAATGCTGTTTGATTTTAGAAGGAAAACTTCACCAACTTGAATTTCAAAGCAGACTGAGCCCTAGTGGTGTGGATTGTAAAACTCAGAGACAACATCTTTGTGAATTTTTGAGGGGCTTATAAAAAAAAAAAAAAAAAAAGAAAAGTTATATTCTCTTGTGTAAGTTTTATTTAACTTAAGACTTTGAGCTAATTTAAAGCTTCTCTCTTCCGTTTGCCTTTAGTCGATATTTGCGCAGTTTCAGACCAGTCGTGAGAAGGTCCTGCCGTCGGATGCTATGAGACATGCCCTGGCGGAGAGCTTCAAAGATGAACATCGCTTCCAGCTTGGCCTCATGGATGATGCGGCTGAATGTTTTGTGAGTATACGTGAAACTAAAAACATGAAATAAAAAGCGATAAAAGTGACGCATATTGTAAATAAGATAACTGATTATCAAAATGAGTTTATAATCTAGTATTTAAGGACTAGTAAGGGCCTGTAACTCAAATTGACTCTGTCATTGTATGGAACATTGGTCAGTGTGTTCCCCAAACTGCTGTCCGTTCATATTGTAATGAGCGTGTTAAAACATGATAGCTTGAGTGCATCTCGGGTGTAGTGAACGCTGCATTTGGCGAATACGACTCTTTGGAGTCATGTTGTACAGAGGACTGGCAAGCTGCGAAGGAGTCGGTCAAGAAAAGATTTCAGTGAGCGTTACAGTGAGCATGGCATAGTCCTAGGTACCAAGGAGTGCCTTTAACCCCTTCTGTACGGGTGACGTACCTGGTACTTCCTGGTTGGGTGTCACCCACAGACCGGGATGTACCTGGTACGTCAGCGATGATGCGCGATCCAGCGTCGTTATGGAAGCTGGGATCGCGAGGGGCAGCTGCTACTGACCTATGGGTGTCCCCAGCGATCCATAGCAGCCACTCCCCCTCAATTCCGTGCACTTGATCGCTTTGAAGCGAATCACGAGCAAGGAATTAAAATATTTAAATAAAACTGCGGTCTTCAAGGGAAGCCGCAGTAAGAGAACTCTGGTACGGAAGGGGTTAAGTAGCTTTAGCGTTAAATATGTTGAAATTTAGAATATCTTACTCTGCTGAACAATTTGAAGGATTACAATGCTTTAGCGGTTAACGTGAGATTGTCTGCAGACCTAAAGGTGGGTCAGTCAAAGGCTTAGACAAAGTTAAGTTGTATTCTTTAACGAGAAGCAAACTTTAATGATTAATGTTTCAGTTGTCGTCTATATTTTTAAACGTTTCTAAGGCTATATGTAAGTAAGCGAAGAAAGGGAGCCAGTTAAGCATGAGTTCTTGGGGGAACTGGCATTTGTACAGTAACAGTAGATAATTAAACTTTGTGTTTTGTGTGTTCTGTTTCATTGTTAACGTACTTCATGGTTGGATATTGAAAAGATAACTCATAGGTATATGGGTTTTGTGTACATCCTTGGTGTAGTGGCCATATACCCCCCCATTGAAAGAGTCCTTTTAACATTGTGGTCGTTTGTGTGCAATAATTGCTTTCTGTGCTTACACGTCATGGCTTATTCTTCCCCATCCAGGAGAACATTCTTCAGCGGATTCATTTTCATATTGTCCCGAACAGCGAAGGAGATATGTGCACTTCAAAATCATGCATCACCCATCAGAAGTTTGCCATGACCCTGTATGAACAGGTAAGCTAGAACCGATCCAACTTCTTGCACCTACATATATCATGTTGGTGGTGATGTTTTGTTGGAATAATATGGCAGTTACTTCTGTCGTGGTGGATATGTTAGATGTAAACTGGTGCCTTTTGTTTCCTAATCCATACTCCTTTTTAATGTGTTCTTCTCCATTATTAAGGGAAGGTTGTGTGTTAGTTTTCCACTCGAGCATGTTATGACAGAGAGATGGATTTTTAGTATTCTAGACCTGTACATGTTGATAGTGTCCCATTTACGTTTGGTTTCTTCTTTCTCTTAGTGTGTCTGCCGAAGCTGTGGTGCCTCATCTGATCCGTTGCCTTTTACCGAATTTGTTCGTTATATTTCTACCACGGCTCTTTGGTGAGTTCCGAACATTTCCTGATTTCTCAAATGGGGGTTTGAGCCTTATGTGTCTAACACAAATTCACATCTATTGCCAGTTTATGCAGATGAAACTATACTAGCTGCTGAGCAGAGGTAGCCACAAGTGCAGGTGGATATACTTACGTGACTGGGCCAAATGTCAGGAAGCTCAACGCATTACTGCAGGCACCGATATATCGCGGGTAGCCCTCTAGCTGTTGTGGAACGAAGATTCCTTTAATACTTGGTGAACGGTGCGTTGACACAGCATCATGGGCGTTCTAGTTAATCTAGAGAGCCTGTCTGTCGGCTAGAGCAAGTGTCTCCAAACTGTGGCCCTCCAGCTGTTGCAGGACTTCATATCCCATGCTCCTCTGCCAGCTGAAAGGGCAGTATGGGAAATGTAATCTTGCAACAACGGAGGGGGGGGGTTGGAGACCCCTGGTTTAGAGGAATAGAGGGTATAACTTTCAAACAGCAGCAGGTGTATTATATCTACCCAATGTATTATTTGGTGAAAATGGCTGTTTTTTTTTTAATTCAATCTTAAAGCAGACTAATGACTTAACACAAGTTCATCTTGTATTAGAGATCATACGGTGTGGTTCGTTCACTGAACTGCAGTGTGTAGATGTGGTTTCGGCTCGTTGACTTAACTGTTATGAAGCCAGTGAGTTACCTCCTGTAGGGAAGGCAGATACTTAATGCTGCATTGGTAATGGAGGAGATCTTTGAAAAGGCATCTCATTGATTTAAATGGACAATTCACTGTGCCAACAGTCTCAGAATATTAAAGGACTCTTTGTGTACTTTTAAAATGCATTCTTCCAGAACAAAAAGCACTTGCAAGAGGTAGAAGCTGCAGCTCGGCATCTGCAGCTAACCCTCCCCTCCGTGCTCTGATTATTCTTGCCACTGATTGGCTGCTTGAAGCAGAATATCATTTTCTAATGTAGACTTATTTTATAGTATAGTATAAAGCATTACTGGCCCTTTAAATGTCCTATTGAATACATTTGCATGGCCCCAAGTGTACCTGTCACCTGTATCGGGTAAAATATCTTAGCCTCGGTGGTTTGCATGCATGCGGCGAAACATTCATTTTGCTTTGTGTTTTCAGACAGGAGTTGCAGGAAATGATTTCACCCTACATTCTTATTTCTAATGAGTCAGAGGCATTATAAGCCTTTGTTAGGAAGTTTTCTCCCCCCCCCCAAATCTGGAGATAAATAATGTGTCGTTACAATGGCGTGGGAGGTATTTAGCATGTTAATGGATTATTTCAATTGCCGTTTCTTTGAATTGTGACTCAGTCGGAAAGTGTACCATGTTATTTGGGCCCAGGGTTCCAGACACAAGAAGATGTTCTTCTCTAGGCTTCTATGTTCCTCGTGTATTTTTTCAGTGTGATGTTAAAGAGCATTTATAAGTAGCTACATTTTTAAATCATGACCTTAGAAGTGAAATTCCCTTTTGCTGATTAAAAATATATATATGTATGTATATATATATATATGTGTGTGTATATATATATATATATATATATATATATATATATATATATATATATATATATATATATATATATATATATATATATATCTATCACACACAAATAAGAAGATAGTGGAGTGTTCAGTTTAACTAGTTTGTATAACACGCCAGCATACAGATGGCTGCAGCTGTAGGAGGACGTTGTTGAGTTTTATATGTTCTTTAACTTGTGCACGTTTACAGGTTTATTCTGTATTATTTTTGCCTTTATTCTTGACCTTTTTGTTTTCTTTATATGTGCTTATTGCTTTTGTGCATTAAAAGCTTTGTTATTCATCAGGCATATACTGAAATCCATTTAAATGAACAGAAACTAAAAGTGGTAGGAGTGAATGAGTTAATTTACATTAATGGAAACGCTAGTAAGAAAATTAGCTGAGAGCGGCGTTGCTATTCTTTGATTATTAAGAGTAACTTTTAACCCTTTTTTCACCATTATATACCTTGCTGATTTATTTTATAGAAAACATTTTTAAAAATAAAATTTTACAATTAAAAAAAAAAAAGTTTTCTAGGTAGTTTTTACAAAATATATTTTCATTTGTTTTCTATTTTTTTAACCCCTACCTAATTTCCCATTAACTTACCACCACACCAACTAACCAATATACATTTAAAATAATGTTTAAAAAATTAACCCCTTAGTCCAGTCATGGAGCAATCAGCTTCAGCTATGACCCCATGATCGCTGCAGTTGTGGTGACGTGGGACTGTTTTGTTTTGTTTTTGGTTTTTTTTCTTTGTTTTTTTTGTTTTGTTTTTACTGCAGAGGTACTTGGAACTTCATAAAGGTTTACCCAACCAGTGATTTTAATGTTTTGTCGTGTGTTCTGACGTGCAAATACGTGGAGGGGTGCTAAATCCCCTCTATATGCATTTACCTCTTTCCCCATTCCGCAGATCCTAGGCTCGCAGGAGACTCTTTCTGTCTGCGCCCGTGTTGTGCAGTCATCACTAAGTCAGGCCGGTACTGGCCCAGTGAGAGTCTCCCTGCCCATCCCAATGAGTGTCCCTTGTAATAGCCAGTGATGAAGCTGATCAGTGCTTTTTTGGTCTGGCTTGACTCTTGGTGGCCGGACCATAATGTTTTATCTGCGTCTAACACCAGGCATAATATGCATAACCTTGGGAAAGCAAAGTACGGTCGGTTGTATCTTGAAAGGTGTATGTAAATGGAATGGAAAATGATGCCGTGTGTGTGATTCTTATGTGTATCTCTCTCCTTCAATCATCTCAGTAATGAAGTTGACAGAATGCTCGAGAGACACGAACGCCTCAAACCAGAGATGTTTGCCGAGTTACTTCAGACTGCTAACACCGCAGACGACTTTAGGAAATGTCCGGTAAGCAGAACAAAGACGTAGCTTTCTTTAGTGCAGCACGCGTTATTTTATAACCACATGGAGGTTTTCGTTACTCAGGGAGCAAGATGTTCTATTCTTATATTGCTTGGGTTACACCACTTAGGTTTCAGGTGTTACACACCTTACTGTGTTGGCAATGAAGTATCCAAAGGAAATAGTTACTCAGTTTTGGCAAGCTACTGTTTTTTTTTGTTTTACTTTACATATGTTGCTTACCAGGACAGTAGTATTTTGATTGCAACACTTTCATTACTTTTCATTTATTGGGGAAAGCCAATAAGTATGTTCAAAATGTGAGCCTGCAGTTATTTTGTTGGTGTGGTGGATAGAAGAAAGTCTGACTCTTTTTGCAGGACCTTTTTCCCCAGGGTTCACATTTCACATGTAACTCTGGCTAACCCCCAATTCAGCCTTGTTTGCCAATGTATTATGCAGCATTTGGTTTAACACACAATGTGATATGTTGCTGGGCACCCTTAGAGTGGGCCTGGTAGCATAGTTTTACATTACCACGCTTTGATCGTCGCTTCTTGCCCAAGTGTAATGCCAAGTTGCCAACATCCATGACAAGAGACACTAGCCTTTACTATAGAAAGCTGGGCATCTGTATAAAGAGCAGTGGTAAAAATGGATCAGTCATCAGGAATATTCTGTTGGTATGATTGCGCCATTGACACCTTTTGCTACAATCTTTCTTTACAGACAACTGCCAGCGTATATTGTATGCTTGAGTTTGTTCTGTAACCAGTTACTGTTTACAAAAGGTTGAGTGTGTGATCGCCTGGAATGGCATGTCACCGGCACTGCGTAACGCATGGCATGTTTTTTTTTTTTTGTCTTCTTGAACAATATTTTTCATGTATGTGAATGCCTCATCTCACGGCCCCTAAAGTATTTTTTTTTTGGGGGGGGATCGAGGCTTTCTTTTTTCAACAGTATAATTGAATATTATATTAATGTACTTCGAATTAAGATTAAATACCAAAACCAAACCATTTCACAGGTGGCTTCAGAAGAGGATGACCTACTCATTTACTGTAATGTAACGTGGTGATGCTGAACCTTTCTATAGCATTGTTTTGCACCAGCAGCAGTTGCTGGACGTGCAGCCCTAACACAACCCGAATGTCCTAAATATCAAACAGAAGCACATATCAATACAGGGTCCTTGCATGCGCTGTGCAGTGCATTTTCAAAATCAGTATGTTTTACTTAGAAGGAAATTAAGTCTTTAACTTCCCCAAGGTCTCCCCAGTGTTATGTTAGTAGGGGAGGGAAAATGAGCTGCATACCTGCATTTGATTGAGTATATTCCTAGACCCATCCATAACTCAACCTGCTAAAATGCTGACTGATCTAATAATTACAGAATGCACTGATATAGTCTGCAGCAAGAGAGCACAGTGAGAGCAGCACATGACCTGCGTTTATATTACATGTTATTATAGATTTTAACCTTCAAAAATAAGTTCACATCTTGATGCCTTCCAATAAATCATCTTATTCAGCTAAAGGGCAACTTCTGTTCTGTGATCCCCTTGGGGTGTTAACAA
This sequence comes from Spea bombifrons, assembly GCF_027358695.1. Taxonomy (NCBI): domain Eukaryota; kingdom Metazoa; phylum Chordata; class Amphibia; order Anura; family Pelobatidae; genus Spea; species Spea bombifrons. The sequence goes on along the minus strand of NC_071087.1, from coordinate 43,308,743 downwards.
TTCAAATGTATTCTGAAACATTCTTGATTGTTAATTGTGGCATTGGATCAGGCTGTGTGTGTGTGTGTGTGTGAATGTATGTATATATAATATTTAGTTATGTATATATGTGTGTGTATGAATGTATGTATATATAATATTTAGTTATGCATCTGTCAATCCTAAAAGAAAGGATTGTGTTTCTCGTGATCTTACTGCAGTGTAGATTTGGCAAAGCATGTTTTTTATTCATATAGCAGTTAGGGGAGGACTTTTGAATGAATGATGTTGAATAGTAGGATTAATAGGGGTTTTCAAGTCAGTACAAAGACATTGAGCATTGACAGCAGAAGAGCAATGCTTTAGAATGTTTTAAAAAGCAGCAAGCTTTCCATACACACTAGTCCTGGTAATTTTCCATCAGTGTTCCTAGGCTTTTCATAGCCTGTAATAAGGTGATTATTTGCTTTTAATGTGTGTTTAACATTGCTATCAGATTGAGGTAGAACACATTTGTGGCATTTAAAAGCTGGAGAGGTGCTTTTCAGGAGCAAGATTTGCTCAACCTTATATCAATATGTTCAGATTTTAGACTTACATGTGGCCAGTATTGGTTCTCCTCGGGTTTGCACAGAAAAATTAATGGATTTTTTTTTCTTTTTCTTTCCAGAGCAATTGTGGCCAAAAGATCAAAATCCGTCGAGTCCTGATGAACTGCCCAGAGATTGTAACAATCGGTCTGGTTTGGGATTCTGATAACTCCGATCTGACAGAAGAAGTTGTACGGAACCTGGCTACTCAACTTTACTTGCCGGGGGTATGAGAATATTTGCAATGTTTGTATGTCCCATCCATTTCTGGCAGAAAAGCTAGTACCGTGCAAAATGCTAAATAAAATTGCTTCTTTGACGGCAGATAAGAAACATTCGGCCCATCTAGTCTGGCCATTTTTACTGATGTAAAGGCTCGGACCTTAACCAGTCATTAGTCTTGTCTTAGATTTAGGATAGCTGTATGCATATTCCATGCATGTTTAAATTCCATTACTCTGTTACCCTATTGGATCAGTAGCTGATGATCTCTAAGTCTAGTTGAGTATTCTAGCTTTCATTATTTCAACATAGGATGGTTACTATTCAGTTGTGGTTTATGAGACGACCGTTGAGTTAATTGAATGTTTATTCCAATTTTAAGAACATGGTGAATGATGAAAAGCAATTAGAGCTGATTTTTAACCATCCTCAAATCGCCATGTGGTTCTGTTCATATGTCGGGTTATTACAGATTGCTGCATGGGCTGTCAAATATTTATGAAATGTACTAACGCGCTCACTTTTACATAGTTGTTTTTCAGGGTCACTGATGAGCAAGCAAAAGAAAGTAGACTTTACCTTGTGGGTATGATCTGCTACACAAGCAAACACTACTGTGCCTTTGCCTATCACACTAAAAGTGCCAGATGGGTTCTCTTTGATGATGCATCAGTGAAAGAGGTAACGTGTATAATGTCTCAAATGTACATTTAATTCTGTGATAACGAAGTTAAGAATTAGACCAGAGAAAACCGTATACGTCAAACTGATGTGACCCCCTTATAATGTTGGCTGTTCTGCAAGCAAATACATGAAGAATGAGTAAATGTGTTGGCTTTGCAAACAATGCCTTTTCTGGCACTTGTCATGCTAAATGGTGTTTTGCTGCTTAGACAAAACATTAATATTACTTCCTATGACATTAGCAGATGTGGCATTTTGTTTTACCTGCACCTGTAATTGAAAAACGCTAAGATGTATGTGTTAATTTCACCTATACATTGTGCCAGCCAGTTGGCTAGGAAAGGTATTGGAGAAAAGATATTTGAAATAAAAGGGGCATGTCATTTAAACTTCAAATGGTTTTGTACTTAAGATTATCTAAATTTCAATGGCTGGGTGCATTTTGTTTTCCAAAGGATTACAAGTTCCTAGATCACTTTAGGATTGCTTTCAGTTAATCCCTTCCTGTTGTCGGCTTAGATTTATTTGTGTATGGATATGTGTAAATACAATACAAGCGGAGCATTTCGTGCATGTTGTATTGGCATGAGAGGACACTCGACTGATCCATGGCCAATAACATACTGTTAATAAAGGGCATGAAACAGAAGAGGGTTTATTGTAGAAGCATAAACAATAAGGCATTGTTTGCTGCTGTGTCTAAAAGCATACGCTTGTTAATTGCGTATGGCGAGAAATATCATGTATGGTTGTTTACTTTAGCGGCAATTACAAATATTTAATGACCTATATAACCATTAATGATTATTAAGATTTCTTCACGTGTCAATTCCTGTATCGGCATTTTTTTCATGCTTTAAGCTAGTTTATCATGCAATTGCTTTTATCTTTCAGGTTGGAAACAAATGGAAAGATGTGGTCACAAAGTGCATTCGCTGTCACTACCAGCCACTGCTTCTGTTTTATGCTAACCCCGATGGTACGGCGGTAACTACAGAAGATTCTCTAAGGCAGGTCCTACATTGGTCTCATTACAAGAGAGTGTTCAACAATGAGAATGGAGGTGAGGTTTTTTCCTTTCTTCTAAGTGTTTACTCGGAGTCCTTGGATTATTTTGTAATTCTTAGCCACTAGAACTACAGAGAAAGAGGTTTTTCTTTTGTTTTGTTTTTTAGGAACGTCGACATGTCAAAGTAACGTATGCACTTTAAGAATTTCCTTTTGTAATTGGCGAGAGTTAAGGAGCAATATAAATAGCTTTGAACATTGTATCTTAGAGAATAGTATTTCATCACTTTTCAAAAGGCCCCGAATTGATGTTTATCTTTTCATGAACTAGAAATGGTCACTTAACCGTTTAATACATTTTGTATTTTACAGGCAGTGAAAGAATGCCGTGTGGATCAAAAAGTCCAGATCATGGCAGAGAGGAGGCTGCTGAGCATATCTATCAGAATAGTGGCCCCAGGTTTCAGATGGAGGATTCTGGATTTCATCGGGGTGTTCAGTCAAGTGCTGGCAGAGGACCTGGTATTGAACTTATGAACTTATTGTTTGCCTTAATATTTTAAACTCACATACTGTCCTTCGGGATAATGTTGTGGACCCCCCCCTTTTTTTTTTTCTTTGAACTATTGCCTATTGTAAAGTGATGGGTAAACCACCCCATTAAGATTCTGTAAGCATTTTTTCTTAACTTGTCTGTAGCACATAATTGTTTGTCTAAATTGTGCTTTTCTTCCTTCATGTTTTTCCCCTCCCTTGTTTTGGTGCTTATACTTTTCTTCGTTTATTTTTCTTAATCCAACCCTTTATAACACTGATTGGAATTTACTCTTTTTGCCCTTACATCCCTTAGCATGGGAGGATGGCTTTCTCTGCCAAAACCTCTCACTGCTTCTATTCAGTGGCATGCATTTTGGCTTCTGTTATGACATTGCTCAGTATAGTTTGTTTCCTGCTGTATTTAAGCTTAATGCTTTTCTTTTTAATAGTTAAACTGAGTCGCAATGATCCGCAAGAAAAGCTAAAGGACATATCCAGGGAGTGTGCGCAAAGAGCCAATAACCTGAAAAGCACGTCGTCCTCTCAAAGGAAAAATGTGGATAAACAACAGAAGAGAGATATTCCCCGATCCAAGGGTAACTGGAAATCTAATTTAACACTTCTAGAATGTTCTTTGACTGCCTTGGTTAAAACTGGTTTTCATTAAGGTGACGTCTTTAACTTTGTTAAATTAGATTTAACATTAAAAACCACACACATTTAACATTTATCTTTTCCATTGCAGAGACATCTAGTGGAGGGGTATACAATTCAAAGCCCTACACAGGAGCACAATTAAAGTCTGGTTCTTCTCCTCCTCGAAATGGTTTCAGACAGTATCCTGAGCCACATGTTTACAGTAGCCAAGGGAAAGGACCGTACAAGCAAGAAAGACCTGCTCATCAGTCAAGAGAGACTTCCTCAGTTACAGGACAAGTTCCAATTCCTGAACCGAAACAAGTAGCCAAAGTGAAAAGTTCCAGTTCCACTGGCTACGAAACAGACAGCAGCCAAGACAACAGAGAAAGGGGCAACATTCGAAACCGGAAACCTTGGAAACCCATGCGGGAAACTCTAAATGTGGACAGCATATTTAATGAAAATGAAAAAGGCCCACAAAGCCCTGGGCATGCAACAAACGCTAACGGTAAACACCAACCTGCCAAGGACCAGACTTTTAATCCTAACTCTAAGGACAGCCCTAAACGCAAAGTCCTAATGACCATCTATGAAGATGAGATAAAACAGGAATCTGGCAGCAGAAGTTCATTGGAGTCTGTAGGGAAGAACCAGGCAGAAAGGATCAAACTGAACTCGGATTCCAAGGCTTACCACCTGGACAGCTGGCAGATGCAGAGGACCGAGTCTGGATATGAGAGCAGCGATCACATCAGCAGTGGATCCAGCAATCTGGATTCTCCTGTCATTGAAGGAACGAGTTTTGCTGATTTAAAAAGCATTCCAGAAACCAGCTTGTACGGGTAAGTCTTTATGATGGGTACTGATAAAGTGGCGTGTTTCAGATGATTAATGCCAGTGTTCAGTTATTTTTGCTCTTCTAGATTTCTAGAACTGGTAGAAGATAGTTGGATGCAGCCATCTTACTACCTTTGGGATTGTGAGCCAAAAAATCTTTGGGAACCCAACGATCCTAAATTTGCGTCTACCATCCCACACCTGCATTGGGCCTGTGGCATAAAGAAGGGAACGTCACCCGTTTTCCATAAAATACTTGGTTTACGATATCTTTAAGAGCTGTGGCAAAAAAATGTTTTCCATTTATATAAGCGGTTAATAGGCATTTGCTGTGTATTATGTCAGACTACTTCTCGGGATGTAGAAACATTAGTTGCCATGGCTACTAATATAAATCTGCAGCAGAACAAAGGCTCCTGTGTGAAGTTTCAGCTCTTCTCCACTTGACTTATCACGGTCACCATTGTCGTTTGCCGTGATTCCTTAAGGATACAGCCAGTTTAGAGTAACTGTTGCTTTATTTGGATTCCTAAAAAATGATTTTGTTAAAATTACACCGCATAGGCATACAAATGTTTGAATACTCTTCTTTAGTTCCCGTAAGAGCGTTTTGTGTAAGTTTTATTGCCTTTTAAATGGAGCAGCACGTCAAGTAATTAATTCCCCTCCTTCTGTGAGATGTTCTTTTCGAGTGCTCCATTTGTTTTGCTAAGCTTTGGTGTTTTTATTAGCGGTTAACAATGCATACATTCTCAGATCTATTACAAGTAATGTGCTCATACGTAAACCTTGTGACATATAAATATTTGCCTCTTGTCATTGTGTTGCGATCTCCGTAGCTTTAAAGAACAATTGACTTTCATGCTAAAACAACACTGTGTGCCATGAGTTTGACTCCAGGATGTCAAAGTCAAAATAACGGCATAGTACAGAGGGCGTGATTCGGACTCGGAGACTGTAACATCAATGGGTCGTCCTGTTTACTTCAATTTATTTGGTCTCCAGCTGTTTCAATTCAAGGATTCTAATTTTTCAAATTGGAATCAAAATGTCCATTTCATTTTCAAATGTAATGGCAGTTATTTTTGGGTATCTTTGTCCAGTAGAATGGTTGTTTAGTATCTTCAATGCTTAATAAGCATTACATGTAGTGTTGTATTCAGTAATACAACTAAAGAAAATTGTTTTTTTTTTAATTTAATTTTGTTCCAATTAACTTCTATTTCCTGCCATTGTAGGTAGTTATATTTTGGGTTGAATTCCCTGGTCAATCACCACACTGGCCTCTTTCTTTATGGCAATGCTAATTAAGTCCTGTTTATCTAATGAAGTAATTTCAGTTAGGGGGGTCTGCCTGGGTGATTAAGCCAGATGCATTTAATTGTATGTGACGTAGCAGTATGATACAGAATAAAAATAATAAAATATAACAACAAAAAAAGTTATGCTTTTAAATCGGCACCTGCAATTCAGTATTCTTTATAGGACACATACCCCCTTTGTAAACCCATGTGGGTAATCCTCCCGCCCCACCCAAAGGGAATCAATTTTATAATGGCCACTTGAAGCCATATTGACCAGTTTCAGCCATACACTGAAGCACACTGTGTCACTGTGACACAATGACATACAATCAAACACGCATACCGCTCAGTGAAACTCACTTAAACATACACAAATCCTAGCTCGCACTCAACCACACACACACATCAGCCTCATAAACCAGTCGAATCCACACACACACACACACAGTCCTTTCAGCCACATGTTGAATTACATTAAAACTCTAAAGGGCCACCAAAATCAATCTGTGTCTTTGAGAACTCCGGCATAGAGTCACCACAAATCCTTAGAAAGGTTACAAATGTATGTGTGGGTGTCAAATGCAGTATTGGATTGTGTAATAGCTTATCTTAGTTTACTCAGAGCTGTAAATGCAGTCATATATATAATCTGAAAGTTTGAAAATGTAAAATTCAAATTGCAGTAGGCAGGCACAATCTGACATGAGATGCTGCCTTTCAAATGAACTCGTCGCTCTCTGCCAGTTTATTGATCTTTTTCTATGGTGTGCTGTGGTGTGCGTATGATGCTTGCCTGTATGCTAAGAGCTGGACTGGCAACTGCTGGAGAAGTAAGCGAGCGCTGTTTCTAAGTTAAACACTGCTTGTTTCCGTGAAAGGCGTGACACTGTATCATGTGACTAGTAGAAACCTTCACTTTGAGTATCCACTTCAAGAAACACTCTCCCATGTGCCTCTATACGGTGCCAAGAAAGGCCTTATTAAATATTGCCTTGTGTTTTTTAATAACGTCCCTGTAGCTTTGAGGCTTCTGATCGTGCACCATATCTAACTATACGTTACTGGAATACATTACTGTATCTAGATCTAGCCAAGATATAATGATTTTGTAATCTTGCTTGCGGCAGATTACCTGTATACTAAATTCTGTTGTATTGAATTTAATTTACTAATGTCATAACTACTTTTATTTTAGTGATCATCGTCAACTGGGAAATGTACTTCCGACCTCCGGGAGCCATTTCAATGGTAAGAAACCAAGCAAAGGTTATTAATCAGTGAAAGTTTCTTCAGCTATACTAACACATTTCGCGTATTGGCATTGTCTTAATTTCAGTACCTTCAAATATATTTTGCCATATGCTTCAGGCATCTGTCAGAGGCAAAATCGTTGGTAGGCTGTGAACTAACAAAACCATGCAGAAAACTGGTTAAATTAAAAAAAAAAAAATGTATACATTTATGCAATACAATGTCTGTGTGCACATTACTCACATGATTACATGATTAAAGATATATAGATATATATGTTATACACATACAAACTAATGGTAACATTAAGCCCCGAGTATTTAAAAAGGATATCCTAGTTTACAAATTTGGTGACTAGTTTGAGCCGTAACACTGCTCCGCATGAAGCCATGATCTGGAAATAACAGCTGCTTCATGCTAAGCAGAGTTAATCAGAGCAGGACTCGCCCTCGTGTGCTTTAAGTCCCTTTGGAAATGTTCTCACTTATCACGCCATGCCTCTCCTTCCCCTCCTCTAATCCTGTACAAGAGAGACAAATCTCTTTCTGGTGATAGTTTTGCTGCACCCTTTTCTCATCGAATAGGGTCTGCATATACCTGACCCTGTGTTGGAATCCAACAGACTAGATAGAATTTTGGTGCGAAAGAAGCAAGCCAAGACTGTAAGACATCCAGGGATGTCAGAAGCATAGGTTATAAGGGAGTACCCACTACTTGGTGAAGAAATAGGGTGGGATAGCCTTACAGCAGAAGAGATTAGGACAGCTAGGGAATATAAAAATGCATGAGGCTGTCTTTTTACAGAAGACAAAAGATTATGGATTTGTTGGTGAATTCTACAACGTAAGAGCCCATCTTGTATAAAACGCTCAGTCTCATTTGTTTTGCATATTTTAACTTTTGGGGGTCACTTGGGGCTCACCCCAAGTGAAAAGGTGGATCCAGATGTGACCCTCCTTGCTCTCTTGTCCCTAGGGGGATACAAACCATGCCGTATTGATGACGCCCAAATGTACATCTCCCCCAGATGTTGATTCCCTCATGCAGGGGATATTTGTCTCACAGTTCAGTCATGGCCTGCTCTTTTGACATCCAAAACATCCTTTTTTGGGTGTGTGAAGCAAGAGAAAATTCCTGTTTAAACTGGATTTTAGATCTGCAGCCTAGCAAAAAAATAATATCTAGTGTGCGTATGTATATACAATGTATATGTACGTTTCTACAATCGTTCTTTAATGTCTTATCCGATAATAGGACAGTGATTTTGCAGGCCAGAACATGAACATCTGCCATATTTAGGTCTGCAGTGAACACTGGGCCAACATTCTCTACAGAATCACACTCTGGTTTTAGCCATGCAAGGCTTTCTGTGTCAGCAGAAGAGAAAAATAACACTTCTATTTTTATACAAGCTGGATTCCTGAAGACAAACCCTTATGGTGTCGGTGAGCATTACTCACTGGAAGCCATGCCATACATAAGAGACCGCTCTATGGTGGATCTATGCTGCCACCTGCTGGGCTACTCTGGAAAGTCTTTCCAACAAATGCCCTGTTTCTGATACCAAGAAGTTTTGTATTTGTTTTATCATCTTATATTGCACCAGCAGGTTCAGTAGTGTAGTGCCGTAGACATAATGCATAAAAATTACAGTTTTAAATGACGGGAGTACTAAAGCTTTTACTCACATGCTACCTTTCATTTTAACCCTTTATCACTTAAATTGTTTATGCATTTAAAACGTGTTATAAGAGATGTGGATGTTAAAGGATAACTGAAGTGTGTAAGAACTTTCCAAGGGCAGTTCAAATCGGGCAATAAATTAATAATGTGTTTTTCCCCTTAACATGATATCTGATTTTGCCACCTCTATCACGCTTTGCATAATATAGCAAATATCACTGAGCCAACAATTCTAACTTCAACATTTGTTGATTTGGTCTTCTGTTTTACAGCATTTTTTTGAAAAATAGTGACATTTGAAATGTTATTCTCTAATTATAGTTTTTATAAATGCAGCCAAGAATCGCAGGTCTGTGTACCATTGGTAGTTTGCAGTGGATTTACATCGGCTGAAGGCTCGTGTATGAGTATATTGGGCACCCTACATATGGCCCCTGTTAATTACCTTGCAACATAGGCCTTCAACCCTACTGATGCATCTTAATATATTGTTTGCCTCTAATGTAAGGTTATCACCATAACAACCATTGGAATGTTTCTGTTGATTGGATCGTTTAATTGGTGCTGTGGTGATTGTAAGTTTATATATATATATATATATATATATATATATATATATATATATATATATATATATATATATAATGTGTGTGTGTGTGTAAATAACGTATATTTAATTTTTTTGTTTTAAGGTTTCAACAAAGAAAATAATGGTTTGGAGCACAGATATGCGGATAAACTTTCTCCTGATGCATGTGAACCTCTTCACAGCCCTGCATGTCAAAGGTATTACTTTCTTATAATATTCTGTTTACATTTGTAAAAAATATCCCAATTATTTGTTTGCAATAATGGCTACATTGTCTTGAGTAATAATTGCTTATGCTTATTCATTTTTTTCTTCTTCAGGAAACTAGGTATGGATTCCAAAAGAGACCAACGACCTCCAAACCTTTTGTATGGTACTAAAGATTATGGTGTGAAAGAACTTCACTTGAACAAATCACTTGATCCTCAGGAAAGTTCAAATCAGATAAATGCTGTATGTTTAGAAAATCGCTGTTTGCACCATGAAAATTCTCCATCTCAAAGAGACACTCCAGTAGCCCCAGGAAAAGTGCATTCCACCGGTGGATTCATGAATTCTCCATTGCAACTTCCTGCCGCCAGCGCTTCCTTAACAGGAAGTTTTTCACCACAGGTCTCACGAAATAGGCTGCAGCATGTAAATTTCTTCCAGTTTGGTGAAAACGACGTTTGCTGTATGGATCATCAGAATTTAAATAGTATACCTCCTCCATTACCCCCTAAAAAATACCTAAGAAACGGCGTGCAAAGGACTGAACAAAATGCTGCACCAACAATTAATTCTAGACTTGGAGAACCCTTGTCCCGTCCTCATGCAGTCACTTCAGAGACCTTCTTACCCAATGATTTCATGAGACCAGAGTCAGATGAAGATTACTATCCGAGAAAAGATGCAGTTTACAATCATGAACTCCATTTTACTAAACCAAACTTGGCTGGCTCCTCTGCTTATGACTATCGATCAAAGCTGGTTCCACATGCCTTAGGATTAGATCCAGGTTCTCCAACTGGAAGTGATACAGTTTCTCTGACAACATATTTTTCTGTTGACAACTGTATGACAGACACGTACAGACAGAAATACCACCAGAGGCCCAGGGTCTATGTTTCGGAGAGTTCTGGATTCCACAGGGATCCCTTTCAGCTAACAGAAAGCATGGTGAATCCAGCATACCATCGGACACTTGACCACACTCATCCTTCTCTCGTATCAAGATCCAAACCTTCGATAGGAAATTTACCTTGTAATAGGTAAACTGTGGTGATTTTGGTGACATATTAACGTGCGTGCTATGAAGCATACTCCTTATGTGTTTCAGTTCATCAAGGACATTAGAGATTGGAACCACGTTCTGTGAAACAAGTTTGGGTTTGGTTGGAGTTTGGTCATCTCAAAGTTGTAATAGAACTGTATCAACAAGGAACTTACAGTTCTTTAAAATGTACAGATAATGTACGTCAGTAGAACAAGAAATCATTTCAAAATGAAAGTTAGTAAATGAAATGGCTTGATTTTTTTGGGGGGGGTACTCGCAGTTCTATAATGCATATTGCACATCTGTAACTGTGTCTTGTATCAAGCTCTTGTATTGTAAGTCTTTGTGCAGTTACATAGTCCTAGCTGTCATAAGAAGTCTTAAATTTGGTATGGTTCGGAGAAGAGCCACGATTTAGTTAATATTTAACAAAGAAAAAAAATGCTCACGCCAAAAGACCACATTAGCAGCTAATGGCTATAAATTAGAGCAATTTATTAGACCGTATCTGGCTATAAGCTGCACTTCTTCCCCAAAGTAAAGAATGGAAATACAGGACGGTTAACTATTTCAGTGCCACAGAAGTGAGCAGCATAAGTCCTACAAAACGTAATCTACCGCCAGGGCTGTCTTTTACTACAGAGCAAACGCTCTGGCACCTACTGGTGATAGTTTTAAACACACTCCCCCATCCCCATACAAACCAAAAAATATATGCAAAGTCATTTAAGGCAGAATAAATAAGCTAATGCTGCTATTAAATTGTGGGTCCTACTCGCATGGAAGACTTGTGCTTTTTACCCCATGGCACTGAAAGATTTAAGGCTAAATGTTTGGCCAGTGCACACACTTTGTAATGATCAGGAATTTTTGTCATGAATTCAATGATTTTTGAAGCTCTATTTTAAAAATTTTAAAAACAAATTTTATATTTTTATAGAAACACTACCTAACATATTATTATACTCACATATTTTAGATAAAGTCTTACAAGGAGTTAGGAAACAACTGGATGTCTTACTCATGACAGTTAAGCCTTTTCTCTGTTATGGGCTCAAAGTGAAGTTCCAGGTTCTACCTGTAAGCCATGTGTTTATAAACAAAAGTGCATTATTTTGTAACCAAATTCTACTATTCCGAAAAGATTTTTGATGACGTACTAAATAATAAATCCAATAACTTCACACCCGTTAATTTTAAGTACCTTATTAGCCTTTGCTAACAGTTTTGCCCTGGATGCTCCTAAATGCACCACTTTTTTTTTTTAAATCTCAGGGTAAAGCTATTTGCCAGGTGTCAATTTAATACCACAATCCACTTACGCTTCCCGGCCCATATGCAGTTAAAGTACATGGGTAAAAATAATTCAGAAGTCTGACCCACTGGGGTTTGTAATATGGATGGCTTGTCTATGGCCTCGATTCACACAGCCATAAGTGAGCCTAATCATCATGTTCCTCTAAATTCATGGATCAGCTTCAGGCAGTGATTTTGAAATTCTTCAAGATACATCATATATTGGCTTGTTTTTTCCCTTATTATTCAATCACAAGATTGTTATACCCACAGCATAAGTAGTATGGGGTTTTTTCCCATTCAAAGGTTACATGACTACATTTCATTCAAATAGATTTTTAATGCCTACTTAATTTTAGCTTGTTGCAAAAAGCACTCCATTTTACTAATACCCGACAATGTTTTGTTCAGTGTGTGGTATTGATTTTGAAAACCGTGGTGAAACTATATTTATATAACATATTCACATTGAAACAAATCAATTTTCATTTGGTGTAATGCTTTATTTGGAGCTGATGCCTTGTTGCTCTGTGTAGAGTGGCTTTCAACTCCCAGCCTAAAGGTTTTCTAATAATGAAGATTTATGCATTTTACATATATTGTACTCCTGCATACATTTGAATAATTTAGGGGCAGCACTGGGATCCCTTAAAGCAGCAGTTCTCAACCTGTGGGTCGCGACCCCTTTGGGGGGGTCGAACAACCCTTTCACAGAGGTCGCCTAATATATATTTACATAATTTTATGGTTGGGGGTCACCACAACATAAGGGACTGTATTAAAGGCTCGCGGCATTAGGAAGGTTGAGAACCACTGCCCTAAAGGAATTGTCACCTAGGCCATGTGGCTCCTTCTTGCACTTGTGCCTCTTCCTCCTCTCAAGAAGGCATAGTCTCACTCTATGTACCTTTCTTTTCCTAGCGTCTAGAAAATAATTTTGCCTTTGGCTTGCTCCAATAAAATTAGATTGTTTGCATAGTGCATTGAATGATGAATTCACCTAGGCCAGTTAGTCACATTTGAAAGCTGGTTTCATTTGATCTATACATTTGCATGCTTGCAAAGACCATCGATAATTTATTTTAATGACTTTATTAATATAATTTTAGGTGGAAATTCTTTCTGCCATTAGACTACTTTTGTCTGTTTAAACAGACCGATTCAAATGTTTCCCAGAGTACGATATATTTATTTGCAATGTAACATATATGTAGGTGTTATACCTTTTAGGCTTCCCGTATGGGATACACTCCATTAAAGTTAACCATGAAATACTGGAATGCTTTCAAAGCATTTCAAAAGTCACTTTTTTGTGAATTTTTTGAGAGTGGTGTCGGCTCTCCTACCTTTTGTATGGCTTTGCTTCTGTGCCTATTTAATATATATTTTATATATGTTCTATTGTAGTTGTAAAGATTTGTATCATAAAAAAATCCTATTTTAAACCGGCTTGTAATATAAAACACTAAACACATTTCATAACTTTCTGTATTGTTTTACTGCCGTTTTTTTTTCCTTGATATGGCAAAGAACCTGATCTCTGTGTTACTGTTACTTATTTTGTATAATTGTACATTTATGGTTAGTGGTTTATGTCAAATGAAAATAATGTGCAATATTAAGGGTTAAATGGCTTTTTAGAGTGATTTTTCAGCAACCATGTGAGCCTTACAAAATGTTTTTGTAAAAATTTTAATGGTAAAGAATCCCTCTATGCATCCAAAAATTCATAAAGCGCACTTTTTTAAACCTGCTCCAGTGAACTGGTGAACTGCCCTGTCGGAAAGCTATATCTGTATTTTACCCTTGTACCCAGAGAAGATATTCTGGATTCCTTGTTCTTCTCTGGAACCTGTGATTTGACACTCCTTTTATCCAACTGCCAGCAGCTTTGTGTTCAGGCACATAAAGGAGTGTATTCGCTAAAGAGCGCGTTGACAGGAGACCTGTGGTTTCAACATTTGATAAGCTGGCCCTGTATACTGTATAGTTAAATCAGTGCGATTTCTTCATTCTCCTCAGCCTTTGAGCTATACGTTAGGGCTAGATCAGCCCTTAATAAGGAATATTAAAGTGAAGGAGTTAAAAACACATCTCTTGCCAACTATCTTTTGTGAATAAACCACCAAAATATGCAATAGTTCTGTTAATGGTACTTCTCGAGGAGACTGCAAAACAATGTTCTGATCTGTTTGGCAGTTAAGATGTAAAGTTTGAAATGGTTGGTAATGCTTTATTAAAAAGAGAGTTTATATAGAAACTGACACCGACAGATAAAATAGTAATGTAAGACTTGAGTGTTTTCATATTTACTTAAGCATGTGCCCTGCTTTTTAGAGATAGCAGGTAGTAAGAATGGAAGGGGAACACCCAAGGGGGGGGGATGACACAATGTGAAACCATGATGGATTCTGACAGCCAATCACAATATAGTTCAAATGAACACCACCAGCCATTGCTTCCCTGTTTTTCAAAAACATCCAAGTAAAACAGAAATATTACATGGTTTAAAAACAAAAATGATGAGGGCGCGCTATATTGACAGTCAGTATTAATACGATCATTGGATTGTTGATTATATGAAAGGGGGAAGTATAGTCTATTATTCTTAATATCTGGTTGAATTAATGATTATAAAATCACGAGTGATTTCTCAGCTGTCTGCTCCTCGGAGCCCATACTGGTTATTCTTTTACATGAGACCGGTTTGACGAGTAGGCATTAAACTGGAAATTCTAGAACTAGTTTAGAGCTGACATTTTCTAAGCAAGTTTGCACTAAAATTACACCACAAAAAACATCATATATGGCACCTTTTGCTTAATATACAGGGTAGTGCAATTGTCTATTTGAACAGAGCTGCTTATGGCATATGAGTGTCAACATGTGAAGACAATCAAATGAGAAATCTGTGTTTGTGTAATAAAATATTTTTTAAGCGTATGTTTGGTTGTTCTTTAAACCCCTTAATTACAATACTGTTTCTTTCTCGTAGTACATTTTGGGACAGAGGCTGACATTTGTCTGTGTCGCTGCTTAGCTGTAATTTTCTTCTTTCTCATTTTGTGCTCCCACACACTTTTTTTTTCAGGACAAACAGGGGATACCATTATTTTTATCATATCTAATTTACTACATAAAAAAGATAACATATTTTTTTTCTCACTTTTCTTTGAAAAATCTTTTACTCATCTGCAAAAACTAATGATAAAAAACTGCTAAATAGATTCTACTATTTGTCATGAGTTTAGAAATACCCAATGTTTTTATGGTTTGTTTTTTTTGTACGTTATGAAGCAATAAGTACCCGTAGCATTTAGCTATTTCAAAACCATTTTTCCCCAAATCTCGTCATTCTGTGCCATGTGCTATTTCACATGCATGGGTTTGTTGGGTTATTTGGGAGGTGTTGTTTTTTTTTTTGCTGTTTAGACATCTGGGCAGTCTGTGCCCACGTCCCATATTTGGGACATCTTTGAAGCCGGGCAATTAAATTAACCCCATCAAATCATACATTTTTTAAAACTAGGCACCAATAATGCCAATATTTTAACTCTTTCCATGCAGGAATTTTTTGGGAAGATATAGCACTTTTTTTTGGTGACAGTGGGGAATTAATTTAATGAAGAGGCAGCCTGGAATGCCCCTCACCCAATTTGCATCGGGCTGGGTGATTGTCAGACCAGTGATTCCAGTCACTGGTCTTTCGTTTAACCCACCGACTGGTGTGAAGCCCCCTCTGGGGCATTGCAGGCTTGCCGCAAAGAATAGGCAGCATGGAACGCCCCTCACCCGGTTTGCATCGGGCTCGGGGGCGTGTTTAACAGACCGGTGATTTGCATCAATAGTCTGTTAAACCGTCGATCGGAAGGTCTTAACTTGTGAGGCTTCCAGGAAAACCGCAATGCTGCCAAATACCCAGACCATTCTATGACAGAACCCCACAAAGCGTAGAATAATGTGAGACAATTCCTTGTGCTCATTCCTACCAATGTGAGTATAAGAATTACACGATAGACCTTTCCTTGCTTTCCACCTCCCTTAAAAGTCCAATATAACAAGGATGATGTGCGACCTCATTCCTGACTGCTCCCAAAATTACTATTCTATAGTTGTTTCTATATACGATGTACCTCATAATATGTAAATGCAACTCGATTAAGCAGTCAGGTTAAAAGTCCCATAGGGAAAAAGCGAGTTACAATCAAATCTCTAACTTTTGTGAATAAACCCATAAAGTGTGTCTGAATTAGATCTGTTCTCTAAAGAGGGAATGTGTTTGCTTGGGCCATTTTATTTCCCGACGAAATTATTATTGCTGTATTGGCACAAGAGTGTCTTTAGAGGGAGGTGACACCTTATATTGAATCAACATTTTTTTTAGATCAATCTTTTGGGACCTCGGATAGATCTTCCTTGATGAACAGTCTGGATTTGGAGGTCTGGGTGAGGAGATTGAGCCTGTTTTGCCTTGGTTTGGAGCAGTCACCAAGGGGGCACAAGTGGAATCTGCACTAAGAATGGGCTGAGAGCTGTTTCAAGAGGATTGCAAGGTGTTTTGGGAGGACTTGATAGGGAACTACATGTACTGCTGAATGTGATATTGTATGTCAATGACCCATCTCAGATAAATAGCCCTGTCTGACTGTAACAAAGTGTTTTTGTTTTTCTGGTTTGGACCCCTACATCTAGTCTTGGCTCATGGTGTGTCATGATGGCTATAATCATTTGCTATATTCACTGCCTATAAGACAACTTTGAATACTGTGAATGTTTTAGACGACTGAATGGTTTTGACTCCGGGCAGTAATAGCAGATGCCCCCCAAAAAAGTGGAGGCGGCAAAATCAGCGGAGGTGCTCAGCCAGAGTACCAGGAGTCAGTTTACAAAGAGGTCCTCTTTCCATTTTGTTTCTACAGTGTAGTGGTTCTGAATCATTAACAGCCAACACACTGAAAATACCAAGTATTTAATAAATCTACATATCCAACAGATGTTCTTTGGTTAAGAAAGATGAGTGAAAATAAAGTAAAACTGGCATGAGTGATGATCCTTATAAATATTTTTATGGAAATATCATGGATGCATTTTAATGGCCAAAGAAATTCCATCAATACATTATGTTGCAGCTGTATATGTCAACCTTTGAGGTGAGATCTCCATACAGCTTGGATTCAGGCATTTTCGTACAATAATTAGAAAAAAGAATAATTATTACAGAAATAAATATTTCAGAAGACACTTGAGAGATAAATTAGTCCTTCAACCTCCACACTTCCTGGCCAATCAATCTTGCAGTAAATTGATGCCGCAGTCTGGTAAGTGTCATCTCTATCGTAAGCAAGAAAACAGATTGCCAGGAATCCTGTAGAATATTTTGTTTTCATGGTGTTCTTTGGAATGTTCAAAAATATACCTGTTAAGGGGAGGGAAAAAAAGTGTTAGAATATAGTACTACACCTGAAGACGACGTGTGGGTTTTTATTTGGACAGAGAAGGCTCTATACTGATAAAGTGATTCAGGGTACAAAATGTAAAGGAATTACTACAGAAATCCATATGATGTTCGCAGCTTTGCAACACCTGTTTTAAGATCAAGATGCTGAGAATCATCATCTTTTGGCTTATATCCCGCAAAAGCTGAGTATCCCATTTTGTAATCACCCTAGAGAAACTTAAGTTTGTTTATGATGGTGCAGTAACCTGGGTACTTGACCCAAATTCGACATTCATAAGACCTCGAGTCTGTCACTCTCTGGGTCTGCTCAATCCCCTGTTGAAAATGGGAGAGTGCACTGTATAAAAACCATATACACCCCAGGCATCTAAAGTGGCTTGTTAGACTATAGAAGAGGAGGGCAGCTGCAGCATCTACTTCAGTATTATATATAACTGTATATATATAACCAAACTGTCCCCCTTTAATGTATACATTGTGGGAATATGACTAATGTATTGTGGCAAACCCTACTGAATACCTGCCAGAGTGACACCTGTTTCAAGGGAGTGGGTAGGCGTGTATAATAGCAGGGATGTATGTAAGGTTACGTCATCAGAGTTAAACAAGACTTCTTTTAGTTGCGCAAATAAACTTATACACGCATTTCAGAGATCATGGAAAAGACGGAAACGGGGACTTTGGAATTATTAGCCTAAAGAAGCAATACAAAAGTATGATGGCTGGTCTGGAGCGATCACTTACTCGCTCACGGAAGCAGGTACACGAAGATAAAGAGAACCAGGTCAAACAGCAGGAAGATCCACAAATCAAACCAGTACGAGTGCTGGGATAAAGCCTGTAAACAGCCCTGAGCCTCCCTCCTCCGCTCTGCCAGCTCCGAGGCGTCTGGCCCGGTTCTGGGGGAGTCCTCTTCTTTTTCCGGCGATGTCCGGTGGCGCACTTGCTGCGTGTCCATTCTGAACTCTGGAGTCTCGGAACGAAAGGCAGCTCCCTGTGAACGTGATGCGGAAGCAGGAAGAACGAGTGATCACGTGCTAATACGTCACGTGATAGGATGTCTCATGGTCTCCATGGTGACGCGTGGAACCAGCGCGTTCAGCGGCGGGAAGATTTACTGCAACCCATAAACCTGATAATTACTATGCAGAGCTCAGCGTAAACTGCGTAACTGCTTAAGAAGTAGGAGTTTTTAACGTGGTTGCTTCCCTGCCATCTTGTTGCCTTGACACCCTCCTAATAGCTAAGAGAAACAGCACTTTCCTGCAATATGTAGGAGGCTTAAGCAAGGACTTCAAGTGGATATACAACCTTCAGTTTAAAGGGTCACCATCACTAAAGATGAATGTGTATTAAAGTACTCAGTGAGCCCTTTAACCCCTTAAGGACCGGGCTTATACACTTTGGGACCGAGGCTGTTTTAACACTTTTGAGGTGCCCGTGTTCAGCTGTGATTTTCTCCTCACCCATTTAGTGTACCCACACAAGTTATATGTTGTATTTTTCAGGACAAGATGGGCTTTCTTCAGATACCATTATTTTGATCATATCATCTTTCCTATAAAAAATAATAATATTTAAAAAAAACACCTTTTATGACTTTTATTTGAAAAATCTTTTACTCACCCACAAAAACAAATAAAGAAACTAGTTAAATAGATTCTACTATTTGTCCTGAGTTTAGAAATACCCAATGTTTTTTTTGCTGTTTTTTGTAAGTTATAGGGCAATAAGTACAAGTAGCATTTTATGATTTCCAAACCTTTTTTTCCACATCTGGTTATTCTGCCTCCATCTCCTCTTTGGAACATCTTTGAAGCCGGCTAATTCAATTTACCTCATCAAACCATATATTTTTGAAAACGAGACACCCCAAGGTATTACAAAAGCTGGCATTTGAATCCTTTTCATGCATGAGATTCTACCACCAAGTAATATTTTTTTTTGTATTTTTTTTCACACAAATTGTACTTCAGGAATGAATTCATAGCTCCTGGTATGCTTCACTATCAAACAACACCAACCAATTTGTGTTCAGCAACATCTCCTGAGTTCAGGGTTGTTTGGGATTTAAAATGCCACATTTGGGAAGTTTGCATTTTTCACCTTGGAACTTTATGGTTCTACTGCCCTCATGCCCTAAGTGGGCCATCTTTGAAGCTGGATAATTCAATTTACCCCATCAAACCGTATATTTTTGAAAACTACCCCGAGGTATTTCAAATGCTGGTATTTTAACTCTTTTATGCATGAGATCCTACCACCAGCCTTTGCCAAAGTTTGTGGTAGTATTTTTTGTTGTATTTTTTTCACACAAATTGTACTTAAGGAATTAATTCATAGCTCCTGGTATACGTCACTATCAAACAACACCCCAATATGTGTTCAGCTACATCTCCCGAGTGCAGTGATACCCCACATGGGTTTGTCGAGTTGTTTGGGATTTAAAATGCCACATTTGGGAAGTGTGCTTTTTTTTCTCCATTTTGGTCAGTCTGTGCCTATGCCCTATCATTGAGCCCGGCCACTCCAGTTTACCCCATCAAACCATTCATTTTTTATTGACCCCTTAAGGACAATGGGCGGTCCCATTTAAGGGGTTAAATTAGACACCCCTTGGGTATTTGAAATAGTTTTATTTAACTCTTTCCATGTCAAGATTTTTGAGAAGATAAATCGCTAATTTTAGCACATGCTCATAATAATAATTTTCTTATTTTAGTTATTTTATTCTTTTTTGGACTTTTTTTTTTTACATTTTGCTGGTACTGGATGGTTCCTCTGGTGACATCACTGCATAACAATTTTTAAATGTTAGCACATTTTTTTTTTTTTTTTGCATTTTCTTTTCCATATTTTTTTTTTTATAATTTCTTGAATATTTTACTAATCACATTGTGATTAGATAGCTGGGCTCCATTGACTTGCATGGTTGAATGCAGTACCTGTATTCAACCTGCAAGTGGAGCCAGAACTCTTTTAAACTACATCATTGTTTTATTTTTAACGGCGCCACCATCTTGCGAGTGGTAAAATCACTCGGAGTGGCGGTTGTGACTGCTCTCCAGAGCGATCACCACGCGCCCTGGGGTGGGTGTTTGGTGTCGCTGAATGCCTTGCTATCAAGGCATTTCAGAGACACCATTGAAGTTTAGGAGGTCATCGTTGAGGTTGTTGAGGCCCCGGGGAGGGGCCAGACATGGTGTCTGATGCCGATCTCTGTGTTACTGAATGCCTCGAAAATAAGCGAGGAAAGTGATCGTTGATCGCTGGGGACAAAGATAAACTGTTGACAAACATGACACTGTTTAGCTATTTGGGGACCAAGATGGCACAGTTTAGCTGCATGGGTGTAAAGATGGCATAGTTTAGCTGTTTAAGGAGCAACATGGCACTGTTTAGCTGTCTGGGTGTAAAGAATGCACTGTTTAGCTGTTTGGGAAGCAACGTGGTACAATTTAGCTGTCATGGTCCTGTTTGGGAAGCAACATGGCACAATTTAGCTGTTTTGGTCCTGTTTGGGGACCAAGATGGCACTGTTTAGCTGTTTTGGTCCTGTTTAGCCAGTGATTGCATAAATACTGAAAATGCACCTGCAAAATATGTTTTAAACAGTCCCGAGCATAACGTTGATGCAATGCACCCATCAAAGTAAGTGTCCCTGAATGGCAGTTAGGAAATGTGGTCACCCTAGCGGTGCGGCGTGTGTTCCGCGGCATCGGCAGGACCTCTTACGGCCCGCAAGTGCTGGCTCCGAGTAGCCAAAGCCAGAAAGTTCCCAAGTATGCTGCTTTAGGGATACATTATAAAGTGAAACTTCAGCTTTTCTTGCGGGAGAAGCTTACTTGGGTTTGTACTTTATTATGTAAGGTAACATCAGGTAGTATATGCAACCCTCCTCTAGACTCCCACCTTATTGAATAAGCGGTTCTGTTAGAGTGGTGCTATTACCCCTAAATTGGTTCTTTCAGTACCACAACAACCGTACATACTTGCAGTAGATGCCTCTGACTCCGCCGTAGGTGTGGTTCTATCCCAAAGGGATGATTTGGATAACCAACTCCATCCAGTTGTCTTCTTCTCCTGGACGCTGAACCCCGCAGAAAGCAACTACGGCGTGGGTGAGAGAGAGAAGCTAGCCATGAATATGGTAACATTTATTGGAGGGCACCCTTCATCCTATCACTGTCTACACAGACCATAAAAACATGGTGTACTTGGTGCCAAACGTCTGCAACCCAGACTCGCCAGATGGTCTCTGTTTTTCTCACGCTTTCGGTTACACATCACATATAGGCCAGGTTCCTGTAATACCAGGGCCGACTTGTTATCGCACATGTTTGAAACACCAAGGTCGCACCCTCTTGGAGAGAGCACTGTACTTTAACCAGGTCACTTTTGAACCGTCACACGGTCCCTATGGGACATCCTCCGCCTTCACTCCTCCAACACATATCCTTCTGATACCACAAATCTGCAGTACGGAGGAGGACTATACTACCACAGAGATATGGATATAAGATTTTTGAGGGCTTTTTGCGAGGAGTTGCACACACAACGTTCATTATCTACTGCCTTCCATCCCCAGAGCGATAGGCAAACAGAACGAATGAACAGTATCTCTGTTGCTTCACCTCACAGCTATGATTGGTATCAACTTCTACAACTGGCGGAATTTGCCTACAATAATCATATCCATTCCTCTACGCGGATGTCTCCCTTCTTTTGCAGTTACGGCTTTCCTCCTTCCATACTTCCTGGTTCTCCTATCTCCAATTCGGTTCCTTCGGTGACAGCACAGATCTCGAAGATGACCGATATCTATAAAGAATTACGTAATGCCCTAACCAAGGCTCAACAGCGTTATAAACATCAGTCGGATAAGCACCGTAGCTCTACTCCCATCTATAATCCCGGTGACAAGGTGTGGTTGTCCCCTCCAAGAAACTAGGACCCAAATTTGTAGGTCCCTACACTATCTTACGAATAGTCTCACCAGTGGCAATTTAAAACCCTGGAACGAGAACCATTTTCCTGGTAGACACCAGGATCCTCCTGCTCCTATTGTCATTGACGAATCCGATAAATATGAAGTGGAATGGATACTAGACTCCAGAAAGTACAAACGTTACAGGTACATATAGAACATAAAACAACAACACACCTTGTGTATATATCTAATAACTCCCCAGCTCCAAAGTCCTCTCCTCATGTCCATGTTAACCCTTTCCTGCCCAGACGCAGCAGCCGTTTTTTTTTAAATAAAAAAACAACATACCATATTTGCTCTATTATAAGACAAGGTTTTTTTCAGAGCAAATGCTCTGAAAAATATCCCTCGTCTTATATTGGGGATCTGGATCCTCTTCTCTGTCACCTGGTGGACATCTGTGAGATGCGCCCAGACTTCTGCTGCCGGTACTTCCTCTGGGGCTTCTATGACGGTGCGCCGGTGTCATATGACCTTCTGGTGCTACACCATAGAAGCCCCGGCAGAAGTGGAGATTGTCTGTGCGCATCCCTCAGCAGGTGAATGTTTGTGGGATGCGCACAGACAACCGGCACTTCAGCCGGAGCCTCTATGGTGGAGCACCAGAAACCCCAGTGGAAGTACTGGCCAGCAGCAGCGGAGGTCTGCATCGCACAGACCTCCACCGGCTGCCCCACTAGACATCAGGGAGTCTGAAGCACAGGTCACAAGTAAAGGGATGCACTGGTAAGTCAGGGAGGGGTAAGAATGGCATGTGGGGGTTCAATAGTTTTCTGGTGGCAGAGTGGCGTATAGGGGGTTAAAAGACATACCTGGGGCAGAGTGGCAAATAAGAGGAAATAAAAAAAAAAAAATTTCAATCATAGTTTTTATTAAATAGGAAAAAAAGTTTACATGTGAATTACCGGTAATATTTACTAGTAAAACTTTTTTTCCTAAATGAATATTCAAATTTTGGTGGGTCGTCTTATAATTGAGCAAATCTCTCAACAGCATTGCCACTGCAACCCCACCCTACCCCAGATAACTTAGATACCAACCATGGCATACTAAAAACACACTTCCTTCAGAAGTGCTGCTGCCCTACTGAACCCTACATCAGAAAATCCAAATCTAGCTAAGACTTTGTTCACTTTAAATGTATGATCCTACAACTCTGCCATCTCCCTCTCAGCTCTACTTCTCCACTCTCATAACCCCCTTTCTTCCACCGACACCTTTTTCCACATTCAACTCCCTTCTCTGTTCTTCCATACCCACACCGCAAACCTTTCTTACTGCCCAAGATCTTGCCACCAACTTTAAAGATAAGATCGAAACTCTCAGACGACACTTCACTGCAACGCCCACCTACAACACCATCCCATCACAGTACTTGGCCCTCTGCTCCTACACTTCATCGCTTAGAAAACAAATTAACTAATTTGGCTTCCAGGATCATCTGCAAAGAGGGGCACCAAAAATCCTGCACCTAGGTCCCAGTAACCTGTAATTCTGAAGGATGGCAGCACCTAGTTTAGTACCTGAGCAGAGTTTGTCTGTGAAATGATTCTCAGATCACTAAAAAACAGGTACTATGAAAAAATATGCTTAACTAATCTACTCAAAATAATTTTAGACTTTACTCAACGATGTCCTTGGTAAATGAATAACCTTATATTATTTTCTAATTCATTTTTTATATAAGGGAAGCTGCTACAGAATGTTTCATATTAAAAAATTAGCAGCGTTGATAAGTTATTCAAATCACCGTATTTGTAGTTTGTAACTTTTTCTGCTCACTAGGGGTCACTGTTGTTCTGTATCAGATAAAATATAACTACCATTTGAACAAGCTTTTATCTGTCAACAAGCATATGTGGACATATTTCGAATGACCAAAATCTATTCGTGCTACACCACAACCTACCCTTTCCTCTCTCTGCTAATATGTAAGCATATTACATAATGCAGAGGATAACTACAAACATGGTGGCTATGGCATGAAGTCAAAGATCTATTCTATGTTTCTTTCTTCTCTCTTCTTCTTTTAGCAGTTGGGATATAGGGCTGCAACATCTAATCGATAATAATCGATAATGAATATCGTTGCCAAGAAATTTCATTATTGATTAGTTGAATCGATTTTATGGAATATAACATGAGGGTTTTTTCAGAGCAAATGCTCTGAAAAATACCCTGCGTTTTATAATCCGACCTTAAATAGAGGTCGGATTATAACACTAAAATCCAGATGCCCGCAGCGCTGCAGGGGACCTGGACCCTCCTCTATGGCAGCCGACGGACGTCTGTGTGATGCGCGCAGACAACCTTCGTTACTGCCGGCACTTCCACTGGGGCTTCTATGATGGAGCACCGGCATCACATGACCTTCTGGTGCTCAGTCATAAAAGCTCAAGCGAAAGTGCTGACCAGCAGCAGAGGTTTGTCAGACGTTTACCGGCCTCCCCTACTAGACACCACGGAGTCTGGAGCACGGGGGGATGAGTCTGGGATGGCTATAAGGCATATTTGGGGGGCAGAGCGGCATATTTGAGGGAGCAGAGTAGCATATCTGGAGGGGCAGAGTGGCATATCTGGGGTTATAAGACAAATCATGGGGGCACAGTCATATAAGGGGTAAAATGCATATTTGGAGGGGCAGAGTGGCATATCTGGGAGGGCAGAGTGGCATATAGAGGTTATAAGGCATATTTGGGGGCAGAGTGGCATATCTGGGGTATAAGGCATAGCAGAGGGCACTATGGCATATTGGGGGGTATAAGGCATATCTGTGGGGGTATTAGGCATATCTGGGAGGCAGTGTGGCAACTACGTTCAGGGAGACCCACGTGGGACCAACAGATGAAAAACTCGGCAGTTTCAAAACGTCGGTACGATCTCCATAAAGTGGGACGAGAAGTGCTCAGCTCACTCCGAGTAGTGTAGTGCGGACTTTACAGATACCGGTCAAACCGGAAGCCTCAAGACAGGTTCTCACGAGGTTCTTAGGCAGAGACATTGGTTCCTGTTTGGGCGGAAATACACACTAGGCGTTTCATCCTAGAGGTGGGCTTCATCAGATACTCCTTGACCTTCTTCAATCTGGTTTTTGCCCTCAACACTCTACTGAGACCGCCCTTACTAAAGTTACTAATGACTTACTCACTGCTAAATGCAAGGGCCACTACTCCATGCTAATCCTACTGGACCTTTTTTGCTGCTTTCGACACTGTGGACCACCCTCTTCTCCATCAAACTCTTCATGCTGTTGGTCACGGTGACACTGCTCTCTCCTGGTTCACTTCTTACCTCTCGTAAGTACCATCGTACCTTCAGCGTCACTGTCTTTAGTAAATCAGCCAGGGTACCTCAAGGCTCAGTTCTAGGACCACTTCTGTCCTCTCCTTTGGCTTTCAGTATGCTGATGACACCCAGATCTATCTAGGGCTGAAACAACTAATCGATAAATATAATAATTGATAATTAAAATAGTTGCCAACAAATTTCATTATCGATTAGTTGAATCGCTTTTATCGAATATAAGATTAAGATTTTTTTCGGAAATACCAAAAAAATACCCCTCGTGTTATAATCTGACCTCAAACAGAGGTCGGATAGTAACACTAAGATCCAGATCCCCCGCAGCGCTGCAGGGGGCCCAGATCCTCCTCTCTGGCAGCCGGCGGGCGTCTGTGCGATACGCACAGACATCCTTCGCTACTGTCCTCCACTTCCGCCAGGGCTTCTATGATGGAGCACCAGCTTGACATGACCTTCTGGTGCTCCACCATAGAAGCCCCAGTGGAAGTACCGGCCAGCAGCAGCGGAGGCTGTCTGCGCGCATTGACCTGGATCTTCCTCTTTGGCAGCTGATGGGCGTCTGCACGATGCGCGCAGACAACCTCCGCTACTGCCGGAACTTCCGCTGGGGTTTCTATGATGGAGCACCGGCGTCACATGACCTTCAGGTCCTCAGTCACAGAAGCTGAAGCAAAAGTGCTGGCCAGCAGCAGAGGTTTGTCAGACGTTCACCAGCCTCCCCTACTAGACACGGGAGCACGGGGGATAAGTCTGGGGTGCTGCAGAGTGGCATATAGGGGGTATAAGGCATATTTGGGGGACAGAGTGGCATATTTGGGTATAAGGCATATCAGAGGGCACTATGGCATATCTGGGGGGGCAGGTTGGGAAATAAAAACAAGAAATGCATTTTTAACAAAGTTTTTTTATTCTGCTGTTTATTTTTAACATCCAGTTTGTTCATTAAATTATTTTAAATAAACTTTTAATTTATTTTTTTATCCGATTAATCAAAAAAATAATCGGCCAACTAATGGAATAGGAAAATAATCATTAGTTGCAGCCCTAGATCTATCTATCCTCTCCCGATCTCTCTGTCTTAGATTGTGTAACTTTCTTGCATTAGTCTCTACCTGGATGTCTGCACGTTTCCTAAAACTCTATCTCTCCAAAACTGAACTTCTCATCTTCCCTCCAATGCTAAGATTCAGTTCCCTTGATGTTAATGGTGCTATCATCTTCCCATCTCCTTATGCTCACTGTCTTGGTGTCACCCTTGACTCTGACTTCTCGTTTCAATCTGCCCACATCCATCCATTCCTAACACAAGATGCCACTAAGGCTTTTGTCCATGCCCTCATTTTCTCCAGCCTTGAGTATTGTAACTCCATCTTAGCTGGTCTCCCTCTTACCTGTCTTGCCCCTCTACAATCCACTATGTAGTGATATTGTTGCCAGGCTTAACTCTTCTCTCCCATCACTTTACTTACACCTTTCCCCTTTACAGTGCTTCCCCTACTTACATCTCATCACTCATCTCTAAATACACTCCTAACCAGTCTCTCTGTTCATTCAATCCGTCTATTCTATCCTCTAATTTCAATCTCTTACCAGAGTTTCTTAAGGGCTGCCCCTATGCTCTGGAATGCACTCCCCTGCCTATCCATCTTCCCCCCTGCCTTCTGTCCTTCAAGACCCACTTCTTTAAGGACATTTACAACATTGCTCATAAATGCCCCCCCCCATAGTCCTTTAACTCACCATTCGTAGTCCCTCTTCTGCAATACTTATGCTAGTGCGGCTGCTCCATCTTTAACAGCAACACGTTTACCTCTTGTGTAATACAAGATACTTGCAGGAGAAACTAAATAAAGTTTGTCACTCATTGACAACAAACTGACTAGAAACTTAAAAGAAAACAGATGTTAAAGAAATTAAACAATTCCAGCATTTCGCTTACATACTATAAAACTTTTTGCTGAACAATAAGATAATTTTTGCAAAGTACAGAGAACTGCACCCAAGCTACAAGAACACAAGATAAGAAGACCTACTACACCCAGACTGCTGGTCCATGAGATAAAAGAAGACTTGCGTCATTATGTGCTCACTATGTGTGATGGGTGTTGACGTCATTTAGACTATAATAAGTCCCTCATTGTCTTGATGAGGAGCGCGCTCACGGGTTACACTAAGTGCATGTCTATTTGTATATCACTCCGTTGTAAGCCCTTTTAATAAACCAATTCTCGCTCAATTTGGACCAACTGTTTCACGTTGATTTTTCCACAACACAGACAATTTTAATAACTATCCTAATTGGGTGTTAGTGTGTGTCTGGGTGTGTGTTTGTTATTGTCTGCTAGACATTCAGACTTTTTTTAATTTTGGCGTTGATCAACCTGATGCATCATACCCCAGGGATCCATCATTGCTAACAACCAGAAACATTGTTCTGTAGAACACGGTGTTCTCTCCTGGGATAATTGGCCTACTTGTTTGGTCGAAGATTGGATTTCGTCCCCTTAAGAAATATATTCTTCCACAAATGGTAAGGTTGTTGCTTGTGCTGTTTTTATTCAGGTACATTATTCCAGATCTTTAAGCACTAAATTGGTTATACATCCTACCAAAAACTATGTACACAGAAACATGAAGAATGAATATATATTTGAAGGCTCTGTATTTGGGGTCACTACACACAGATTATACTATAAAAAAAAAAATCTATCATCAACCGATTGCGTAATATTAGAAATGTTAAGCACATCAAGCACTCAAAGTATTAAAATTAATCATTTTTAATCTTAACAGTAAAGGATGCAGCTTTCTGCTTTAGGTGACACAGTTTATAAATGAACACCTTTTTTTCACCACCATTTATTCCAGAGTTTTAATCCTCTGATATAAATTTGTTGACAACTTTGCAAAGGGTGTTTTTCTGACATAACATTTTGTTTTATGTAAGGGAGTATAAAAATTTCATTTACAACTATGCTCTGGCTGTACAGCCAATGCGCGAACATATGAGATGTCAAATGTCTCTAGGAGTTAACCAAGTATCACAGATCCTGTTAGAAGCAATTTAATGAAAAAAAAAATAGCCACTGTACTTTTCACCTTTTAGAATACGTTCCAATTTTATTTATAATTCAGGAATTTAACTAGAGCTCATCATTTGTTTTTTTGTTTCCTATCTCACGAAGGTTGTTTAAACTGGAATTAAACATAGCAAAATGAGCATTGGACAGTCAAAAACAGTCCCAGCTTGTGCCATCTTTGGTAAAATGAAACTTTGTTATCACTCAATATTATGTTGGAAGGTAGGATTTAAAATCTGAGAGGCTATTACTATGCACATGTGGTAAGCGGTTCTAAATAGAATTTATATACCGTATTGGCTCGGATATAGGCCGCCCCCGTATATAGGCCGCACCCTAAAAGTTTGGTGCTTTTTTAAAGAAAAAGTTTTTTTCTTTAAAAAAAGCACCAAATAAATATGCTGCCACTCTGTCCTCTCCCCCCCGAGATATGCTGCCACTCTGTCCCCCCCCCGAGATATGCTGCCACTCTGTCCCCCCCGAGATATGCTGCCACTCTGCCCCCCCAACCTATGCTGCCACTCTGTCCTCCCCCCCGAGATATGCTGCCACTCTGCCCCCCCCCCGACTTACCAGAGCAGACTCCCGGGTGTCTTGCGGGGCCAGAGGGGGACATCTATGCACATCGTGTATACAACTCCCGGTGCCAGCACTCAGCGGAAGTGCCGGCACCGGAAGTTGTATACGCGTATTGCGTAGATGTCTTCCGCCGACCCTGCAAGACACCCGGGAGTCTGCTCTGGTAAGTCGGGGGGGGGTGTAAAATGCATCATGCGGACGTTCACCGGCAGCGGCGTATCGCCGCTGCCGGTGAACGTCCACGCGATGCGCTTAGACAACCTCCCGTGCCGGCACTCCCCCCGTGGGAAGTGCTGGCAGGGGAGGCTGTCTGAGCGTATCAGACAGTAGGATACAGGTCCCCTGCACCGCTGCGGGGGATCTGTATCCTAAACCTGCTGCCTGCCCGGCGCCCGGGACTGCATGTCCCGGGCGTCGGGCGCTAGACCCCGAATATAGGCCGCACCCCCACTTTAAAGACTTAAAGTGGGGGAAAAAAGTGCGGCCTATATTCGGGCCATTACGGTATATTGACTGTAATCATTACCTAGAAGCATAGAATCTGACAGCAGATAAGAACCCATCTAGTTTGCCAATTTTTAATCATGTAGACATGGTAGTTACGGTAACTAAAATACAATTTAAAAAATGTTTGAACACTAGCATTTCTCACACTGTTTTCCTTGTTTTTTTTACATAAATATTTATCATTTGATTTTGTGGTGGGATAACATTGCCATCTGCCTCAATTTTTGTCCAAGTGCGTTTTCTTTTTTTAAATGCTCTATTCCCGCTTTAAAATACTCTGGTGCCATGTGTTCTCTCTGCTCTGTAATATAGACATAAACCCTACTGTTTAGAGTTCATAGATAGCTAGGATCACAGCACAGCCTGCGGGGTTGGGATGTCAAAATGATGTCCTATGCCCCGACCCCAAATGCATATTATTGTACTGTTATTGCAGTTCATCTTTTTATTGTTGTCTAATATTTAAACTTTCACACAGTAAACAAAGATCAATGTCTGGATGTAATCACTTACTGCTTGATTACTATGTCGATTTACAAGAAAGCAAGTAGAAACCTGAGACACATCCTGGAGAATATGAACCCCCACCATGCAACTACCTAAAACACGCTAAATATGGCAACTGTCCTTGTGCTTATTATGATCAATAATAAAAAAACAATAAAAAATCAAAGTGGACACACAATGACCAGGTTAGGTCATGAGAGGGTCTCGAGTAAAAGGGACACTAGCATGCCCCCTTACATTTCAGGTGTCCAAATCATGACACCTGTGTTGGGGTGTGTGGCAATGGGCAGGGAGGTTCTAGTCCTGAAAGAGGTTTGAACCTTTTCCAGTAGTGAGCAAGACAAGAAGGGCACCTGTCTGCCTTTCCTGAATTGTTGCGGGCAGGCAAAGTCAGAGCTGCAATGGAGAACTGTGCTGGAACACATGTTAATGGCATGACATCAGCATCATGCACTGCTACTGACCCAGACAGATTTATTAGCTAAACAGTGGTTTTTTGATGGAGTCACAGTGAGATACAAAGTAGAATCTCAAGCAGCAGGGTTAAAAGTTATCATTGAATAGGAACTTAGGCACAACCTATGATTCAGTGAATAAGCCCCTGAGTGTTTCCCTACCATAGTGTTGTGAACCACAGATGTTCAATATAATTTTGAACAGCGGACTAATGTTAAATGCACAAGTTTGACCTCTCCAGTACTGTACTGTCTTTATGACTAAACTTGGATGTAAACTTGAGTTCATTTATAGCATTTGCTTATAAGTACAGACAGTCTGACAAAGTAAAGCTGGTGATAATCAATCAGTTCTTAAATATAAACGTGACAAGGGTGTGAACATCTAATGGGAACCAAATTCAAGCTAAACTATTAGGGAATCACACTTTCTTGTTATGTGAAATGACTTTTAAATATATACTTGACAGTTACTATACACAAATCAAAATGTATATATAGATCACAGTACCTTACATTGTACTTAGATATCATTTTGATCGGCAAACATATAACAACCGCTCAATCATGTAAAACAGTATTTCTAATAGTTAAGCCAAAGGTGCCCCCCAATAGTGCTTTATTGTCTTCTCCAATGATGAGAAGTATCAGTAGATTCATGTCACTATTAAATTCAGGAATGGACATTGTGGGGCCAGGATGTTTGTACATGTAGACATTTTTTTATATACCTGTGTGCCTCATCAGTATTCCTTTATGACATTTATTTATTTTCTTGTTTGTTTTTAGGGGTTATAAACAACATGGCAAGGGTTGTCAAGAACAAAATTTATTGAAGTACACGAAATAGTCCTAGAGGCATATTATTGAAACTATGGCATTACTAATATGTACAACACGTGTTTCTTCTTTTTTTCTGTTGCTTGCCTACTCGAGAAACTGTGCTAACAAAGTAGGAGTTTGTAGTATTGCTATGGTGATAGGCGTAGGACCCTTAGGCTCTCTTGAAGATTCTCTTCGCTTCTGTTCCCTCATATGTGTATGTCTAGAAGAATACAAATAAAAATAATAAAAATAATATATTTATAAAGATATGAAACCAAATAGCAGTAAATGAAATAATCAAAGTTGATAGGTATTTATATCTGTTATAGGAACAACATGCTCCATTTGTATTTACAGTGGATGAAGACACCTAAATGTTGGCTAATTAGCATTTTAGAAAGGTGTACTCCATATAGTATTCACAAACAATCACATATGATTCCTAGAGGAAATTAGAACCCCTTGTTATCTTTACTTTGCAAATCTCTATATGTGGCTAAAATCTGCTTATGTCCTTATCAGGGGACATTCTAGATTTGCTTACCTTCAACTTTCAAAACATTAAAACTTATTTTAATAGTACAGATATCCTAGTATGAAAGAGGGCAAATCTGTAGTTGGAAGTATGAGGCATTCAGTAGGTCAGCAGATCTAAGATGAACAATTGGTGCAACTGGTTGGGGAGTAGACTCCAAAAGATTGCCCTGAGGCAGGTTATCAGCCAACTACTTGGCCCTAGCTGGTTACTCAACTTTAAACACCTACGACCAAAATTGTTCTTAATCTGAACCACCGAAATGGACTCACCTGGACAAGCTCATCTCCAACTATTACTCTGTATGTCTTCAGTTCCTTTCCATTATCTTTCCTGGTGAATGTTCCAACTAATTTATCTCCCTCCGATTGCCAAGATCCCTACAAGATGGAAAAGAACATAAATACAGTGCTGGAATCTCATGCAAAGATAGTTCATTTTTATCTGATCAATATATTAGATGCTAATATTACTAAAATACGTCTGCTAAATGTTGGAAGAATCATTGTCCAATAAGTGCTAATTTGATCATCTTGAGAGCTTTCACTCTAATTAAATAAACTTGTTCATGTTTATGGGTCATATTTCTCATATTAGTAAGTATCCTACAATAGTTATTAATTCAGATGTATTAATTCAGAAATTCGTATATATATATATATATATATATATATATATATATATATATATATATATATATATATATATATATATATATATATATATATATATATATATATAGGAATATATGTCTGTGTATGGGCGGTAAGCTTATACCATTACTCCAATATTATGTTCTACTGGAACTGTACATATCGGTTATATAAAGTGCTGCATCCATGCTAGCTCACTATTATTGGATTACTAGAAGCAATCTAAGGGAAACTTATAAACTAGTTAACATATGATGAAAATATAATTATAATAAGAGGCACAATTGTAATGATGAAATTTGATGATAATTGTAATAGTTTAAAATGATAATAATTGCAATTTTTTTAAATAAATCCACTTTGTAGTACTATTTAAATGTTACTTTAAGGATTATTAATATTTTTGTTTTATATTCATGGCATGTGTGATTACTAATGTAGATTTCATGCTATATTTTTCTTGTTAAAACCCTTCTCTGTACAAAATGTTGAAATGTAAAGTTACTAAAATAAAAATATTTCGTGCAAATGCATAAAAGACTTTTAAGTTTGTTTCCTTTTGAAGTAGAAACTTCCCTGTCAACCCTCCTAATCTTTGTTCAGGTTGGTTTTATTTTTCAAAGGTGTGTGCCTTTCAATCACTAAGCCATTATTCGCAAGTATGCTGTGCGATGTCCAGCAAGTGCATTTGCATCTTAAATATATATATATTATACATATATTATGCATAATGTGTTGTTAAGGCTTGAGGGCTAAGAGGGTGATATATAAGTGAAACAGCATTCCAGTTAAGGTTGATGTAGTAAGAGAATTTAAACATGCATGGGTTAGAAATATGACTATCCTTAATCTTACATGAGACCAGGAACTGATTAAAGTTTGAGTCTTTAAAGCAGGAAAACCCTGCAAATGATGGGCTGAATGGCTTGTTGTAGCTTATCCTTGTGTTTTGGTACTTGTGCAAACATTAGGAATTGCTCACTCATGCTGCACAAGAGTCTAAACTTACACTGAGCTCTGTTCCATCTGCCAAAGAATATTCAAAGGTGACTCCAAGAGTGAAGTTAATTTCAATGGAACGGAATGTGCTGGATTCCTTCACTGAAAATTTATCTCCATCTTGTTGGATTGTGATCTTCAGGTTGTCATGAGCTGCCAGCTTCCTCTTCATGACATTAACGCCTAAGAAACAAAGCACAACGTAATTCCAGTGACTGTTTTGTCCATCTATTAAGTAGAATGTCCGTGTTAATTGAGGGATACTGTAGTACATAGACTATGTTGAATACTTTATTGAAGCTTCACTCGTTGCAGGAAAAACTCTTCTGTATATCGCTTTACACTTCATTTACTCATGGATCCTATATATCAGAGTGTGGAAGTGTTAGTTTTTAGTACATGAGGATTATGTGTAAAAAAATCTATTCAGGTACAAAGTTTGAAAAGTAGTCTTATCACTTAGCAAGCAATGGAATTGTAGTACCGATTGGGCCATTCCATTGGACTATATATATATATGGCTTAATAAGTAAGTGTTTACATACTTTTCAGTATTCTGGGCTATATGTATCAAAGTGCGACTGTATCACAAAGCAAAACATCTTTAGCTTCTGTGTTATTCGGTGTGTACATGCAGCTTCACAGAATAACTAGGACCCTTTAGATTCACACTTTAGTACAAAATCCTCATAAACTCTTTAAAAATTCAATCTTTACAGTAAAAAACTTCCTAATAAAATAACACTTAATCCACTGTCTCTGAAGGGTATAGTAAATTATTTTATATATAATATATGTCAATGACTATAGTAGATGCAACTCAGCAGTAATAGAATTATTTCAAAATCATTATAATTATTTATAAAGTTTCATTTTCTGCACTGATGTCCAATAGAACAGGACAACAAATACATGAACACATGTGAGAATGTACAGCTCTCTGAAATCACTTGTATATTGTGATTTAAAATAGTCACTACTTACCCATAACCTCCATAAACTTTTCATAGTTTTCACTTCTGTCAACTTTCCAAGTTCCGTTGAAAGTCATGATGACAGGTGGAGTTGGGTCTGTTCTAGGTAGAATCTGTTCAACCTGAGATGCAACCCACTTCTCACCAGCTTTATTTATTTCACCCTCTATCAGTGGCTAGATCTCCATGTGATTTGGCTGTTTAAAGTCTACTTAAGGTCACAGTGTCAATTACCGCATTTTATTCTCCTCCCAGAAAAATGACTCAACCTTTTGCACTTATAATTTGCTTTATCTGGATAAAGCTGTATTTACAACAACTGACTTTTAATTTTCACACGTGTGTCTGTTTCTTGCGGGAATCATACAGCTCCATCGCCTCCATATTGTCAGTACTTTTTACATATTATTAAGTAAAATTAAGTACCACAAATATTACCAAAAATGTCATTTTGTGATAATTTATTGTTGATTTTAGGGTTATCTATGCTGCTAGGGGGGTAGCTCATTAGAAAATTGTGTCCATTCTCGGGTCCCGTTTTTGTGACAGTAGAGTTTATTTACAACTTGGAAGTTTGCAGGTGAGTTTGTAAAAAGTTCCAGGTTCAACTGACCTTCCCTCACTATGAATTATTAAGGGTTAACCCCATAAAGCGTCTGCTACAGGAAGGAAGTTGGCTATGCATATAAAATTAGTTATTTGTGCGTCATATCAACAATTTAACAAGACATTAGGCAAAGTCAGCTTAGCCTTTCTTATCAGTGTTGTCCCTTTATAATACATACTGAATTCAATTAGTGTCCAACTATCTCCTGCTTTAGAGAAATTCTAAGTGTGCCAAACAGAAACACTATCCTATAACTGTAAGGGTGAAAAGCAGAAGCCTGTGAAATGCTATGAAAAGGGCCTGGGTTCACTAAAAGAATGGCACCATTGAGGCAATTGCAGCTTGCTTCACTGATGCCTCATACAAAATGGGCATATCCATGACGAAAGAAGAAGGGGGATAGGGAGGGAGGACATGTTTGCTTTTAAAGGTTAATGAGCATTTAAATCAGTAAATTATTTAAAACTATTTTCCCTCATTAACCAAGAATTATGTACGGTCACCTTAGTCCATTTTAAAGAGAGGATTACCAGGAATGACCCTTCATCATTCATAGTGAAGTCAGGAAGATGAAATGCCCAACGCTACTCTATACTTTTTGGTGGGTGTGTAAACAGCCATCAAACGTGATCCAGAGATCAGATGCATTTCATCGCATAGCGCAGAGCAAAGCAAAAGATTAAGTGCTTTCGCTACGTGGGGGATGTGACATCTTCTTTGAGCATTCATCTGTGTGCTTTAGCACTACCGCAGCTGTGAGAAGTCAGAGACCAAGCTGATACCTGCCTTACCTGAAAGATTACCAAGTTTTGATACCTGACTACTTATCCGCTCCCTATTACCAAGACAGACTTCATAAAGATCCTTGGGCCTGGTTTGGCAGAAAACATATGGCCTTGAAAAGGTAGGGGGAAGCCTTGTAAAAGGGACAATACTGATGCTGTGAAATGAGATCCTTTCTGTTTTGCAGTATGTGGGCAATGCTTGGCCACCTCTGACTACTGTTTCCTGACCCATTTGGCTTCATCTCAGGCTCTAAAATACAGAGAGTGACTGTGTGTACAGGAGACAATGTGAAATTCCCCATTGGAAACGCCATGTCTCACTGTTTCCCATTGACAGTTCCATTTATTAGAACTGGACTATGTCTTGGATATTTGAAGAAGTGGAAGAAGTCAAAACTGGAGCAGTGGACTCCTTGTGTGATGCACAAAATATTGTCCCAATGCCACTCTGCTCTTGATTTACTCTTTTTTTTCAACCCTTTATTCTCTCCATCTCACCCCACCACCGCAGCCCAAACCCCATACCCACCTTGTATATCACTATCCCATTTCACCCTTTGTTTCATATACCAAATCATATTTTATGTGCTTTGTCTGGAAATGCAATTGTAATACTGTGATATTATAAATTTGAATTTACTGTATGATCGGGATTTACTGTATGTGAATTATTCTGTGCTGGGCCACGGTATGTCTGACATTGTCCTCACACAATTCGTTAAATTGAAAAATGTAACAATTCAGGGGTCCTAATTTTGGAAATACTTCATTTACATAGAATTGCCATACTTTCCCAGCAGTTATAGGGCATATATTATAAGACATACAATACATTGTCAAAACTTTTGAATTATATATTCTACTTTTGCATGATAGACCATAAAACAATCATCGATGCAGAGTCCTGGCAGTGAGAAAGGGTAGTAGTACCTTGAGTCTTTCCTAATAACTTTTTTTTAGCAGACTCTGCATCTTTTTTGAGCCTTTGGCACCAGTGGATCGGATTGTGCAAAGAAAACGCCTACTGGTAAGAGGCACATTTGGAGGATGTCTCTTTAACAGGAACTCTAAGAATGTGTAGTTCTTTCCAATTATGATTTTTTGTACAGCACTTACGTGTTGAACATGGCAACCTGGGTCAGGTAGATGGTGGTAGACAATGATTAGAAAGATTGACTCCTCCCGTGTTTTATTGTAGTCAATGATGCACTGTGTTTTAGGACCTGTCTTCACTCTCTCCCCTCACACTGACCAGCACCACGCGTTCATTGTGTATAGTGGAGAGAAAATATGCGTCCTTTTTGTCTGTGTACTCAAAGCACTAGTTGTGTCGTGCAAAAGTTTGTATTACTTTACACCATACCCTGCCTTACACTGCCTAAAGTGCACTTGAAAAGAACAAGTTACTCATTAATGCAGACATTCTGGGGGTGTAAATTTTAGGAAATGTATTAGAAAAGAAATTGATATTGGGCCTTAATTTACACAATCTGCCAAATTTTGGGGACATTGGATATTATCATTAAAATGAAGGCATCCTAGAAGATCCAAATATCTAGCTCTGGTCATAATACAGGAGAAATGAGGGGTTGATAAACCTAGGCCTGTGCAATAGAAGTGTAGGATTTTTTTTCTATAATACCAATATTTGGGTCAAATTTCATAATTTCATAGAGGTCAGTGGGTTGCTAGTTTTGACTTCAACCACCTTGGCCAGCTGCCAGACACTGGGCAGCATAGATGTTAGATAACAGCTTAAAAAAGAATAAAGAAAAAACAAATTAAAACAAATATCACATCAAATGCCAGGAGGGGCAATAAATGGGGGATTTCAGGCTGCCACACCTCATTTTAGGAGGTCGAACCAAGACACCAGCGTCATCTGACACATCAATATGTGGCTCAATATCTGATGCTGTCAAAGTAGCTTTGTCAGAGATAGTATATGCTTCTTCTGTGCTGTAGAAATAAATGTTTTTAATGTTTTAATGTATTTTTTTTATATTTTTTCTAGCCACCCACAAAACTACCAAACTATCCTGACACTATAATCTAAATATACTGTATATATATTTCCCGTTCCCTAAACCTTCTACTCTATCCCCAATTCCCTCTAAACCCCCACCAAACTAACCAAACACTTAACTAAACATTTTTTAAATATTATTATTTTTTTATGTAAAGATTGGGGTGTGGGGACAATGAAAGGGTTAAAACTAATGGGGGTAAATAAGAAGGAAAGGGTACGTATTACAGTAAAAGACATGATGCTCACTCTCCTTCAACTCACAAAGATGTAGGAGAGAGGAAGACCATCTAGTCTAACAGTCATACGATTGCTGTGATTGTTCATCAGCGATCACATGACTCTACTGGCCACTGACAGATTCTCAGGGGACTGCCTCACATCCCAGGCAGTCCCTTGAAGTGAGAACCAGCCAAATGTGCCACCCATCAGAGCTCACTTCTATAAGGGCATCTTGGGTTGCATTGGCCGTGAAGGGGTTAATAGATTCCATTCATCAGCCTTCTTAGGGAGGCTGGTAGAGATACAGGGCCAAGTCCAGGGAGATAAAACTGTCTTAGTTAAAACAACTGTCTGCAACTAACATGAAGTTTATTGTAGGTTAGATTAAGAAATGTACTCTTATGTAAACATTAGATCAATGAAAGGGTCAAATAGGCCAAAGGATAGGAGTATGAGGCAACAGGTTACCCACCAGTCCCTTCTACAAGCCTTGTCACAGATACTGGTGCATCCAAGCCGTGTCTTTCAGCTTGCCTTCCTATAAAAAAGGCTGTGGAATAAACTGATAGCGCTAGTTCCCATTCCATTTTACTCTTAATTACATTTCAAAGCTAGGCAATTTTACCAAACATATCTCTACAGACTAAGGGTGTTGAACAGTAGGCCCCAAGGACACAAACATACAATGCGTTTTTATATATTGTTGTTTGAACACAACTGATTTATTTAATTTCAATCTTTTTGTTTGAACTACAGAACTGCAAAGTAGCACTCATAAAATGTGTTTATTCTCACATTACATTTACTTGAGATACTTGCACCTCTAAGTAAAGCCTGTATTGGTTGTTTAGTGATCATTTAAGAAAGGCGCCTGGTTTTTAAGACAGATTGAATGTGGGGAGTGAACGATAGTTCTGAGTTAAGAATGACACCAAGGCAGCGAGCTTGAGGGGATGGAGAGATGATTGCACCATTGACATTGAGGGAAACTGATGAGGGAATGTTAGCATTGGAGTGAGGAAAGATGAGGAGTTCAGTTTTTGAGAGATTAAGTTTTAGGAAATGTGCAGACATCTAGTTAGAGAAAGAGGCAAGGCAAACAATTACACAGCCTATGCATATGGTCCCTTTAAAATTTTATATAGTCCACCTTGCAAATGCATAGAGGGATTCTACAGGCCTCCCCCATATGTATGTGCCTCTTCCCATGCCCCGCATCTCGTAGGCTTGCAGGGAATGAATTTGGACACGAGTCCATGGGTTTTGGTGGGCTTTAAGCAGCCAAATTAATGGTGCAAAGATGGGACAACAGAGGGGCTGTTGCACTGCAGCTTCTCCTATAGGTGAGTAATTTTATTTTATTTTTACAGGTTGAAGAATGCATATAAAAGGTTGCATGGGACACTGGAGTGTCTGTTTAAGTCCTATTCTGTAATGCCTATCAAATATATTTGAATGAGGACCATCTGTTATACAAAATGACCCTGTGTCTGTGTCTGAGGCTCATAAACATCTAGTTAAGCTAATAATCCCAGTAATAGCTAATACTAGCTAATACTATTGAACAATATTGAACAAGAGCCCTTTGGAATACTGCATAGGTCCCAAGTCTCTCGAAAATTCCAGGAGTCTCCCAGAAATATCCCTAATGCACACGTTTCACTCCCTCTCAGTTCTCTTTACCTTCACCAGAACAAGTAGATATGTGACCAAGAATTGTGCACAGTTTGCATTTGTAAAAGGGGAGAGAGCGCAATCTCGTTTTGAAGAGGTATCATATATATATATTGGTGGTAAAATGTATGTATTTCTAAATTTGACATGTTCCCTTCAAATATTTACTTTGAATCATATTGTCTTTGTACTTTGTCTCTTTTATACTGTTTTCGCATAAGTTACAGTGCAAACTTTATTCAGAAGACTTTATCTGTACACAGATGATACCAGACGTCTACATTACTGTGCTTATGTGAAATCAATATATCTGCAGTATGACACCACTTTTATTCAAACTAAGATAAAATGATCATGAGTAAAGATAAAGCCTAATAAAATACAAAGCATTATAAAATACATGGAGCAATGATTGTGGATTCTACACCACCATAATAACAGCTTGCTAAAGAATTGACCATTGATCCTTCAGATAATTATTTATCTGTATCAAACTGATATTGTTTGAAGGCCACAGTTATCCTGAGTTTAGTTTTATAAGGTACTATAAATGTGCTGCGATGTGATTTTCCGCTTCAAGGACACTGGACTTTGAAATTTGATTAAGACGAGTACAGTTTGGTCTTAGGAAATATTACAAATAATACAGGTATCCTAAAATGAGAGTTTCATTTATGTTTTAAAATTCACCCAA
The DNA here is from genome assembly GCF_027358695.1 of Spea bombifrons. NCBI lineage: Eukaryota > Metazoa > Chordata > Amphibia > Anura > Pelobatidae > Spea > Spea bombifrons. The sequence continues at coordinate 43,267,996 of NC_071087.1, read as the reverse complement.
TAAAATTCCAATTCCAACAGTGCACCAGTAAACTAGAAAATATTTTACAATTATGATGGATGCTTAAGAAGTTTAACTCTTTGAGCTGTTGGCCTTTTTTCACAAACACACATGCTAAAGTCAGGTAGATTTTTTTAAACCACAGTAATCAAATAAAGTATTTTAAATTACAATTTAGTGTGGGATATATTCTGCACTTTTATTTTTCAATGCATTAATTCATGATGAAATAAAAAAATAAAATCAAAGTAAGACAGAGGTGGGGTTGCAGCAAGAACATTCAATATTTTGTAATCAGATGATTAGTTACGTGAGAACATCACTCAGATGAGCTCAGCCCATGGCAAAAATCTAATTGAATCTGATGTGGTCTTTTGGTGTGACTCATCCCAGAGAGGTTATGGTTAAGCATGACAGGGGAAGAAAAAAAAAACTGGGGATTTTAGTGTTCAAAATCCCAACGCTAAGCTGTGGAAGGAGAAAAACTTTCCACTTGGTGGAAACTAATTGATTAATTCTAATGGTCATTAAGGCAGTTATCAGACAAGGCTTGACTTACAGCAGTTGTCTGTACTACAGTCGACCTTCCACCCAGTGTAACAGCCATATCAAGTGGTATCTTAATGTCTCTGACACACCTCAACCTGTCATCATGTGAGCTGATCTGGAAACCTTGCATTGTTTGGGTCAATATGCTAACCTCTGTGTTCAATAAAGTTTCTTAAAGTGCCAGATGTTATCTTGCATTCACATTGCTAAAAAGTTAAATTTGCATAGCCAAGGATTCGAAGGTGTCACTTTTTTCATTTTGAAACACGTCGTAGATGATCCCATAATCATATTTTTTTCATCCTTCTGGTAGTGTTATAACTGCACTCACTTGTATTATGAAAACTTTCATGCCATTGTTCAAGCGATGAATGTCTTAATCAGAATATTTATATACACTAATGTGAACCATTGTCATGTGAGAGCATTGTCATGGAAACCAAGATTGTAAACAGTTTGAAGGAGAAGAGGTCCACAGCAGAGCTGTAGTTAGCTCCTTTTGCGCCCGAGGCAAGAATGGAAAATTGTGCCCCCAGCTATTTTTTTTACAGAGGTTATTTTATATACACTAACCTTACACACACCTGTCCATAAACACATGGGCAGGTGTGTTTACACACACCTGCCCATTAACACGCATATACACATACACTGCCCTTATACAAGACTGCCCATAAACACACATATACACATACAGTGCCCTTACACACACCAGCTTACAAACACACACATACACTGCCCTTAGACACTGCCCTTACACAAGCCTGTCCATACACACACGTATACACATACAATATCCTAACACTCCCCTGCATTTACACATATACACACACACATGCCAGCTTACAGACACCTACAAATACCTACACTGCTCTTACACATACACTGCCCATACACACACACTGCCCATACACACACACACACTGCCCATACACATGCTAGAGAAAATAAGATCATTGTCATTATGAGTAGGGGTTTTTGCAGCCTTCTTCTCTGATAAAAAAAAGCCTCCATCCGGAACTCTATTGCAAGAGGACATCCAAGGCCTTTGTAGAGCTCCAGGAGTGGGGGTCCAAATTTCCATCAGCATTTGAGTCCCAGATTTCAAGATTTATTGGGACTAAAACGTTGATTTTCTGTATGTGAACCTCTTTTTAAAGTAAGTTTTTGGATTTACAAGACCCATGAGTGCCTACATTTTTTAGGATTATATATACAGTATATAAAAGTCCATAATAAGCACACACTCACGGGACTTGAGATCATATAAGAGCAAGTAATTTATTAGGTTGAACAGAACATCAAAAACACTTTGGTCCAGTTATTGGACCTTTATCATCTTGAGAACTATTGTTCTTAATTTAAGTGCACAAGTATATATATATATATATATATATATATATATATTATTTAAATCCATTCACACAATTACATAGGCTCATTTCCTTTAGGGTATAGAGCTTTAAAATGTAGGATCGAAAAAGAGTGACAAATCTGCTTTAACAATTTCAAGAACATCCAAGAAAGAAAAGAAAAGCAGTCATATCTATGCTTCTTTATTTACAAGAGTCAGAAAAAGTACAAATAAAATAATGTACAAGTTAAGAACAGGTTACAATATGGTTGCCATAAACTAGCTTTCACTCAGTAAAAAGTGGGTAACCTACTGTTAATTATATCTGCTAAATGTGCATTGAAAAACATTTAAAACACATACATCCTTTGTGAAACACATAGACCCCTCACTGCATACATAAGTATAGTGGCAAGTAACTAGATAACTGTGCAAATATTCTCAAAATGAATACCAAGTACAAACTATAAAAACTGAGTGGCTGCAAAATGTTATTCATAAAGTATTATCCTATTTACTAAAATATAAATTTCAACATATCTACAGTGCACAGAAGCATTTCTCTAAAAGTCCCTGGATTTCCCAAGAGAATGATAAAAGGGTGGAAGGGTGTATTAAGAAGATCCATTAGAACCAACCTGCCCATTGCTTTTAATAATAGAAAGCATAATGATTACACATTTTCGCAAAAACATTTAGCCCCACTGCTGTTATATGTGCTTCAGCTGTACACAGGCAGCCTACTCTATATTGCTTTTGCTTGCCCATTGACACTCCAGCTTTATAAATGTTCACAGTGTCTATGAAATGTTTTCAATGTCCCCATGATTTGAGCAGGTCGCACGAGCAAACATAAAAAGAAGAACAATCTATATTGAATATGAATAAACGTGATTCAAGATGCTAAACTCGGAACACGGTCTTCTGACCTTTAATGTTTCCCACGCCTGACCATTTTTAAATTTGATTAAATTAAGATCCAGTGATGGAGCTGATTTAAAAATAAGTGGCTGCTCTCTCCATATATGTGAAATGAAGAGGATTGTGACCACTCAAGTTGCTTCAATAAAACATGAGGCCTGAAATCCATTTTTTGCCTGTTTGGGGTTTATTTACAAAACCAGAAAATGGTATAAGAGGTCTGCAATAAGATAATTGTAATTTAGTTAACTTTACCGGTGCCACGCTAAATTGTGCTAAACTCACTAAATCCCCCAGAATTCTACTGAGGTCAATGCACCGACTGCTTTACTGAGATGCCGGACTCACTGAGAAGAACTCTAGCCAGTTTCTCCAGAGGTTAGCTCCTGGCCTTCTGAATTCAAGTCCATTCACTAAACTGGAAGGGGTTGGTGAGTTGTGAATTTCAACATATTAACTGGTAACATGAATGCATTTTTTTCACTATGCATAATGAGGAGCCATCTATACATATTTTGCTCTTCATAATTAACTTCTGGAATTATTAATCTCACTTGCCCTTGCACTGATTAATGACTAGACACCAGAGACTTTCACCTGGGTACCGGGTAGGCACTACTGAAATGCATCTGACTTCATATGGAATTGTAGGACCCTACACCCCTTGTCGAGTGAAAACCCCCAAATATATACAAAGAGCAGACACTTTTGTTCATAAGTGAGAATTCACATTACTAGGTTTAACTATATATGAATATACCTTTCATAATTAAAAATGCAAGTTTTTATTTATACTGTAAGGACATAACGGGTATCTAAAAAAATATGTGCGTGCACTTTGCACCACTAAACCCTGTACCCTGTGTATCACATCACAGAAATATAGCACAGGCTGAACAATCATAGCACTATATACAGATCTTTCCTAAGTACCGTATTTTTCAGAACATAAGAGGCCCCTGATTATGTGATGCACCAGAAAATTACCATCTCTTTGGTTGTATCTATAATATGTAAAACAGCCAATTTTGTGGCATTTTTTTCTAAAAAGAAAAAAAAAAGAAAGCCATATTGCCAAAGAAAAGAAAATTATGTGACATTAAAATATACATTAAAAATCACTGTGGAATATATTACCAATGCATGGAGACCTGATTATTTTTATTAAGTGAACCTCATATTATTATTATCACATTTTAAACAAGGTGCCAACATGTACTGTAGTGTTGTACAGGCACCACAAGCATATGGTTGTTAACATTATAAATTTAGACACGCTGGAATAAAAGTGGAGGAGTGCCTAAGGGAAGTATATAAATATGTACATATCAAAATAGCAGGATAAGGGCACAAAAAGGAAAATACCGTATGTGCTTGACAAACCAACTGGTTTACAGGAGTACAAATACTAACACTTAAAAGTTAAATTACGATATTCAACAAATTAATGACGATGTATTTTTAAAATGTAAGTACTATTTCCCCTTATACAAAGCAAATAAACCTTAGCAAATTTGCCATTCTATTATTTAAGAAGCTTCTTCAATTTCTATGACAACAATGTTTAAAGTGCCTGATGTTTGTATCAAATGAAAGTAAGTGTCCCTTCAGCATTTTACATGATTAAATAGTTATTTCTGGGAAGGGTTTGAAGTATCAATAGAAACTTGAATGATGTTTCTACTGCTGTGTTTAGTTATAAAAGTGTTAACTCTTGCAGAATAGGCGGAATAGCACCCTTAAAAACAATGGGTATCTGGTTAGAAACAACACCACAAATAATGTAGCATAGTATGGACTAATATACCCCTTATGTCATGCGGCAGAACTCAAAAGAACTCATTAACTTAGGTCTGATGAGATTCTCCAGATGTTAGATCCTGGCCTTTTGAAGTCTGAGAGGTTTATTTACTAAACCTGGAGATGTAGGAGAGTTGTGATGACATAGAGGATTCCATGTTAACATATTAGCTATGGATTATGAAGAAGAAACTTTCTTTCTCGCGTTCACTATGCATAATGAAAAGCCAACCAGACATCTTGGTTCTTCTCATGTGAGAAGAACGAACATGGCCATCCATAATACACAGTTAATATGTTGAGGTGGAGTTATTATTTTTTTTGTGAGCTACATATAACTGTTCAACCAGCTGAGCAAGAGTGCTGTTACGTTACCATGATCCGGAGGGTCCTAAATATTTATTGCTTGACTGGTCAACCAGTCATTTGATTGTATCAAACTTCTATGACAACTCTCATTTCTAGGCATGAGCAAATCAAAACACTCAGATTGTTGTTCTTCACAAACCCAGAGACTGGTGAATTGGTATTATTATATTCAATGTACAACTATCCATTGACTGATGCGCTAAATTTTATTAGTAAAATGTATAATTAATCAACATTGTTTCATAGTAAACTTAAACCTGGATATTGTATGGCAAGAAAGTTCATCTCTGGATTATTTGAGCAAATTCATAAATGTATAGATGAAAAGTTATAGCCACAAAAAATGCTTTCACTGTTGTGGGTGGGAGGTAAGATACTTTTCCAGTTTAGGAAAAGGAACATATATTAGGGACAAATAATTATTTTCTAATGAGTACATACAATGTATGTGTGGTAAAGGAATGTGTAATACAAGTAAGTGGAAACATCAGCAAAAAGCCCTAAATTATATTATTGGCTGCTCAGAATGACTCAAGACACGTAGGTATTTGGGGAAGCACACCTTTAGAAGTGGCCTGTCTCACATAGAGGCACAGTGAGCAGACCACATATTCCAAAATGGCCGCCTTTCCAGCCATCACTGCCCTCTAAACACAGGCATACAGTAAAAACAAACACTGTTACAGTTAAGTATAAATAAATAAATATATGTATTAACAATATTTATACACAATAAATGCAAACCTCAACTCACAAATGCCGAGCCTCCTTTACATTGTAGAAAAAAAATAACACAAATTATGCAAAAAGTTATTTACCTCTCCGAAAAAAAAACCTTTAACATGCTTTAAGATACATTGCAAGTAAAACAGTTAATTAAAGTGTGTGTTTATTGCCCCCTCATTATTAGCTGTAGTAATTTGAACTATACAGTTTAGTAGACATCCCACAGACTAGCTAGTGGTGGTCTAAAGGAAGGTGGAGTTCTACCACATAGCACCTAACAGTGGTGTTAAACATCATTTGTTTTTAAAGCAAACAGGTCTACAAGGTGCAGAGATTGAGTTATATGTCTATTTTGATGAGTATTTAAGACCATAATATTTTTGTGGTGAAAGCTTCTGAGGAAAAAAGCTCAGTTTTAAACTCAGTGGTCACACAAACACATCTATTTTCTAATCTCCCTTTCAAAGCAGGATTTTAATCTAGTGGCCATATTTACTTATATATATATATATATATATATATATATATATATATATATATATATATATATAATCTCACACATTTAATGACTTGCTATAATCTGTCATTTAGTATAGGCTCAATATTTTTAGAATTAGCAGTCAGGGGTGCTAGGTTCTAGCTTCTTTCCTTGGTTTAATTTAACTCGTATGCTTAAATTTGTGCGTTTCGGTGTTCGGCACCATGTAACACAAGTTGTACTTGTATAAAATGGAGACAACAGTGAAATTTTCACTGGGTGTTTGCTCTGAGGTCTGATGCAGGGAGAAGCTATTTTCAGTTAAAAAAGTACACTGTTGGTAAACCACCTACAAAGCTTCGACAATGCAAGACATTATACTGATGGATGTGTAAAAATGTGCTCAAGTAACCCTTTCATGTTGTTTTCATACTATTAACATTGATTGCAATATCTGTACAGATTGTAAGTCTTGTAACATTGCCATGTGCGTCATTGGGCTTTTAAAGGACACAAAAGAACACACTAAAAGAACACACTAGCTGTGTTATTTTGTCAAGTGTGGTTAAGACACATCGATTGGATTTAAAATGATAAGCATACCACGCATCTATTCTCAAACGGCTCCTTCAAGTTGTATTTTTTTTTCGAAATGTACCATTTGCGTCTCCAGAGTCCACTGTAATTTTGCAGTAATTTAATCAGGTGACACACAATTCACATTCTGCCGATGTTTATCCCCCTGTGACTAGCAGCGGGGACCAAGCTTGTTCATTTGAGACAACCAAGGAAGAAGTGTGGACATTTCATAATACGCTTCACAAATAAATATATATATATATATAAATCATGTATCTGCAAATAGTTTTATACTGTGCCAGGATTATTGTTGTATATAACTTAATATTTTTGTACCATGTACAAAACCCTCAGGAGCAACACTATTGCAACATTACACTTATGACCTTTCTTACTGATCATTTTGTGGGCCCCACCAGCTGCAAAATGACACACAAAAAGTTACAATACGAGTGTAAAACGTGTACTTTTTTCATTGCCATTTATATCTGAAAATGCCTCCTCATTGTTGATTATAGACAAGTGAATGGATCCAGGAAACATACTTCAATGTGTTGTGTTGGTTCTACAAAACCAAAACGTGTTTGTCACATTAGCTTTATAATAAGAATTATGGTGCTTATTTACATAAATAAAATGGCAACTCTGCTTTAAGGCACTGGTCCTAAAGGACAATGAGAATAGAAAGGAAGATGTCAATGACAAGTCTTTCCAATGGTTGATGTCATACATCAGCCAGTGGTGGGACTGATTTAAATGACATTCCATCTACATTCTCGTTAGGTCTATAAACAGAACCCTGCAGGTGAATCTAATAAATAATATAGTGGCAACATATGAAAGCTTCCAAATAGTGTAATGCTATATTGTACCACAAGGTTCTATATTGCTGATGTTATTTAATCCAAATCACAGTTAAGCTTTGACTGGTTGCCGTCTCCATTGATCGTTTTCTTCTCTTGTTGTTCAGCCAGAACCTGCCACTTCTGTTTATTCTTTCGGCAGCCATCAAGTAAAGGAAAACACGATTCAGAAACCTGTGTTAAGGCCTAGGAGACAAAATAGCAGGCACTGAAAAACTCAAGAAAATGCACAATGAGCTCCCATTAGTCAATATAAAATACCATTAAGCTCACCAATATACTGTAACAGAGCAGTATATTTGTTAAACTGGAAGTCTGCAGGAGAGTTGAATATATCAGGTCCCTGAAATCAGTGCCCCAATCTCTGCCAGGGCGCAGCTCTACAGCTGCCATCCTTACTACTTCTTCAGGACACGTGGCACCAGATACAGCATGCATGCCATTGATGCCATGCTCCTTGGGCACAGTTCTCCATAATGTAAACGGGCCTGTTGTGGAAGTCACAGATCTCTCTGTAACCAGCCCACTGAGCGGTGGTGCACAAGAATGGCAGCCCACCGGATTCACTTTTCTAGGTCAAGACGGGTTGGACCATAACAGGCCTCTGACCTTATCCTGCTAAAAGGGATGAGCTGGTCTTGTATAATACCTAGTTAAGTCAGTGAGGAAAAATTTAAAATGTATGCATTATGCAGAACAACTCAGCCCATGTTGTTGAAGAACCTCACCATGGTTTGCTCTTCATAATGCACAGTGATATCAGGCATGCCTTACCTCATAGAGTTCCAGGCAGATTGCATCAATAAATCCAACCTGCATGCTTGGTACTTTATCCTTTTTATCTCTGTTCATCAGGTCCTAAAAAAAATTTAATACCAATCAAACCGTGTAGGTTAGCCTAGGATATTCTAAGGCTTGCTCATTCTATCTACCTACCTCATTGGCTTTTGCCAATCTATCTACCTACCTATCCATCATCTATGAATTGACATATTTGTGAATAACTTTATTGACTCACAACGTGTGCTACATTTGAAATTAAATATGTGAAAAGCTTCAAAATCCTGATTGTGACACATATATATTACATATATTTTTTTATATGTATTTAAATCATATTGTTTAATAAAGATTTACTTTGTATATACCTTTTTTCCTTACGTGCTCTCCTTGTAATAGGTTTTACATATACAGAAATACACAGAGAGAGACATCTGCTGTAAAACAATGATCCATATACAAAGAAACATACTTATAGATATTAATATCTAAAACAAATGTGAGTTCAGTATCGCTAGAAAATGTAGGCATGTTTTCACAAAAACACATATGTTTTGATTTTAAATTTAACACCCATGTGGTAAGTTATATCAATAGAGTGAAAAAAAGATCACGTCTCTATATTCACAGAGTTTTGCTTAGCTAATGCAGTGTCAAATGTCAGCATGTAATTAAATATGGCTCATGGTAGAGCAGAACTGAGCATAAACTGGCAATCACACCTATAATTACTGTGTAGGAGGCACCGTGCCAGACCATATTTATTAGGACATAGACCGACGTTATTTTCATATCCAATTTAGGTGCAACTTGTGTGCAAGTGCGCTGGTTATTTCTAATACCTGGTGAGACCAGAGGTCCCAGAGGGAAACTTTAAAAACCACACTCTAATCTCTTCATCAGGCTAAAAATCTCTGCAGTCGGTATACCAGTAGACCAACAGCCCGTTTTAATAATATCAGAATAATCCCTGTGTCATCCATTTGACCAATGAAATAAATTGGCTTGGCAGGCAATGAACAAATTTAGTAAATGCCACTCTGCGCGTAAGAAGTAAAATATGTTTTAAAAAAGACCACATTCTAGAAAGGTATATAATATTTTAATTTATCACAAAAAAACATCTTCCACATGAAGCCGAGACACTATATTTTATTGATAGCTATAAAAAAATGTTCTTATAAGGTTTTTTCTTATGGGTGGAATTAAGAAATCGCTCACAAGTATACACTAAGCACAAGCACTGAAAAGCATCTGAAAAGGGCTAAAAGTAATTAGTTAGGGGTTATCCAATGGGGTTTGAGTAACGATTCGGCCCTTGAAGATGGGCAGCTGTTTAAGACCTACAAATCCCACAAAGGTTGATGAGCTTCAAATCCCATGATGCTCTGCAAACCCAATACCAGTTATAGGTTTTGTTTCACTGGTGGTGGATATATTATGCTGGCCACCAGATGCTTATTGTGTTGTATGCTTTCACACAAGTTCAGTCTTAAAAGTGTTGGATACCTACTGTTGACGACTAGGTGTATGTGGTGTGCTTTGCTGGCCACGGGAGTTCAATAACTGCTGGCCACCACTGTGCATGTGGTTCCACCTTATATTAAGCATGCCTAACTTTAAGAACGTTAACTTGTGTTATCTTTAGTAAACAATAATGAAGAAGCTGAACATACATGTTCGTTTTACATTCACAGAAGACGCATAGAAATAAATGGCAAAGGAATAATGTAAAAGTCAAGAATGTCCAATACTTACTATAGGCTCGATATTGAGTTCCCTTCTCTCTTTATCTCCTTGTTCATAAAATTCAGAAGCTACAAGTTCAGCTATCTGCAAAGCAGGACAAAAATTGCTCATTTGTTAACATGATTTTAAAAGAAATACCTTTGTTTCTCATGGAAAATGTATGTGTCCTAAACGCTGAAAACACATGAAAATGTGTCTAATTTTAAGGCAAGCACGTAGGTATTGGGCGTCATTGGACGTTAACTTATAGGCTCAGCGTTCAGGAGGTGCTTTGTTTCATTCTCATATGGATCCTAATACAGCACATTTAAGGACAGGAGGGGCTTTCTCTTTATACCATTTCTTGTATAGTCTACCATTTATTAGGATTAATAGTTAAAAAAAAAAAAAACAGTAAAAAAAAAAATTGTAAAAAAATGCAAGTTTACTTAGGAGTTCTTTTATAAATTAGGCCCCACTAACAAAATGAACACTGGTTTATGTTCTACAACATCCCCTAAGTAGAATAATACCCCACATGCATAGGTGTTTTATCGATACAGTGGTGTGAAAAAGAAAGTACACCCTCTTTGAATTCTATGGTTTTACATATCAAGACATAATAACAGTCACCTGGTCTAAATGCAACCTCAGATGAACAACAACACATAACATATTACACTGTCATGGTTTATTTAACAAAAATAAAGCCAACATAAGAACTAACTTATGTTTCAGTAGCTTGTAGAACCACATTTCGCAGCAATAACTTGAAAGTTGTTTTCTGAATCTCTCACATCTTTGGCCCACTCTTCATTACAATGTTGCTTCAGTTCATTGAGGTTTGCTGGCATTTGACTCACTTTGATTCTTTCCTTTTTCAGCCATTCTATTATAAAGTTGCTTGTGTGCTTGGGATCATTATTCTGTTGCATGACCCAATTTCCACCAAGCTTTAGCTGTCGGACAGATGGCCTCGCATTGGATACTAGAATACTTTGGTAAACAGAGAGTTCATGGTCGACTAAATGACTGCAAACCTAAGCTGTGATGGGATGTTCTTTTTAGAGAGAAGCATTTTTCTAATTATACTGTCATGAACTTTAACATTTAACATGATAATTGAGGCCTGTAGAGTCTGAGGTGTAACTTTGAAATTTCTCTGAGCATTGCATGGTCTGACTTTGGGGTGGATTTACTGGGACGTCCACTCCTGGGAAGATTGGCAACTGTCTTAAAATTTTACACTTTTGCATAATCTTTCTCACTGTAGAATGATGGACTTTAAATTGTTTGGAAATGGCCTTATAACCCTTCCCAGATGGGCAGCAACAATTGCTTCTCTGAGATCATTGCTGATATCTTTCTCCATGCAAATAAGGTTAAAAATTATCACATTTGCCTCTATATAGTGGATATAGAGGCAAAGGTGATAATTGTTAACCTTATTTGCATGCGCCTACCCAGAATCCTTTGTGGTTGTGGCAGCACCATGAGATTTCTGAGGGGAAAACAAGCCTTCTGGCTTGTCCGGTGTCTGTCGATGAGTGTTTAATAATACTTCTACTACCCCTTAAATTTAAGTGGAAGGGTTTCCATCACCATTTACCCAAACAAAATCAACAAACATGAGCTAATAAATCAGTGTGAAAATATCAAGCAATATCAAAAGTCAAAAGCTGCCTGACCCCAATGGCATTCTACATACACAATCGAGCCAATGCAGCAAGAACATATACGGCAAAGTCATATGAAGGAACAACACTGTGTGTGTTTTGTGCCATTAAATACTAACCCGCTGCTGTACTGGCCAAGGTTTTGTTATTGCAGACAAATCACAAGCAGTCATCAACATAGCTCTGCAGGAGACACAAAAGTAAAACATTTTCCTAGACCATCATTTATAGAGGGGACAAATGAAAAAACATGGCGGCCTAAAAGCAGCATTGCCTATTTTCACCTATTATTTCCTACTTCCACTCATGCTCTCCCATTATTAATATCCATTTCAGGCATATTTGTTCAGGACCAGTCTATTCTCTCCTACAAAGCCTTTTACGTGCAGGCTTTAGTGTGAGTTGAGCTACTTTTTTTGTCTTTGTCTATGGACACCTGACATGTAAATCTAACACTAAATCAATGCTGCTGGACAGCCTCTGATCTTTATATTGTAATGACATTCATGCTACTTGCCATGAAACGCATTAGTTTTTTAGGTCGCATCTAACAGCAACCTCAATCCTCACTTCCGTATTAACTATAAAACAAGCATTAATAGTTTTATAAGCTATAAGATGAGCAGCCTAAAAAAATGAAGGCCACGTGCATGCGGCTTAATATGGCTCAAATCATTTGTACATAAAAATGTACAAGATGTGTAAAAAATGGTCAAACATGTTTAAGAAGCTACCATTTTAGTGATTTTTGTTTTGAGCACAATTATGTAAAGCAAACTATAGCTAATATATGGTTTTAAATATCAGCATTGTGTAATTTTCAGTTAACTTTTTTGTTCCATATTTACATGACATTATTTAAACAATGGGGTTTTTTTGCTGCCTGCTTAAAACCTTGTCTCGAAGGAAAGGAGACAGAGAGGGGAGATGCGATAGAAACATTTAAATACCTAAGGGGGTTTAACAAAGTAGAGGAGGAAAGGTTATGGAGGAAGAGAAATGTTTGGACAGGAGGGGTTTCTAAAACTAAAGGTCCAGAGGATGCAATTGGATGTAATATAAGGAAGTTTTTCTTTACCAAGAAAGATAAACGAAACATCCTTCCGGTAGAAGTTGTAGTGGTAATGCAGTAACGGGATAGGCATACAGCTATTCTGAACCTAAGACCCGATTAAAGTCTAGAAGGACCGAATGGTTGTTGCAGAAAAACCTAGATTCAAATAATTTAAAGGATCATTCTATTACCCAAGTATATACTTTATTTGTAATGCATATTGGAGTCAGTTGTGCACACTCCAGTGCTATTTACATCATGTTTGATGTTTGATTTTTTATAAAACTGTATTAGTTTCCTCCTCTCCATGCTTTGACTTAAAACTACATGCTTATTTGTACTAGTAAGTTGAACACCTACTGAAGACAACCCACAGTCCTAGCAAGGAATCTGATTTCTATAACATTGGCACAAGCTTTTAGCAGAAAAGTCTTGGATAAACATGCAGTCTGTCGAATAAGCTTCAAGGGATGTGCCAAAACCCCCAACAATTATTTCTTCTACGATACTTACAAAAACAATTGCTTTTGAGTAGGATCGTCCCATCTGAAGCACTTCTTTTTAACCGATTCAAAAAACTCATTCCGTCTCCTAAAAGAAACAAACAGATTTAGTATTGAAACAATTAATTGACCGAAAGCCATAAAGTACAAGGTCATGCGCTTTCTAAAAAGCAGAGATGTGCGACGTGTTCTGTAAACGTGGTTAACTATGCAACACTTGAAGACTGTGTGACAGGAACGTTATAACACTCTCGAGAACTGGGCACTGTCAAGAACAATATCTGTATCATTCCTTTTTAGGTCAGTCTGGCTGCGCTGTGACTAAAGTGCAATAAATCAAGGAGAGTTTGGAGAAAAATATCTGGTTTCACACACTGAAATGTTGATCTCTTGATGATCATCAGCTGAAACTCACTTGATGTAAAGGGCCAAATCTGTGGCGAGAATTGCCTGCTTAATCATCCGCAGCACAGACTTGTAATCCTCAACGGAGAGACCACTCAGAATCTGGTTACCCTAAGTAACAGCAGACAATGAAAAACATCAATCAACAGACAAAAACACAAAAATAAAAATCTGAAAAGATAAAACAAAAGCTCCATTAAATCTCCAATATACAGTGCAATTGGGTGCTTTCCTGCCAACTGGAGAATTACACTGTATTCTTTAACCCCTTCCTGACTGGACTGTTTTTGTACCCTTCGTGACATTGGCTGCTTTAACATTTCTGCGGTGTTTGTGTTTAGCTGTAATTTTCTACTTTCTCATTTACTGTGCCTTTTAGGACAAAAATGATACCATTATTTTGATCATATAATCCAATTTATTTAAAAATATATATCAGATATGGTGAAAATACCTTTTCTGACTTTTCTTAGAAAAATCTCAACTCTAATATTTGTCCTGAGTTTAGAAATACCCAATGTTTGCATGCCTTTTTTGCAAGTTATAGGGCAATAAGTACACCTAGTACTTTGCTTGAAGTTGTAACGAAGGAAGATGCCAACACACACAAGCCCTTTGTTTTCTAGAAAAGGGCATAACAAGTTACGATTCGCTTTACTATTACAATAACCACATTTTATTGCATTGTACCAGAAAGAAATCGATGATCCTATTTTATTTATATCCCTGTATATACCCAAACTCACCTGACTGTTGAGTATCATGAGGCACTGGTCAAAGTGGTGGTTCTCCATTATGGAATGACAGTACAGTTGTGCTAATGGATGTTCACTTCTGGTAAAAAGAAAGACTGAATCAGCCTCAAGACTTCTTTCATTGACAAAAATCTTGCCATATTAGTGCATTAATCATTTAATTTTAGAAATTAAATTATTATAAATTGTGAAAAGACACATTAAATCATACATATGATACAAGTAATGCCGGCTTGTTGTGCCTTGTAAGAAACCTTGCAGTGGGGCATCGTTTCATGGTAGGTCCTTGGAAAAGATCTATCCTGTCCATTGGGTCAAACAGCCCTGGCTGGAACTAATATAAATAAGGTCTTAAGGGACCATGTTAAGCTATTGAGGTAATAAAAAGAAAAAATAAACCCCCACACCTAGGGGTATGGTTGAGCTAATTTGACTTTTATCATCAATTGATTTGATGAACAGCATGCTATAATGTATTATACATTAATCATTAATAATACATTAATAAGTAATTTACAGTGCCTATAACTCAAATGCCTTCTGAACATATTCCCATACACAAGCAGCAGTAATTTTAGACTGCCATCATTCGTTTAGAGAATATTTTACGGCCCAACATTCTTTGCAATGGATTGGATGGAACTCCTCTACCTCTACCTAGGGTACGGAGAAGTAAAGGAGTGAAGTTAAACATTTAAAAAAATGTAATTTTATAGGTAACTATCCTCCATCCCTCAACATATAAGATACATGGAGTGGGATACCAGGTGTACTTAATTTGCCTCTTATTTTACATTTCACATTTTTCACTCTCTCACTCTCTTTTTTTATTTATGAGTAAGTAGGGGGTATACATTTGGCTAATGCTAATTTACTAATTTACAATAAATACCACTAGAGGTCACTAATGCACTATAAGAAATATTTATATATATATTGCAATTACAGGTAATAGAACACAGTAATCAATGGTCATTCCTAATTACCACTATATTTCGTGCAACCTTCCACTCGCCCACTTTTTTTTTTTCTCAGTCACAGTGTCCAGTTGTATACAATGAGTTTACCCTAACCTAGTGGTCACACTCTTGGTCAATAAACACAACAAATTTGAATTGATGATGGCAGTTCTTAATGCTGACATAAGTTCCCAAATGCACATACATCTGGGCTCAAAATAAAACATATTTTGGTAAATCTGCCGTTGTCTTTTTTATATCATAACAGATGTAAATGGAAGTCGAGGCACTAGCTGCCGAACAGCTCCATACACAGCCTTTAGACATTTTTCTCTCTGCATTAAAAGATAAATAATTCTCTCCATTTTTGCTGTAGCGTAAAAAAAACCACGGAACAGACACATTTATATATGATCAAATACGACATGTATAAAAGTCCTTTATAGCAGGGGAAAAAAAGGGGTTGTTTGCAATGTTGTTGTACCCACCATCCATGAAGATCTGCTTACAGTTTCCAATTAATCATTTTTATTTTAATCACTGATTTGATGTCATTGTGTTTAGTGCAACTTCCTCTCACCTCGCTTTGCAAATTTGCCGAAACCACTGTGAAAATATATTGTTCTTACCTCTGTATGAAAGAGTTGTTAACCCCTCTATGATCCAAGTCATGGCTTAATGTGGCTATCATCAAAGCAAGAATCTCCAGGTCAGTCAGCTTATTCTAAAAGCAATCCAAGTTTGAAAACAGCCAGAAAAAAAAGCAATTTATTAATATGGTAATATCAAGTACAATGCACACTAATATAAGAAAATATATCAAAAGCAATGTTGATATTAGAATCCGAAATGATTTAAATTAGTTTTGTTCCCATATTAAATTTAAAAAAAAGTATTCATCTTATTTCAAATACCCAAAAGAATAGGGCCACCTATACTTCTACGCACCAGTTACTAGATCAGTTGGATGGACATAAGCTTATGAAAGTAGGAAAATAACTAGCTTATTTATGTGCACCAACAACTCTTGTTCAGTAACGACATTGGAACTTGGCATAATATGGTTCTGGAACCTTGTGTGCTGACAAATTGAGGGAAAGGGTCAAATTTAGCCTCAAGAATCCCTTAATATATTACTACAAGCCACTGAACAATTAGACCAAAATCAACATGAAAAATATGCAGCAATTCATAAAATCACACAGAAGGGAAGTACTTTTTTTCACACAACTGTACAGTATTTTCTATTTTCAATACGAAGCGTAACCCAGTAAATGTAAGCACTGGCAACCAATGGAAACTGGAAACCCAGCATTGAAGTGAGAAGGCCACTAGGATATCCTTCTTTAAGGTTTGAGAATATGAACAATAAAGAATAGCACAGCTAATTCACCTGGATCTTGCCGGTTTTCAGAGCTGCAAACATACATTGGGCTGTGTTGAAAGCATGTCTCCAGTTGTGATATGCAACGTGCTTCCTGTAGTTTTTCTTCACGCTCAGTATCCACCTGCAAAGGGTCTTTTTAATGAAAAACAAGAATCAAATCAGTGTCTTTATGTGCCTTGTTCTGGTCACTGGTATGATTGACAGGTTTGCAGCACAAGAGGTAATTCACAATAAATAGAAAATAAAACAATCATCTAAATCTAGAGCAGAGTAATTGGAAACGTATATGTGAAACGTTTAGGAATATAGGACAAAGAAGCCACTTGTTTGATGTGGTTTGAAAACAATGGAGATTCGTTGTAAGTTTTGCATTTCTTCAAAAAGTACATTGTTACAAAAGTTGCCCAGCAGGCACATATAGTGTGCCTTCGCTAGGTTTTGCTGGGTTTGCAGGGTCCATACCTCATATTTCATCTGGAAGTTCTGCACAAGGTTAAGGTCAGTGAACATTCGACTTGTGGCTAATGTGGTTTCCATGTCAGAGAGTTCAAAGTCACTGAAGTAGAAGTCTGTTAACTTAAGCGATTGTGCAGATGGCACAACAGCACCCTTTAGAAGACAAGAAACATGAATTAGAATCATTACTCCCATAGGAGTTTCTACAATAAAGTAAAATATATGAAGTTATTATTATTATGATTATTATTATCTTTTATTTATATAGCGCCAACAGTTTACGCAGCGCTTAATACAATACATATGTTCAAGGGGTATGACAAGACGGGAACTGACAGACTAAGACAAACCGATACATTAGGTGGAGAGAGCCCTGCTCGCAAGCTCACAATCTTGAGGGATTCATACCCCTAGCATCATGTTATGTGAAAATAACCCTGTATAAGGGATAAGCCAACACACAGCTCTCCAGCTGTTGTGGTCAACTGCAACCACCATGATCATCTGCTAAAAGTACCCTGCTTTCTCTATGGATGCTGGTATAGAGTTCATCTTGACTGCCCCAATGTAAGATAGGATATTAGTTGTAAGTCAATCCTACCATGTAAAACATGCAGATATTACACTATTTGATGCAGTTATTTTTAAATTAACTTATTATTTAACATATATATATATATATATATATATATATATAAAGGGTTTATTGGAATTTTCCTATGTAAAACAATCTATAGTTTTTCGTTAGGGCATTACAACGAGTGACCACCACTCACACAAAGCAGTGAAGCTGTTAATAATAATTGTTATTATCAAACTCACTACCCAATGATGGTGAGAAATAAACTCAATCTTTCACCAATTTCTAGTCCAAAGAGAAGACAAATGATTATACTATACTTCATAAAATAAAGAAGGTCAGAAGGTCCACAGATGCCAGAGGTTTATAACGGTCATAATGTATAACGTGTAATAGATACACACTATTGCTAACAAGGGAGTATATGGGGTCGTGACAGCCAGTGATCTTATTGTTATCCATGGTCTACTCAGGCCAGCTAAATTGAGTTGGCTAAAATGGAGCAACCCATCTATGTGACTCAACTGTCACCATGACCACATTTCAAGCATAATAAATTAAACATGACTGTCAGCGTACAGTAAGGTACTGGGAAAAGCACTAACTTGTGTATTCAGAAAAATCGAACCAGAGTCAAGCTGTCTGTCAAGTTCTTAAAGACCTCAAACTTAACAAAAGCAGCACACTCTTCTCCTTCTGTACCAGTATGTCTCAATATGTTTTAATGCTCTATAAAATCTAACATCACTCTGTAAATAAGATGTAATAGAAAGGAGGAGGCACACTGACCCAGAATTCTCTAAATACAATAACCTGACAGCTACCTGAATGGGCAACTCAAGCAACTTAGGTTTGGCTTGAGAGTAAGTCAAGAGGAGACTCTTTAGCACTTGACTCATCAAGACAGCAGCTTGAATTTTAATGAAAAGACAAGCTACTGCTTGAGTTGTCAAAAGTAAAGTCAGGGAAGTTACCTCTGGATCATTAGTGAATAGACATGCCTGTTGGCACTATATCGACCTGTCTAAAACCCATTTATCAAACTGGGATGCCAAGAATTCCCATAATAGGATAACAGAATGTATTCAGTCATGATGTAAAGGCTGTCTTACTATGTGTATTAATATTTCTCACTGCCTATGTATGGGAATGAAAACACACAAAAAATGTCAGATGTGATCTGGCAACCTTAACGATGGGTATGTTGGATCTTATATCATGGCACAGAGCTAATTAGGTTAAAAAATTTAATTGTAGGACATACTCATCAAAATAAACACTTTTCTTAATCCACATGGAATGACCTATGCAAGGAAGTAAATTTGTTTCTCAAACAATAGCGGGAAGACCCTTCCTATGCGGGGAATGTAAGAGGTTTTTGTTCAATCAGGAGCTAATCAGTGTGTTGAAATAAACAGTCCGTACTAAACATGAACCGATCTACAAATAACAGGTCAAATTACAAGCAGACATTCTACTTTGGGAACTATTCTCACATGCAATGACATGGATACAACAGGGGGGTGATTTGTTGGGATCCAGAAATTAAGCTTTTTGCTTTACGAACCAAATTATTTTTTGTAATTAATCCACAATATCCTCTTTATTCAGTCAGTTTTTCATTATAGCCAAAATTATTCAAGTTCAGTTTCTTAGCTCTGCAACCACTCTTTATGATAAATATAATACAATAGTACAAATGTATAGGCTAGGGTTTCTTTTCCATCAAGCATTAATTTGACATATAAAAACAGCAAGAAAAAGTCAATGTACACTGTATAATAACATTGTATCTACCATACCATCATCTATCAGTCTGTCTATATGTTTATACACACACAGATTAGAGGGTTGAAACAACTAGTTTAGTTTCTAAACTAAACTATATCAGTCAGGATCTACACGCCATAGCAAAGGTTATTCTTACTCACTTGACTAGCTGAATACATTTCTGAGGTCCATTAACTAAAATAGAAACATAGACTTTGACAATGGAAAAAAGCCATTTGACCCAAATGTGACTGCATGACGTTTTCAGCAGCCTCAAGGGGCTAAATATAATAATTGAGACATGGAACCAATCTTATGCCATCACTGTTACCCCCATCCTGTGCGCAGTGGCATAGATCCCACACCACCTAAGTATTGAGGTGAAGGGGTTAAAGTGAAATTAACACTTTGGAGAGGTATGGCACCTAGCTACTCCTCCTTCTTCCCTTCATCCTGTCCTGTGCAATGGAAGAGGTTAACAATGTTAAAATAATTACTTGACAATTCTGGATGTCATTTAAGCTAATAACCCTATTTCCATTTATAGGTTGCACCCTTTGGATGCCAAAGAGGTAGATAGGTATTTTGACTGTCCACATTCTAGCAACCAAAGGGTACCACTGGGCAGACCTTCTACCCATTACCTGGGGATTCAGATGAATAGGCAGACAGGGTACGTTTTCTTTTCTATTTTTCAGCACTTAACTACTTCTGTCCTGCAAATAAGATATGATATCTTCATCACTAAAACATAACCCCCAATGTAGCCTTATAAAAGAGAACTAAGAGTCTGTTTATGACTAATGGGAGGGAGATTTGTTTTTCACACTACTTAAATCCTCCAAAAATAATAGCTACTATGAAATTTTATGTAAAAAGGAAAAAAGTTGCTTTTACCGCTGTTACCTGCAGCTCCATTGTTTCTTCTTCAGCAGCAGATGCATGATATGAAAGGATCTACAGAAAACAGACCGATTATCATCAGGTACGACATAACACGCTTTTTTGAAAGATACATTTCCCTACCCCTCTGAAGTTAGAACAGACTCGTTTTAGCACTGAAACCAATCTACAGCAGTACTTTCTTTTTTACGAGATTTGTACGGTTTAATCCGTTAAGAGTCAAAGGGTTGACAAAGGGGTCTATCTACAAAACAAATTATGAATAGTGGACCCATAGTAAAAAAGAAGTTTAAGTAGTAATCTAAAACTAAACAGGCCAATTTATAAGTGGTAAATGATGAAAAGGTTAAATATTGGTAGTTATTTAAAATCAGAGCCATCAATTACCATTCTGTATCTTTGAAACAAATGCTTTAATACTAATGTCACTCTCTGCCGAGTAGCGATCTACTGTGCTTATAATATTATTTACTAGCTGATGTGATTTTCTGTTAACATACGGAGATCCTGAACATAATATATAATACATTTTGAAACAGATGTGCATGGCATAACAGCTCACATCATGTTAAGTGGGGAAGTGGAACTTCCAATACTTGTTATTTCTGACAATAATTAGTTAATGATGAGACAAGATGTGAAACAGCCAACAACCAATGCCTTCACTGTGGACTCACCTCTAATGTCACCATCTGTTTGGCCATTGCACGTTCCACAACCTCATACATCTGGGTATTCTGGATTCCCAAGCCGCAGAATATGGCAAAGGCTTCTAGAAACTGCTCATCATTTCTGTTGAAAGCCTTTATTTTGCTTGAGTTCTCATCCACTTTGTTTATAAGTTGGCAAACGCCTAAGACAAATATATCGCCGGAGACAGAATTATTACTTGAACACAGAAATAATGTGGCTTGATAAACTCAGCAAAGAAAAATCATTCTTTTTTTCTTCTGGAAGACAATTTCTACAGGAAAGATAAAAAGACAAACATCTGTGTACAGCTTCCCAAAATGGTACTTAGTATATATACTGGGTGAGATGTACCCATCTGAAGCCTGTAAGGGCAAGGGGTTACCAGTAACCTCTTAACCAGCAGCTGGTGCTAATTATGCTATATTGTGTTATCTTTTCTTTGATTGGTTATGATCTGTTCTACGTTTATCTTTGCTGCTATGGTGACAGTATGGTGAAAGGAAGATAATGCAAATATGAAGCCTCCTGTCTTGCCTTAAAATTGCCCTTGGCTAGCTATCTTTTAGTCAAGTATGGAGGTGGGAAGGCTGAGACTGGCAATTTAAAGTGAACTCTCACCATTTATTTTATTTCTAGCATCACAGTAAAGATGAGTTTTAAAAGAAATTATTATTTTTTTCTTTAATGGTTCCATTATTCACAAAATATGTTTCCAGACAGCTGTATATTATTATTTGCATGTGTACCAGCTCTGTTTATCCCAACCTTGTAGGCAAACACATTGATGTTTATCATATTACTGTACTGATTATAGGCCACATCCTTATATTTTGGTCATCACTTTTCACCTTAGTTAGAGAGTCCATCATGACTTAAGGGGGGGGACTTTAAAAGTCGTTGAGGTATGGGGCTAGAATACAATATGGCCTTTTTAAGGTCCTCTTTAATTTATGATGTATCCTCTAACTAGGAATGAGGAGAACAGAGCGGTCCGTTGTACAGATGGACTGCGCTACCAGAAGTGCTCCATTTCATTGAGCTCAGCATAGGAAAGGTAAAAACGCCATCCTGAAAATCTAAACCCTGTATCTAAACCAGTCATTAGGTTTGGGGAGAGAATAACTTTTTCACATGGGTGATAAAAGTTTTGATTAACGCTTTACCTTCATTAATCAGAATGATCATTTAAAGGCTGCATTTTTGTGTTTACTCACAGTGTCTGTCTAATATTAAAATTAGTTGAATGATCTGAAATATATAAATTTGACAAATAAGCAAAAATAGAAGAAGTCGGGGAGGAGGAAATAGTCTTTCACATCACTGTATAATTCTGTGTATTTTCGCTTCCAGGAATTCACAGGTACATAAACACTTTGCTTAACAGATCGCCGATTTCATTTCAAACATTTGTTTTAACCCCAGATAGTTCCACAGAAAAAAAAGCCCGCAATTTCTGAGGGCATGGCTACCACACAATTTCTTGGGAAGGACTAGCACACACCAGGCAATATATTTACATAAATGTTCCAATGGAAGTAGAGAGCAGAAGAAGAGGAACTGTAAACACCTTTGTATTATGATGAATAAATATAGGCCCCAGCTAGAATGGTCTCCTTCTTTAGTTTTACTTCCTGATTTTTATAGGCAGTAAAATGACACAACATCTTTTATTTGGAGTGTAAATCCAGGTTTTCAATGACTGTCTTCAAAACAGTGGGAGAAAGGTCACTCCAAACGTGTGCCTATTACTGTTTTATTACTACACTGAAAGCAAAGCAGCTACATCCAGCAGCCATGTTGTGTCTGAAAAAGTAGCGTAAAAAATATTTTTCTGTACCTATGAACTGCTATTTTTTGTACGGACTTATATTCAGTGCTCTGGATGTAACTAATGTTTGGCTCCAAAAAAAAAAAATCAAAAAGCGTTTCGTTGCCTAGACCGATGTGGCAACTAAATCCATCAAATATTTGCCAATAACTGGTATATGAAAACTGCCTGTTTGGAAATAAAGAATTTTATCCACATAGTATTATATAGGAACACTCCTTTGTATGTTTCAGTGTCAGAATGTGACATGTGATGTATAAATACTACATACTGGTTATTTGCTGAGAATATGTGCTAATATGTGAATAACTAAAGATAATACTCTAGGCCTTAGTATTTTAGCTGCTTGATGATGGCCAATTTCTTGGATAAAATGCATTATGAGCACTTAACGGATTATAGGATTGAGTCATTAATCTTTTGAGCAGAGCATTGTCTTGTTTTTTAGCACGATTTCACAGCACTTTAGTAACTCATATGTTCAGGTCATTTGCATTTATTAAAACGAAGACAAATACCTATCACTTTATTCTTCTTTCCATTCTTAATGGGGGTACAAAGTAGGCTCTTCGTGTCAACATGGGGAGTTTCTTCACTTCCATTCTGTTGGGAAAAAAATACATTTTTTACTTGCAAAAGCAAGTGATAAAGTTTAGCCTGAAATTGACTGATTGGACAGCAGTGAACACAACAACACACGGCCATAATCTAAGTTCCTTTATTGGCGGCCACATTTATTAATGTAAAACTGTAGCAATTCATGACTTGAATGTGGAATAATTAGCCACAGAAGCCACTTGGTTCCTAATAATGATTTCTCCAAATTTAGCACTTTATCTTATATTTGCTCAAAGTGTGCCTTGAGATATATCCCCTACGTAGATGCTATTCTTCATTGATTGAACAATGATTAAATATTATATAAAAAGCACAAAAAAAGTTTTGAAACACGATTAAAATAAACTAAGAACTATGAAGTTATTGCAATACTTTAACTATTAATGTAATAAAGGGAACTGTTTTTCTCGGACTAGTAGCAGTGAGTTGTAAATATTTGTTCAGCTTGAATAACTGACAGAACCGGATGCTCTCAGCAAGATCAAATATTTCAAATTACTTGAACGAAAAATTGCTAAATGTTGATACAGTTGTTGGAAAAGTCATGACGCCAGTTGCTGTTATGAAGAGCCAAATACAAAAATACAAAAAAACAAAACAAAAACATCCCTGCAGTAATAGCAATTTTAGCATTAAAAGCATAAACGGTACCTGTGGTCTCAACTTAAATAGGCAGTGCATTCCACAGCTTTACAGCCCTTACTGTGAAGAATAACCCTTTTCTCTTTAAACTTGAGCCCTGACACTGGAGTTGTGGTAAAACGGCATCTTAAGTTCTACCTGTTAGCTGCACTAGTAGTAGATGTGTGTGTGCACATATTAACATGGCAAAAAAGGGACATTAACCCTTACAAGGATCATTTCTCAGTATACTAATGTCAAAAAAGAAAAGAAAAAAAGTACTGATTTGTTTTCTAAACTTTTAATTTAAGTATACACCTTTAAACGATGGTATGATTTAAAAATAAATCAGAGAATGTCTTTATTCTATATATAAATGATAATTACTTACGCTCCATGAAAACCGTTTGTCCCTAGAGATGTCAGGGATATTAAGTGGTTCCATCGTTGTTGCCACATACTGAGCATACATGTAATTAATTTTGCAAACATCATACTTCCTGTAACAGAAACATAAACACAAAGATACATTTGACATATCAACCATTTCTTTGTATTAGTTTAACTGAATTCCCCTCCCTTTACTGTACCTCTGTACATTGTGTCTGTAAGAAACACTTTATTATATTAATTATTAAGCGTCAACAAATTACGCAGTGCTGTGCAACTTAAATGGGACAGTTAACACATATATGACACATTTACATTAATACATGCAGACACATCAGGAGTTAAGAACCCTGCCCGTGAGCTTTCCATTTAGCCTTATGGTATTTTTATACAAAGCTCCTGGCAGGAATAGTGGGCTTTTGAGGGCTCCACTCATGAGCTTACAATCTAATTGTACTCTAAACTGCCCCCTTATGCTTAAATGAATACCTTAGTGTGTTTCACAGGTGTCCATGCTGATGGTACAGAAGCCACTGGGTTCTGTGCTGAACTCAACAATGGTAAAAGTACTTAAGCAGTTTTATACATACACTGAACCGGTTATGCCTACGGGAGGTATCCACCACTACGTCAAAGTACCCCAAATTTGGTGTGTACTATCTATTTTTTTATGGCTAGCTATAGGTAAAGTTTTGTGGGCACATAGTGAAACTTTTCTAATCCATAAAAAAGAGTCCCAACTGCGACAGGTGACGCCTACAGGAATGTGCCCAGAGAACTCAAGTACATTGGCAGATATTAAATAATGGTGGGTTCACATTCAGCAGTATTAAGATATCTTTCATCCATTAAGCTATAGGCATATAAGGACACATGTAACACCTAAAATCTGTTTACAACATACATAATATAGATAGCTGATATAGGGATAAATGGTTATTATAATATTTTTTTTTTTAACTTTTAGTTAACAATTGCAGTTCAAATAAATGAAAGAAAGCTTAATGCTCTCTTTTTCCACATACTCTAATTATGAAACAGAAAAAAACATGGTCCCCACAGATACAATTACACAGATCATCAGGGTAGACAGCACCTGCGTATTTCCATTGAAAAGCACCTCCCGGATGCTGTAAAGCATTCACAAGAGAGAGCTGTGCCGACCTAAATAGCTTGCTCTGCAATTCTGTACAGTGCTTATCGAGCAATTTTAAGTACATCTCTACTGAATAGCTAAACATCCTATTTGAATTACCAATAATTGTTGACAACTGCTCAGTTTCAGAAAAACTCTCCACGCCTGGGCTTTTTAATAATTTCAGTGCTGGTTATGATGAAATCCTAGTAAACCGTTAACTTAAATTCTCTATAATACACATCATACATCAATATACATTGGTCCCCGAGTAGTTGAGGAAAAGGTAATTCATGCCGTTTATTTAGGTAGAGACTTCCACTGTCAGACATACGTATCTCTTTGGGCAGTTTTCTGTTGGTCTCTTCACTACCGGTCAGGACTAGAACCGTCAGGACTAGTTAATGGAGTTACTAGTCACAGATATAAAGGCGGCCAATATGACATGCTTAGTTTTCCCTAGTCGGCTTGGAATTCCCATTATGTGGTCTGTGTTATAAAACAACACAATATCTATTATTAAGAACACAGATGGATCAGTGGGATTGACATGACTTGTCACAAGAGAAAGAACTTAAGCAGGGTCAGTTCAACCATATAGGCAAACTAAGCAGCGTCCTGTAGTGCTAGTAGGATCTTGCTAATGTTAGCGGCCAGGAGTGAGGTGGCAGGAACATTGTTCTTCTAGAACACTAGAACACAACAACCAACCCTGAGCATGAACCAGCTAAAACTCCTTCTCTCCTTCCATATTTTGGTCCTCCCATGCAAGGACTTTCCATATGCAGTACAACAAGGCTTGAACATATTAGCTTACATTTTCAAATTCTACAACTGATTCAATCCTCAACATTTTAATTATATATATTGCCTGGAATAAAACATTTACGCCATTTATGTTTTTAACATGGTAAATTATTTTTTAGAAACATCTATAGTATAGGCTGTTTATTATGTTGCAATACTCTTTTTTTATGGAGTTGTTAAGTACTGTTGTTAAGAAATGCAATTGCTGGTGTTTCACTAATTATTTATTATCATTTTAGTGATCATTTTTTGCAATGGAAATCAGATGCAAATCGATGGCCTGCAGATGTCACCCTTATGCAGACCCTGCCTTCGAGAGTAAACAGAGGCAGCTGCAGGCAAATACTATAGTGAAACACTACAGGGGGCCCAGTAATAGTTCATTTCCGACAGCGCAAATGTCAAGCTTTTCAAGATCAAATTTCTATTGCAGACACCATCTATTTTTGATTGGAATTTCCTTCCCAGGCAAACATTTTTTTTTTTTACAGATAAACCAAAACAAGAGTATTTTTTTTCTGTGTTGAACCAACTGGAGCTAAATACAATTAACGGAGATCAAGCTAGTGTGCTAAGCAATAAACTAGTTAAAGCATCATTAGCTCATTCTCTGGCATATTGCATGGGGTAAAGAACACCACATAGCATTAGTGAGAGCATCTGGACTACAGACCTTCACCGTCCTGCCTATAGACTCCTGGGAAGCATAATGTATTGAATTATCCCAAATCGAAAGCTTTCAAATGTTATCAAGAGATGGGCCATGTAGTTTACGAAAATGCTATGTATTACACGGCACAAACTTGAGAGTTAGTTAAATAGGTTAACTCTTTGAGTACAGGAAAACAACGCCTCATTAGTAACGCTTATGCTGTCAATGTAATGCTATCAGGACTATAATGTCTGAAAAAAGACACAATATAAATATCGGTTGGATTAAAGTTTCTATATGATCAGTCTTTTTTTCAGAGAATAGTTACTAAAGATGAATTTCCATTCTTTTCCTGATTACCTGTTTGGTATTATTATTATTATTATCATTGTATTGTTTATAGCAAAATGTGACGCTTAATAAAAGTAATGCTGTTGCAAGAGGTACAACTATTCTGTTTAGTTTACTTAATTCCGCTACTGCCAATGATGTTATGCCAGCGTTTGAGCTTCATGGGGAGTTCTTGATCGGCACCTTAATTTCAAATCGAACAACAACAAAATCCTAGTTCCATGGAAATGTTTGCTATGAATGAGTGGATTTCATGTACCGTATTTTAAGCTTTGCCAATAATTGAGTAACTTGATCAATTGCTTTCCAACCCGGATCAAGATTTGCTAATTCTCACTTAGTGATACAAAAGGACTTTGAACTGTTTGGTCTTATAAAAACGTGGCGTCTCTATGCTATAAAAATGAATGATCATCATAACAACATTAAAAAGCAATCTCGCTAAATTGGGTTTGTAGCAGATCGCAAAAGCTAAAACAGATGATAACTATGCTGCATGATACCTAGGTGAGTTCTCTACCTTATGAGCACTGTATGCAATTAAGTGTGTGTAATTTTTATACATGTATTATTTTTTCCCCCTTTATCCCCCAATTTTTTGTTTGAAATTACCTTTTCACTGCATCGGCAGCTTCATTCAGTTCATCAGACTCCATATGGAAAACACTGGAAAAGGTGTCCTACGAAATGTTATATTTTTATTAGTTCATTATAATGTGTCACATTCAAAAAAATTTAAATTTATTTTGGGATAATCTGTCTTTCTGACAATTGACTCCAACTATAATGTCAAAAATGCCTAAAAACTGTTATAGTTTAAGGCTGTTAAGTTGAAAATGATGTTAAAACGACACTGTCACTTAAAAGTAAAACGATTAAGAAACAGTGGAGCATGAAAAGTCCCCATAGGTCATGTTAACATTTTTAACACACCATGTGGTGTCGAGATATCCACATTTCCACTAACATTTGGGAATTGGATCTCCTTCTCCTACTTGTAGTTTTCTGCACCAGATAGCAAACATATTACAAAGATAAAAGTGCAGCCAATTAGGGAAATGCTGCTTGACGCAATATGCCCAGCAGAAGAAATAGTAATACATTTTTAAATTCAATTTTATTACAAATATTTTTATTTCTATTTCTTCTTAACATACAGGGCTAAATTTTAGTAAAGCACCCTGTTTATAGGGGTCGCTCAAAGAGAAATTTTCAGGAACACAGGGAAAAAGACTAAAATGTTTACAATGCTTCTATTCTATGATAAATAATAATTTGAAACTAAATGTATTTTCTCATTATTTATAAAAATACAACTGAAGAAAGACACAAAAATAACAGCCCCCAATCAAAAAAACTGTGTCATGTAGCTGGGACCATACTGTGCTTGCCAGTACGTTCAGATGCTAAGAAACATGTTATCAATCGCCAACAGGGTCTAACCGGCACTATAAGTTTGAGTGCTGTTAAGTTTCCCTAGCTAGATATCATTGTGTATACAGGTCTTGGGTAAAATTTTGTATTATAAAAAACACCTTACTCTTTACTCACAGGGCACTCTTCATCCACTATGAAGATGGTGCATCTCCGGGCCTGCATGAACGACAGAATCGTTGCAGCTATTTTCTTTAAGATAACCTCCAGTGACTGCTGCTCTTCAAATATTAAGGTTGCAAGGTCTAGAAGTACCTAGATTGAAAACATGAATACGTTTATAAAAACAGCTCACGTTTCTTAATTTTTAGCTAGGACCAAAGTAAAAATAGCCATTTACAAACATACGGTATACAGATGTTCCCATGAGTCTCGGAATTCTATATGTTGCCTGCTCCCAAATTATACAATCTGTCTCCTCCCTTATATGTGTGATCTCTCCTTTCTCTCATTTTCACCATA
This sequence comes from Spea bombifrons, assembly GCF_027358695.1. Lineage (NCBI taxonomy): Eukaryota > Metazoa > Chordata > Amphibia > Anura > Pelobatidae > Spea > Spea bombifrons. The sequence goes on along the minus strand of NC_071087.1, from coordinate 43,238,410 downwards.
TTTTGCCATTATTTCCTAACAAAGCCATTTCATCTCCTCAACTAACTTACAAACCATTTCCCTCAATTATCCTTCTCCCACTGGATAAACCATTGTAGTTGCTGGTCTCCTCTTTTAGCTTCACCATTGTCACGGGTGATGGCCTATTGAGAACGGTTAAGTGGACAGTTTAGTGAACTCAGGATCCACAGCAGAGTCTTCCAGTACCTGGTTTCTCCTATTCTCAAGCAGTGACGTCTCATACAGTTGCGCATTGTGCATAACGATCCCACAGAATGCAAGGTAAGCAGAAAAATCCTAGAAGCAAACAAACAAAAAATGTAACCGTACTGCTAAACTCTAAAAAATGTATACAATGTAAACACTGCAACCAAAGCATTAATAATTGAATGTATTAAAAATACACAGTCTTCCTTTTTAGTCATCAAAATGTTTTTGAGATATTTTGGGTTAAAAGAAAATGAGTGTTCTACCCAAGGACAGTTAAGTTCAGTGGACATGAGTGGTAGCAAGATCTACATTGCTTTCCTCTTCTGACACATCTCACACCTCTCCCCTATCCCACAGTTTTGGCTGTTAGACCCAGATTAAACAAAAAATGTAATCATGCTAATCCTGAGAACAGTAAATTAAGATTAAATGTTTTCAAACAGCGCAGATTTTCAATATATAGGTTTTTCAGTCACAAAACACCATTATATCAGAAAAAGCCCTCTCCAACTTCATGTCTATCTTTGACAAAGGTATATCAGTATGTAACCATGTTAAGTCTCACCCCCAAACCCTTTTGTTAGTTACTTTAAAAGCCTTAAAATAATTGCTAAAATTCATTGATTGGATGTTTGTTTTTACTTTCTTTTTGTAGCTATGTAAATATTTTGTGACTGTAACAATTAAGATAGGTAGCTGGTCATCGAGAACATCATGGAATGAGGTTAACATTGATAAACCTAGTGGGCCCTGTCAGTGTCATTCTTTTGAATCAATATAAAACTATTCCTGCAGCTTTCATGGCGTCAGTAAATAGATACAGGAATGTGTGCCTGGAAACATATGTTCTCTGAGATGTTGCTTGTGTGGTCTCGGTACATGTCAAACCAGATCATATATATATAAAAAAAAGATCTGGTTCTTTATTCTGTAATAATATCCCCTATACCTACGTTGATTGTTTATTTCTTTACTAGGAGGTAAAAGATTTAGGGCCTTTGAGTTAATTACTATTTCACTAATTACTAATTCACCCATTGTGGTAGTGGTCAGGAAGCCTCCTAGCATCCACCCTCAAAAGATAGGCTGTGTATGACCACTATTCATTAATACGGGTCATAGCATACCTGAGACAAATTGTTACTCTTTTTCATTTCCACATATAGATCACTATCACAAATAAAATTGATATTAGAAGAACAGGAGAACATTTTTCTTGAGTTACCTTCTCATCTTGCTCCGTAAATGTTCCATTTGTTCCTGATTTCTTGTTGATTGCTTGGGCCACACCAACCACCTGATTTGATAAATTATTTTAATTAAATAACTGGTCAAAATGTCATAAAATGTACACGTTCAGCTTATACTTAAAATCCTCTGCTAAGCTTAGTGTGTGGTGAGAGTTGGCTGCTATTTAAAGTACAAGAGGTATCTTCAGCTGTTGCTCAACTGCCAATCTCATGAGTTACTTGCAATTCAACAAAGCTGGAGAGATACCTGTTGGCTACTGTTGCCATAAAAATACAAAAATGGAAAGTCTCTTAATAACTGAACAGGTGTTCACTCCTTGAACAGGTAAATGATCTTTGCTGAGAACACATAACTCCCATAAGGTCATCATGTGTCCAAGATGGTATAAGGTGCTGTTCCACCGACCATCTTCCAAGTACTTAAATGTCCAGACTCTTCACAGAAATAATTGTTTAATCATGAATAACATGTTTTTTTTTCCCCCAGGAAATGCTTAATTATCATGTGACATACAATCAAACACAGATAAGTTATTACCATAGAAATTGAAAGAATTCGAAAAAATATTAATGTATTTTGTCATTAAACTTTTTGAAGGAAGAATACAATGGCAGGTCCGCTAAGGTTTATTTAAACAAAATACTAGGGAGCTCAGTTAATGTTCTTTCTAAGCAAAACAAACAGTACTATGCAACACATTTCTTCTCCCAACAACTTTCTCCTTAAGATCATTTGATAGAGAACTTTGAAATACCTAAACTACTGTGAGATCCAACAATATTACATGAAGTATATTCAATGTCAAACACAGACTGACAACACAGAAAGTTTAGGATAACTTTCTTAAAAAAAAAACTCATTAACTAAAAGATTCTTGGCTATTGTAACCTCGCCAGAGATCTAGAACTCCGATTATATTTAATTTGTTCATTATGCCTGCAAAAATAGCTGGATTACCAAATGTGGAAAGTAAGTCAAAACTAAAGAAACCAAAAAAACAAAAAGCGTTAAACAACAAATAAATATTTGATCTAGACCTAGAGTATTTGGCACTCGGGGCGGATCCTATATTTGCGTAACTGGGAATTCTATGAATTTTGCCAGGAGACTCCTGGTCACAGCAGTGGCATTGCAGCAAGCCCCAACTCCACGTTCATTTCCCTTCCAACCGAAGTGTGTGTCTTGCTACATCAGCAGGACTGCCCACAACATCAGCAGGGCCTCCTACTCACAACCTGCAAGTGGGGGCTCCAGGTAGCCAGAGCCAGGAAGTTTCCAGTTATGAATACTTGGCACCCCCCTACTTAAAAATGTAAAACACACACACTCTCCCACACTGTCAATCACTCTTACCCAAGTACTCTTACTCACACTGTCACTTAATCTCACTCTCTTACTCATGCCCTTGCACATTCTTACTCACCCTCTCACACTCTCCCACGCTTTCTCTCAATATCTCTCAGGGCCAATTTTAATCTCCAGTACGGCCCTCAGCACATAGAAGGGTAAGTAGAGTAGAGTAGAGTTTAAAAAAAATGAAAGAACCTTACACATTTATATTTATCCCCAAGGGATTAAGGGTTGCTTACTTCAACATTTACACCCAGAGGTTTTAACTAAACCTAGGAGAAAAATGCAAGATGTGATTTGTAGTACATGGCATGGAATCCATGAATATCACTTAATACAATGCCTCCCTCCTTCACAATTGTCTAAAATGATTCAGATTTGTTTTTCTTCTGAAAATGTGGCGGTTAGTGCTAAGCATTTCCCATCATTTTATGACATTTGATTATCCTCTTTTCTGTAACATTTTTTTTTCTTTTCTAAGCTGTAATCATCCCAAGTCTTTCCCTTAGGAGTCTTTAAAAGCTCACATTGTGACTGCACAGGATGCATCTGCTTTAACACTGATCATTGTGCAAAAATATGGATCTCACAGCATTCCACAATACTCTTAAACCATTCTGTCCTAGTGGGCCTGGACAGCCTGTTATTCATTAAATACATGGTTACACTGAATATGTCCCTTATTAGCCAACTGTGTATTAAGTAAGATATGTATAGCAAGTCAGGTTTGACCCATGCTGAGAATTAAGAGAAGAACTGTCATTGCACTTGCTGTCAAGATAGATGACCACTGATGACATTATTGTTTTTCTAAATGTAGAGCCACAGCCAGATAAGATATTTGTATGGCACTACTAGAGGTGGATGTGCCAGGCTTGGCTTGACAAACTACATGCTAGTTGGATTAAGATTCACCTTCTGAATACCCAAGCACTTGCACAGATATACATTAAGAACAAACTAGATGAATTTGGCCAAGCTGTGAGCTTCATCAGGTTATAGCCAATCTCTTCGTCACATTTGTATAAATAGGAAAAAAGCCCTATGTTGGTTATAGTACTCTATTTACTAAAGTGACATTTTAGATACTTGTGAGGAGTTGGTGCCACCTTCAGTGCATTTGCATTGAACGTAGGTTAGAGCTGCTTGTCATGTGTCGGTCCTCCAATGACTTCAGTGTGCGTATGGTTTCAAGCTCTACTTGCAATGGTTTTGGTTGGGAACCAGGTTCAACGGGAATGAATGCTCATCATATATTGTACTTTTCAATAATTTGTGTTGCCTTCTACTTGATCAACATATATATATATATTTACTTTGAAGGGATTAAGTTGGACTCTTTGTCTTTTACAACCTGAGCAAATATAATTTTAATAGCAAATAATGGTTCACTTTTACTATGAAGTTTTCCTGTCCACACATTCTTGAAGAACCTGTAATTGACTGGATTCTGGGTTAGAGTTTTTTTTGCATAACAAAGGAGCTACCTTGCTGAATCATCTTCCAGATAATTAGAATTTTATTTTTTAACTACCGGTATTTTTCTTCCTTAGGATATTAATTCTTGGATGAAAAACACAATAATTCCCAGGTCTTCCCTAAAGTGGGAAATTAAACTTTTGAATTATTATATTTATAAAAAGATTTACTTAAATGTACTTAGATGTTTACAGTATGATAAGCATGCCTGGAAAATCTCAGGGTTTTTGCCCCAATCTCAAGGTCTCAGGATGAAGGAGCAAATTCTCAGGGTCACACAGTCTGGAGCTGACTTCTTCCTATTCTACACTGTTGGGGGTCACATATAAAACTCCCAGTTGGTGCTTTTGCTACCAGTATGTTACAGTTGATATCCCTGCATGAATGCAGGTGACTCAATAAAGTCTATCTTTAAATATTAAAAAGTCATAGTTTCCATAAGGACTGGTATTAGAGACATTTGGGTAACACATTTGGCGGGTCACTATGAAGAATATTTATGTTGGGCTATTCAAATGTTTATATTTCAAAAGCCTCAGGATCAGCTCTTTCAGAAAGTTACCAGGTATGATAATAAGGGGATGTATAAGCTGTGTAAGAATTCTAATACATACATATTGCTTATTCTACAGGTTTATTAAAACTGTAGGATTTAGGAAAAATTCATATTTTCTTTAAAAGATCAGTCTGACACCTCATTTACAATTCTGGCACATTATCTTAAGATAGAAAGTGTAGGCAAATACCTTCACCGAAATGGAGATGAAGGTTTCATTTTACAGCATGGGAATCCCCCATTTCCTAGTTTGCCTAACAGAAAAAATATTGCTTTAGTCCAAAATTCATGCCAAAGTCAGCATTCAGTAATGCATTCATTATTGGGAAGCAGATTATGCTTAATTAATTTTGTAAAGAGCAGCCATCAGCTATTAAATCATTATTGTCCATTTTCTAAGTGTCTACTCTTGAAGAGCAATTAGTTTAAACTAATCTTCTAGACACTGGAATATGAGTAGGATAGATGAGTGGAACAGCCTGTAGTTCCTACTTATTAAATCAAATAAAAAAATCTTGGATAAACCTACCAGAGGAGTTTTCATTATATATTTTTTTTAAAAAAATAGTACTGACATACAAAAACTCTTACATCATAACATATTTCTACAATTTTTTTAATAGATTGTCCTCATAACAGGCATATTTTCAATTTCGGAGAACTAAATTCCCCCTTGCTGATGTGGTTTTTGCCTGACATGAACTTATGTAAATTACAATGTTGAACTGGAAAGCCAGCCAGCACCATGACCAGTTTGCTCTCTATTAACTGTCTAAGTAAGACAAGCTATAGTGGTCAACAAGTAACCGACCTCAACATGCATCACATTTATTAAGTACCATGACTCATGACAGCTAATTCACTTGAGATCTTGTCTGATGGTAACCACCAAATAAATAGCAGCTTAAATCAAGACCAGATACATGCCAGTCATATATCCTGGTTTTTGAAAAGCAGCTTCTATGTTTAGCTTCTTGTCCCTAAATCCTGCCATCTACCCCATTTTATAAAGGACCACATTCACAGTTTATGATATAATTAAAACTTCACATAGTTTTTCCTTTTATTATTAGCGTGTTTGTGTCAAAAGGTGGTAGAACCAGCTCATTACTTAGTTTATTTTTCTAAGATCACTTCCTGTCATCCTTTACACCAAAGGGGGACATTAACTTAGCAAAAGAGGAGAAAAAACAACAACCCTCAATTCCCTTGATTATTACATCTAAAGGCACCTGGCCCAAAATGACCTTAGGACATAATAGTATATGAAAACATTTTGGCATCAGTGTACATGAAGCCCAGGCTGTCTGCTTGGAGTCTCCCCTGTCTGCAGGAGCCAGCATTGATGGCTTTACCTTGACAGTTGAAGTGTAATGGCGCTTGGTGCAAGCGTCTGTTACACGTCAATCCTGGTGAGTGACTGAACTCCTGATCCAGTTCACTGTTGACCCCCTGCTGGCTGATTTCAGGTACTGCAATCAGAATTGCAGAGCTAAAAAGTTATATTTGATTGGTTGCAGTGGGGATCAAATGAGAACAAAGAAAAACAGGTTCTCACTCTTAAATAGAAACAAAAATATCTTTAAAAATAGTAAAAAAATTTAAAAATATATGAAAATATGTGAAAAATATGTATGCACACCAGTTATATCCCCACAACATCATCAAGAGATTTATAGAAAAATTAATAAATATATACAAATAAGAAACTTTGAAGAAAACTTAAGAAATATAAAACAATGTAAAAAAAGATGCCCTTCCCACTAGAAAGCTAAAATAAACAGCTTTTACTACTCAAACTAAAAAATAACTTAGTATGTAAGGGAGCATTTTGACTCTCTAAAATATAAAAAAAACTGCATTTGCGGTATTATTGTACTAAACAAACATGGTAAAAATGGAAATAAGCATTAGGGCATGAAAAAAACCCTGGTTAAGAGTTACATTAAATAATACTGATCCTCATCCTAAGTACAGGCTGTCCCCGGTGGCATAAAAATAATGGTTTCATACATATGTATTGTTCATTTATATCTGTAAACAACACCATTACATAACGGTAAATGTGGGAAACATGACAGGTTCACTTTAAAGAGATATGTTTAAAGGAAAAGCTAAAAAATAACCATTAAAGAGTTTGATTAATGTTCCATTATCTGATTGTATATAATGTTTGGACAGAGACTCATTTACTGTGCTTCTCAATTTTAACACTGACCAGAGCTACCGGAAAAATGCTTTGGGAGAGTTTCCCGAATGTCCAACAGACCCTATGTGATGTCTACACATACCCACTACTGCACTGAACATGTAGACACTCAGTTCGGTGTATCCTCATCATGTATTTTACTGTTTTAGGAGAATATTAATTAAGGAAATGTAATATAGGGTCTGCAGCCACCCATTTTATTACATTCAGCATATTTAGCATAATATATTGCATCACAAAACTGTTTCTGACAAATTCTAACTATAAGTGGAAAACCTCATACCAAAACCTGTTTGTTTTCTAAAAGTCAACCCAATTTCCCCTTTCATTAATGCAGATACAATTGATGAAGTCACAATGGAAAGTGGCAAAAAATGACTTACTTTTTAAGTCATAAAACATATCTATTTTTGGGTTTCCCTATACTCATACTATTCCTCTCTGCTACATTCATAATGACAGTCCAATAGCATAATTTCTGTATTACAGTTTCTCTGTATTGGAGAAATGTGTAGTGACTTGCAAAATGTGGCCATTTTTCATCAAAAGAAAGGGACTGCAGGATAATTCACTTAGGAAGTCATCTCTTTTCTGAAGTAGATCAATAGAAGGTTTCCTCGTCTCGTATTTTCTATTCTTAGACCATAAGGCGTAGCATTGGCAAAAAGAATCACGATTACTAAAATCTGATTTTAAACTATGTAATTGTCTATTTTAGTAAGTGTGTGATGGAAACAACATAGTTTTCTTTGCTTAAGGTACAGATGACAAACACAGAGCATAGCAACAGATGCAGTCCAAAAGATAATTGTAAATTATTATGGCATAATTCACATTTGGACACTGACTCAACACATGCAGTTAAACTTCCAGGTATTTTTACATTTTTCAAGTGTAAATCTTTGTCGATTTTTGCTTTAACTATAAAAACAGAACACCCAAACTGATCCTATACTACCCAGTAAATTATGGGTCACTGAAGTTAGGACCACAGGTGGAGAAAGTGATACCACCATAGGAGGAAACAAAAATAAGAAGTTAAATAAGAAACAAAATTTATATACGGTATATATAATTTGTAATAAATGCAGGGAGACCTTATCGCTAGGCAGTGCACCCTTAATAAAGGAGGTAAAAGATTTTTTGAATCCTAATGGGATAAAGTAGAAGGGTGCTGTGGTATAAACATCATGTCTATCATCCACCTCCTGCCTAAGGATGAGACTAAGCCACCACTATAGAACCCTAGCCTATGTTGGGTGGAAGGTGGATAGAAGACTAGCCATCACTCCCTGGAAGCAGTGTAAACATTCCACTAGTTGCTATGGTGACTGGACCACTTTTCCCATTCTGCACTACAATTGCTCCTTATATTTAACCGCCTAATGTTTTGCACAGAGACTTGGCGTCTCCTGGCAGATGCCGGATTTCCATATCCAGCTTACTGGAGCTTTCCACTGATGTGATGAGTCGCAGGTTAGTTCAGTACAGATCATGTTTCTGTTCACTTATATATTTAAAAATGTGTCATTTGCTTCATTTTGAGGATTAGCAGTTGACAGCAGTTGAGGGCAGATGGTAATTTAGTGGCTGATTCGTTGAATAAACGGCTGATTCCAGAAAAGTGTCAGCTGAGCTTCATGGTGACAGAGATGAAAAACGTCTGGTGAAATAAACCTTTTTGGCGAGACTTACGGATTTTTCAGATAATTTGTAAACTGTAATGTTTTTGGGCTGTTTTTTTTTTTTTAAATTGAATAATAATTTATACAGATACCATGTGGAGTCAATGTTAGGTAACCTGCTGACCCTCAGCTGCTTACAGGCCACAGCTCCCATCACTCTCAGCCAGCTGCAGTGAAGAGTAATTCTAGCTACAGCTGAGGGGCTCTGGTCGTCTATCCGTTAGCGGAATACTTCTTGTTTGAAAAGTCTAGTCAGAGGAATTCTAAGAAACCTCACAATTAAACTAATACAGATTATAGTATTTCAGCATCAGAAAAACACTACTTCACATCTACAGAGGGGCGTTAATCCTTTGCCACAGACACCCACCAATTTAACAGGAACCCCAAATAAAGCCCTAATCGATTATGTGTGATAATAAGAGTGAGTACATGTTTCCATTTCAAGGAGATGGTCCCCCGATTGAGGCTACTGTTAAATCCTAAATGTAATTCATAGTTCAAAAGCAACTTGTTTGATGTAAAAGCCGATGATTGTATAGTCAATGACATTAGAAAAATCCCTGCTAGCCAATTAAATTTATTTAATTGTCCTTAAAAATAACATCAGTGAAATGATGTATCCCTTATAAATATATATATCACTATATAGAGTGAATAGTTCCTCTTGCTTTATCTATCATTTCCTGGAATTTTTCCCCTTTAATTTAAAATGTATTTTACCAAGTACTTTATTGATGTCACCATGACAACATCTTTGATTTGGGGTTGTATGCGGACATACTTTCTCTAGTAACTTGTTTTCACAAGAAATCAAAATGATATTAATATTGCATATTGCCCAAATTTTACTTTTTGTATGACCGGGGCCTGCCTTGCCATGGAGCAGAGTGGGGCAATTGCCCGTCCCTAGCGCCTTTGGTTTTCGAGTGGTTTTCGCTTATCAAGTTGTCAGTACCCGCTCGGCACCCCTCTCTCCCCTCTGCGAGCCCTCTAGCTCAGTTTCGGTGCCGGCTTGTAATGCTGAGTGCCGCAATATGACGTAATTTCCAGCGCTCAGCAGTGAAGCAGCGTGCACCGTGGCAGAGCAGGGAGACTCGCGGCAGGACTGCTGGAAGGTAAGTACAAAGGAAGTACAAAGGGGGGGTGGGGTAGAAAATAGGGAGGGAGGGTAGATAATGAGAAGGTAGGGAGAGGAAGGGTAGATAATGAGAAGGTAGGGAGAGGAAGGGTAGATAATGAGCAGTGGCATCCGTTGGGGGGGGGGTCATTTCATACTTCGCCCCAGGCACTATGTCTTGGGCCGGCCCTGTGTATGACTACACTAGTTTAGATTCACGGAAAGATACTATACAGAAGGACTACAATGGAATTTCCCAACATCTTGTATTAGTCTAAGCCTCATAGGGGATAATTGAGGCTCATGACAATGTACCAACATATCCTAATCACTAAACCGCAAAAAGAAAACCGAGAACGGTTGTGACAGGGTTAAGATGAGTTGATCTAAGACTTAGCTAGTAATATTATATACGGTGTATCTATATAGCGCATTGATCAAATGATTTGGCACAAAACCCAGCCTAGGGGGTCCCTTCTCTGTTGTAAAAATTATTTGTCCATTTACCCTTTGAACCAGGGAGGCAAATATAGTTAGACGTAAAATCCATACGGCTTACCTCTTCCCTGTGATTCTTAATTGGCATACAAAGGATACTCTGTGTTTTGTAGCCAGTAATTTGGTCGACTTCCGCATTGAATCTGGAGTCCTGAAATGAAAACAACATTGTCTAATTAAATAAATGATTTAGAGATGATTTATTGGCATTAACAATCCAAGGAGACATTCCATCAATAACACGGCTTGAGCACTAAAACAAAGTGCTCCATACATACGTCCAAGTCAATCATTAGGTGGCAGTAATACTTAAATTACACTCAAACCAAGCATGAACATTCTGTTTTCTTCAACATATAGACCATAATGGCTGTGTGTAGAAATTGGTCAGGATCACTAATGTAGCAAAGACTCTCTGTCCAGGGGTGGGCAACACCAGCACCTCCAAACCCATCTCATACAAGGCATACTATACCGCTGGGAGAGCAATCTGCGCTCCCTCAGTCCCAGCCCATCAACTGAGTCAGAGTTCCCAGGATATGACATCATGACACGGCGCTCAGATGTAGGCAGTGTGTGAGGCCTCTGAGAGAGCAGAAGAGTCAACTTCCCTCCTGAGCCTACAATGGTAGGTATGTGCATGTGTAAGTATGTTCTTGTGTGTTTGTATGTATATTAATATGTTAATGTATGTTACTGTGTGTTATTATTATTATTTGGTGTCATTATGTGTAGATATGTTAGTATAGTTACTGTGTGTGCAGAAGGAGCTTGGAGGCCCCCACTGAATGTCTCGCAGGGTCAAGTTAAACCTAAAGCAGACAAATCCTGAGACATTTGGAATCCTATTGTTTTCTTTTTGAGATCCAAAGTCTGTTAAATAAATATTTCTGACATACATCCTATGTATGGCAAGAACCTCACATCAAAAAATAAAATTAGGCTATAGTGTCCCTTGAACACATCAATGTGGCACTATGGTGAGTATGTTTTATAGGGGTACTATGTGGGGTTAAATGTCTGATAGCAGACTATAAAAAAAACTTGACAAATGTAATAAGGACTCCTTGCTTATCTTAACCTTGTTTCCTGTCTGAAAGCAACAACCAGCAGTCATGGGATGACCATACAAGTCTGTATTTTCAAAAAAATTTCTGTCTAGTAGCATCAGTAAATTATTCTTCGGCAAGAAAGGGTGCTAGGCGCAGCTGCCGGTGGGGATGCAGTTTTGAGTTGGGCCCAAGTCAATTTCAGTAAATTTCCCACAGTGATAATCCTCATATTTTTATCATCACCTCTATGGAAGGATTGGGCCAAGTTGGCCCTTATAACTATTGTCATGGACTGTGAAGCATTCTCACACTTTCAGTAATGCATACAAAATAGTGGGCAGGAACACGGCAATTACACTTTGCTTTCATATTCAAAGCGATCAGCAAAGAGCCTGTCGCAGAAGGAACCCTTTTTCTAGGAAATATTAGCTAATATAAGCTAACTATCAAAGTACGAAATAGAAGACATTCTGTGTTATTGAATTTATTTAGTAGATATATTTTTAATAAACAATGTTATTCAATGTGGTGGAATCTGTAACATTGGTAAGCATAGGCTGAGCAGATGCACACCATTAGATCAATTATTTAATGTTAACATAACCTATAGGGTTTTTTGATAAAATCTATCAAAGAAGAATTCTCGCAGTATACAGTACATGGAAAGCCAAATAGACTTTATTGATAGATTTATAGATATTTAGTTTCTAGTAAGTAAAAGATGGCCTAAGCATGAAAAGGGCGGTTAGGGTTAAAAATTAATGATATTTTGAAAAAAGAAGGAGAGGAGGGCAGAGTAAAGTCTGAAAGAGGGGACAGGAAGTAGTAGAGACGGAAAGAGTAAAAACAATATTTGAAAGCGTAACTTATAATTGCTGGGTAAATAAATAAAATGCAGTTTGCTAAGCAAAAAGTACATTCAGCTAGAGAAGCTACACTTCACAGGAACCAAGACAAGATGCAAAGTACCTTCTGGAAATAGTAAATCAGTGCTAGCCTTTTGCATGAATAAAATATCACACAATGTTATCAGCACAAACGACAACTTCGCAAAATGATACTGTATTATCTCGTGGTAATGATTTCGAGATTACAAAAGCAATAATGCTTTACAGCTGCGTTCAAGCTGCTTGTATAAAGACTGGAAGAATCACAGTGTACTCTTGTAGTACATTCAACACAAGGCATTTAGGTTTGTGCAGTTTGTGAAAGGAGAGTAACATGCCAATAGTGGAATGCAATTTCCTGTTATACGTAAAAGCCACCATGGTGGGACCATATAGACAGCATTCCCAAACTCATACTTGATGTTTTGAACCTAGGAACTTTTATAAAAAACCTTATAATAGCATCTTTAAAATAATTAATCCAAAGGGTGTTCAACGAAACAAATGGAATCCATGAATGGATGAGTGATTTATGTTTGATAAAGCATGGCCCTCATCACGGAAATGTAACACCTAAACAACCAAGGTTTACACATTAGTCATTTAAAATGAGACAAAAACCTGACTGGCATAGAATATAGCCACCCTCCGCCCCACTTAGACCAGTGTTTCGCTGGTGCTCCCATGGTAGCCATTCCAGTCCAGACAGTCACATTACAGGAACATGCCTTGGAAAGGAACAGGCCTGTGGCATCATCGATGGACACCAAAACATGACTTTGACCACATGTGCCACCACAGAAAGTAATCCACTGAGAATCAAAACTTGGTAATGTCAAAAAGTTATTGAGGAAACTATATATGTGTCTGGAATATCTTGTGTTCTAACACAGCAGGGGCTGTAATCTGTTGAAACATGCTGCTGATAATCACACTGAAATCAGCTTGATTCAAATCCTGATGGGCCAATTAGCAGTGGTTCATCTGAATTACTTATGTGTTAATTAGCAGATGTGTGAGTTGCACACATGCAGGGTACTTCTTGGCTATTTCTAACCAGTCAAATTACCCTCAGAGGAAATACATCTCTTTAAATAATTACACATTAAAATTATGATGTAATACAAGGTATGGATTAATTGATTGATTAAAACTGAACATCACTGTATTATAGTAACGGTAGAAGACAAGTAACTGTATTTTGATGATATCAAAGTTATTAGAAACTGCCATTTGGATTTTTGACACATTAACTAGTCTTGGTATTTAAAATATTGGCCTATGGTTTAATTTGATGACACGCTTTGGGCAAATTTTTTAAAAAAAGTAAGGGTCCATCCTGTCAAGGCCTACTAATGTATCTATGTAGCAAAAGATAAAAACAGAGTTTTGAGAGTTGACTAAGGGTTGGCGAGAGGGATTCGCAGAAGCACAGAAAGAGTCAGAGCGAGACAAAAACACACCGACGTGTATCATAAATTTTACATACAGAGCAAGAGCAAGGAGAGACGCCTTTAAGAACTCATATTCGAAAGACAAATGGATCGGGATAATGATATAACAGATATCATAAATGGTGGTGGTCTGTAGTATACCCATTTTTTATTACAGTTTGTTTACACCAATATTTTTTTTTAAAAAAAAAAACCAGAATGTGCCTTTCCTATAGACATCACTGGTAAAAGAACATGGCCCAGATGCAATCACACAGAAGAGAATAACCTAATAAAATATCCAAGGGAAATACCCTTTTAGGGTTATGTAGATTGTAATGCAGCTCAAGGATTTTCCAAATGTGAATACAGATACAGATATATTTATATATATATATAATATGTAAAATATAACCTAAAATGACCTGTTAACACATTATTTTCTTACCTTGTAAGCATCTTTTATGTTCAAAGGTTGGCCAGTCTCTGCCACGTGTCCAACAATCCCTTTACTCCATTCCAAACGGATGCAGTTGTTTGAAGCTTCTTCCAAGGTTGTGCCTTCAGCCACATCAAACAATCTACTAACCAGAAACTTTTCATTAGAACTATCCTCGCAGACTAAAAAAAGGGAATATCGATCCGCCTCTATGAGTTCGTGAATGTGCAAGAAAATTTTGTGACACAGGGCTGTTACGTCTAGATGACTTGAAATATCTTTCACCAGTTCCAGAAGCCTTGAGCATTGGTCACCTGCGCTGATTAAGCGTGGGGGATTCAGAGGCATCTGTTCCTTCTTTTCAGAATCAGAAAGGAATGTCACTGATCCAACAGAGTCTTTGACAACAATGGGCCTTAGAGGCCGATCAAACTCGGAAGCAGAGATCTTTCTAACTGGTGTCCCTTGGGTGGTGTTTTCAGAGCTAAGGGTCTGCTGGTTAATCTCTGAGGTACCTTTTCCACCCTCTTTAGTCGATGGTATTGTGTGGACTCTTTCAGCAAACCATGCATTGACCATTTCTCTGAAACACAGGAAAAAAAACTGATTAATATTTCAAGATGAACATATTTACAGAAAAAAATGTGACAATATGAACATTCCATTAAATATTAAAAAGGATCACTTCAAGATTTTCAGTTAACCATTAAAGAACACACAGAAATTATAATTTCTCAACAAAAAAATGATCAATTATTATATGTCTAATTATAGCATAAGACTAGCTTACTTCGGTATATTGTTCCTAAAATGAATATTAAAGATATCGTAGCTTGGAATGTTCAGCTTGCTTGATCTGGAGTTGCAATCATTATGTAATATGGCATATTGTAACAATGGCCATCAAATCTGACTCCATGTTCCCTGAAACCAGTGTCAATTAGCCTTTTAAACTTAAACTTGGAACACAGGAGTGATGGTTGCTGATAAAGGGCCTCTGTATGCCTATGAAGAGATCCCATTAAAGACCAGCCGCTTCCAGCTACAATAGCCATTTACAACATTTACAATGACCACCATATTTCTGCACATTTTAATGCACAGAATTTGCTTTTCTTTCAAACACTATTATATATATATATATATATATATATATACAGTAAAGTATTGTGCAAAAGTTTTAGGCAGGTGTGCTCTAAAATAGACATGTTAATAGTTTAAATTATTAATATTAATCTGTTAATTAAATTTAGATTTTTCTTCCCTTTGCATTTTATTATGTCTGTTTATTGAAAACATTCTTAATTTACAGCATGTTTTCACACCTGCCTAAACCTTTTGCACAGCACTGTATATATATAGACGTAGCGCTGTATGGACAATATTAAATGTACTTCACTTTATACACATCTATTAAATTAGAGAAAAAAATACAGTATATATCTACATAATATAGGGCCTACAGAGCAGATGGAACATAACTGGGTACAAGGGTCATTTAAAGAGTACATACTTTATGTATATGAAATCTGTACATCAATGCGCTAATTAGAATTCTATAGGCAACCAATCAGATATAAGGAACATGCATTCCATCTTCCTTTGGGTGAGTACCGGCATACGTTGTTAATAAGTAAATAAAGGTAGTGCTTCACTTTAAATACACGTTGTGTTTTGCATACATGCTCTGGACCCCATTGTGCATGTTAATGTGGGGTATGTCTGTATAGTTCTGCAAGTTTGTCATATACATAAATAAGAATGTGTATAATGGCAACATTCTAAAAAATGCTTTTCCTTCTACATAGTCACTTTGGGAGATGATTAGGCAAACAGCTGCAGTGCATCAGACACACAGCATACAGTTTAGTTTTAGACCACCCAGCTGAGCTGGCACTAGCCAGTGTTAGAGGTGTATAACTTTCATCGACATTTACATCATGTGTTTTCTTAACTGCCCTTCAAATGAAGATACAAAGGGCAAAAAAGCTCTAGTGAGAAAGTCTTCTAAACTGAAGGATTACGAACCAGAGATGTGTACACGTGTCTGTCCCATAAGGAGATTTGGTTCTAAAGGATTGGATACAAATTATATTTCACTGACATTAAATAACTGAGCAGTATTTCTGCCCTATATATAAAATTAGCCTTAACCATCCCTCCTATGCACTAAGATGCATGGGCTACATGTTGATGACTTCCAATGCGGTATTAGAAATACCATTACTTGTACTTCTGAAAACCCAAATTCTCCAAAATAAGAATTATCGTATTTCAGGAAAATTCTGCCAGATTCTTAATTTTCCTAGGAATGCTTTTAATATGAAGGAAGTCAAGTAATGCTTGGTTATAGTAATAGAAATGGATTCTTAACGATTCCTGTGTTGGTTTTATGGGTTTAACTCCTTAAGAACCAGGGCTTTTTCATGCTATAGGACTGGAGCAATTTTCTTGTTTTTTGCTATGTCTGTTACTTCCCTCTTTCTCATCCCTCCTTGACTTCATGTTTTTTTGTTTTCTGGGCAAGTTGGGCAAGTTTTTTTAAATCAACCCCATACGTTTAGGATTTTTTTTTCTTTTTTTTAAAGCTGGGTCTTAGGACCCATGGAGTCACTATTTCTTGATGTTTTCTGTCTTTGTTCAACTCATGATCATAATGCATGGAAATGCAGGGGAGTGGTCACCTCGCGATCACTGTGATCTAGGTGACATGGGACCAATTTTACCAGTAACATACCAGGTACGTCATTGGTCCTCTAGGGAAATTTTTTCTTAACGTACCTGGTACATCACTGGTACATTACTGTTTTGTGAAGCCTTAAGTATACAGAGGCAGTATTTTTTTGTGCTTAGCATTGGCATACTAGAATACTTTGTGTAAAAGCACCTTCAATTATATATATATATATATATGCCTGAGAAGAGGAGAATATTAATATTTGCAGGGTCTAATTGACAACTTGTCCCAAAATGTCTATACTGACCATGATTTTACATCTCACTCTTGTACTTCAACTGTTGCAGAATGGCAATCCTTTTTTTCTACTTGAAGTGATATAAATGCTGAGTAACAGGGCATCCCATACTTCCTTAAACTTTGGACATTATCTGAAGAGGTATTTATCTTTTTATTTAATGTTCCCAGAAGGAATATCCTTCTAATTAGCTACTATGCTTGCCAAAATATACTCTGGTTTTACCGTGCAATGCATGCACGCGACAAATTTGCAGATCAAGCTCCTTTATCCAAAACCAAAAAGTTAATCTAAATATTGCCTATTATAGTATAATAGTATAGAGAAAAAAATTCAACTGAAACTACCCGCAATAGGAACCTTATCTTAATTATTAATGCATAACTGTGTCCATATACTGTTTGCATTAAGAAATGTTTTATAAATAGATCAGAGTACAACAGATATGTACAATTAATACAAATATGGTATAACTAGGGTTGCCACCTAGCTGTTATATTACTTGCATCCTGGTAAAAAAAAAGGTTTATGTTCCCAATATTAAATCTATGCAAATAGTGTTATTTTTCTAATCTAAAATGTTTATCAGATACGTTTTGCCACCTCCTCCTTGCCAGTGCAGATGAGTGCTATACTCACGGCTAGCCAGCTCCAGCGCAGACCTGCGTGAAAGTTCCAGGGGGTCTAGTAAGAACCCCAAGAGCATGTTCAGAAAGTGCTCCTCAGGTATTTTTTTTTGTTTTATGTCAGTCCAAGGCTTTCCTTACGCATAGGGCATCTCAGTCACTCAAATCTGTGGCACATGATGAACCAACTGCTGGGGAACCTAACCCTACTGCAAAGGCTGCTATGAGAAATCAGCTTCCTAAAGGATTGACATGTAAAAAAATTACATGACTGCTCAGTTTGCATGATCGTTGAAGCTCCCCATGTTCTTCTGTGAGCATCTCTATAAAACACTTGGCTCTTCCTCTTAAAACTTGATAGCACCTGAGCTTAATTAGTTGGTAAGTCCATCATGAGGTGCCATTTATGTCTGGAGGTGCCATTTATTAGGATATGGCCACCTCTCAATGACAACACAGAAGACTCAATGATCCTGCCTACCAAGAGATGGGAAGCAGCTGGTGGTAAAGTAATTTTTAAGAAACATTGAATAAAAATCTTTCCTGGCCTTTCTTTTTTTCATGTTTGTCTTCGGGGAAAAAAAACCCTTTGTATACCACGAATATTCTCCTGTTTCCGTGTTCATTTTTGATGAATATTCATGTACATTCTTCGTGTTTGTTTTTCTCTTCGTTTTCTGCTGGTTTTCTAGCAGGGGTTAACGAGGTAACTGTTAGCAGCAGCTTTGGCACCAGGATTTTAAAGATCTGTAGCAACTGGATTAGTTGCCGACAGAGGCCTTCTCTGGCATCAGCCAATAAAGGGCAGCTGCTTTTCATTGGCTGATGCCAGACAAGCCCCCTGGTGGCGACCAATAGTGTCGCTCTTAAGGACTTTTAACTCCTGATGACAAAGCCATTGGTCTCCCCAGGCCATGTTGCTCCACGTTGTACCTTTACCTGCCCTTTTTCAGGGGCACTTAAATCCATGTTCCTCCGAGGCCAAATTGCTCAGAGCAGTTTGTCTCAGACTCAGACCACTCTGAGCAACTTGGCTTGGGAGGAACAGGGATTTGATTCCTCTGACAAAGGGTAGGGCAAGGTACACCTGGGAGCAACTTGGCCTGGGCAGACCCATGGCTTCGGCGCTGGGATTTAAATTTTAAAGGTCCTTAAGAGAAATTCCATTGGTAGGTGGCAGGGGGCTTCTCTTGCATCAACCAATGAAAGGCTGCTTCCCTTCATTGGTTGATGCCAGAGGAGCTCCCTGCCGACAATCAATAGAGTTACTCTTATGGACCTTTAACTCCTGACGCAGAAACTTGACCTGGGAAGACTATTGGCTTCAGCTCCAGGAGTTAAAGGTCCATAAGAGTGACTCTATTGGTAGCTGGCATTCTCTGGCATCAACCAATGAAAGGAAGCTACTCTTCATTGGTTGATGCCAGAGCAGCTCCCTTGCAGCCATCAATAGAGCCGCTCTTATGGACCTTTAAATCCTGGTGCGATCCAACGGATTCTCTTTCCTGCTAGGCTACGAAGACTTAAGGTAGGCTAGAGGCAGTGACTTCTAAAAGGAAAGGGACCAGGGAGATTAGCTAGGAGATATTTACGAATATAAACACGAAGAAACAAAGATTCTTCGCGTTGTGCTTCTTCGTGTACGTTTACCCGCCGCCATATTAGTTTATTCGGTATTTGGTTTGAACAAAGAAAATGCAACATCCGTGTTCATTTTCATGTTTTCTCAAATACGAATGCACAAGTCTAGTGAGTATATCATGTAGCAGGAGATTTTGTCCAATCACATCTCCTGCCCACCAAGTAGCTTAGGGGAGGTGAAAGGGGCAAATGCATATAGAGGGATTCAGGGGGAGGGGGCACATGTAAATTTAAAGGGACCATAAGATTATATGATATTAGGTTGCACGTGATAGCTGAAGTATCCCTTTAAACCCTCCATGGGTCTAGCACATGTTCCAAAAACTGCTCATCTTAGCTGAGACACACAACACAGGAAATAAGTGATCATTTGCTAAAGCTGCGATAATGAGTTGTTTGTGCTCTTCTGCTTTTTTTAGAATACATTCCCTGCGGTTACACATAGGAGAAGGTTATTTAAAGTTATTTACATGTGGAAACGAATTTAGACGGAGCAATAAATGTGTAGTCCCCAATAAGGAGACATTGTTGTCTTGTGTTTGAAATAAAAATTGCAGTTCTTTTTTTTTTTTTACGTAAGCGGGCAGACAGAGAGCTGTTGGGTGTGTAAAGTTCTTATAACAACATTTCGGTCTGAAATACTCAACAATCATTTGTTAAAATACGCAGTAGGGTCTTCGTGATAACAGGAAATCGAAACATGGGAAGCATTTCCTTTGGCAATCAAAATAAACAAAAGGCCTCTATTTTACTTTCACATTGAATCCACACGGCAGCGTAGAGGGAAAAAAAGAAATTTCTTAAACTGTTGTGAAACTGCGTCACTTCATGTCGTTTGGCAGGAGAAAGATATGTAAAAAATATAGCTTTATATATTAATATGAACAATAGCAAAGCTGCATAGCTGGTAATGTAATATAACTTTTCACATCATGTTAGCATTTAAAGTGGTGCTTACACCATGGATACATTTTAATTTATATTAATCATATATTTTGCTGTGGGTAGCCAATGCACAGTTTACATGCATATACTGTATATGTGTATACTGTTTGTGTATAATATATATATATGTATATATATATATATATATGTATATATAGTATTAAAAGGATTGGTGCTGGGATTAGCAAAAAAAGGTATCGATTTAATGAATAATGCATATTTTTACCCGACGAAAACTAATTATTTTTTCAGATAATCCTTACAGGCACGTGGCAGAACAAGTGTCTGTGACAAGGGACTCTCTAGGCTTTGTAGAGTGTTTGGATTGTCATCAGAAGCAGAAGAAAATAATAGGTGTTAAAATGTACATAATCAAATCCTAATTGAGCACAAGCGAGACATCTGCAGCCAGGACTTCAAAGGTGCTAAAAACATGTGGCTGTATTTAAAAAAAAACAAAAAAAAAAAAACAGAATTATCATTTCTAGTTTTTCTCTGAAATATTAAAAATAAATAAAATAAAAATACACATAAAAGAAACAAGCAGAGGCACTTGCATGGATACCCCCCCCCCACACCAGTTCTGTATTCTTTCCCTTAATACATTTACAACCCTCTGTCTTCATTTTGTCTCTATGCCTTTCTATTCCCCTTGGATGTGAGGGCTGTGAGCAAAGTTGCTTCTAGGTTAGTCACCGATAATATAATTAAAACAGGACAGGAAAAAAAAAACACATATTGATAAATGCTTAGTTCTTCTTGTGTCGTTCTAGGTTTTTTTCCTCTGCTGTACATGTGTATCCTAGTACTGTATACATTAGCAACATATTGTGGAACAAAACAATACACAGGCCATATGTAAATAATGACACTTGTATAGTACTTCAAATAAAATGTGCAACAAATTAGTATCATGCAGATACAGCACGTCTGGCGAATGTTGTTATCAAATTATAACCGCCTTATGCTTTTATTTTTTATTTTTTTAGGTAGGGTAATATTACAATTAGCACCGGATCGGACTAAGAATGACTGCTCCCTCAATGGATTCCTAGCTGCTCAGTGCTACCATCATTGCTATACTGCCCCCTTTTCAAATCCTGTTTTTATAGTTTTTGTTCTGTTTCTATTCGTTGAAACGCTAAGTAAAGTCAACTCCGTTTTTATTTGAAACATGGTGTTTATTTGCATGTCCTGGCCTAGAATCTTTCAAGTGCTTTGGGAACTCTGCACACAACCACAACTTCCAACAAAGAGAAACAAAAATATAAACAAATAAAACAATGTGACACCTAGGATTTACAGTAATTTACAGAATTTACAGTAATAACGGTATATAGCTCTAAATAACAGCAAGTCATTGCAGAGTATCTTGGCACTTACATTAGGAAAGATGGGAAGACTAGACAGGCCAAATGGTTCTTATCTGTCGTTAAGTTCTATGTTTCTATAGTTTTAGTTTTAGGTTAACACGCGAGGGAGGACACTCTCAAAGATTTAGTAAAACAGCATCTGCATTTATAAATACAGAACCATACAGAAACAATCATGTTTCCCATTTAGATTACATTCTATACCCTTAACTGACGTCAGTATACTTTTTCCTCTCTGGTAATTGTATACAAATTTGACTTCTTTTCCTCTCTTTGGGGCAAGGAGGTCTCACTATTGGACTGAAGAATGGTAGCAATTAGTACACTATTTATGAGCCCGAGAATTCTTGTTTGAATGTTTGAGGGCATGCCCTATACATAACGTTCAAGTACATTAAAGCAAACAAAAAGCAAGTAAATTCATATTGTACGGAAATGATGATGACAGCTGTTTTATTAATTCTACTATCCTTTAGTCAACTATCTTCGTGGCCAGTTAAAGAAACAGTAAGACTAACTCAGTTTCATCTTCTATTAATATACATGCTAATCTAAAAAACATAAAAAATAAAAAAGACACAGCTTAACAGTTATGGCCACAATGTGTCTATAAATTCAGTTTTATGTGGATTTTTCCCATGAAAGTAAAAAAAAAAAAAAAAAAGTTTTGTATATACAATGTTTATGCGAGCACATTTACAGATAGTCATGGAGCGTGAATGGGGACACAGGACAGTCCATGCCTTGAAAAAAATATCAGTTATGTAATATATATATATATATCTCAACATATCAGCATGAAAATTAAATTCTAGGGTAGGAAGTGGAAATATTCCCTATGTTAGTTTATTCATTATTTCATTATATGTATAGGTTACCATTCAAAAGTATGGGGTCTCTTAGATGATTTAATGGAAAACAGGGGCATTTCTAGCTAATTGCAAAAGGGTCTTCTAATAATCAATTAGCCTTTTAAACTTAAACTTGGATTAGCGAACACAACTTGCCATTGGAACACAGGAGCGTTGCTGATGAAGGGCCTCTGTACGCCTATGAGGAGATTCCATTAAAAATCAGCCGCTTCCAGCTACAATAGTCATTTACAACACTTACAATGTTTCTGATCCAATCCAGGCTATTTTAATGCACAGAATTTGCTTTTCTTTCATACACAAGGAAATCTAAGTGACCCACAACTTTTGAATGGTAGTATATATATATATATATATATATATTTATATTTATACACACAGATATATAATATGTATATTGCAAATTCTTTAGCGATACACTGTGATAACTGTCATTATATAACAACATTCAGAAACGTCAGCTCAATGGCTTCCAGTCCATTCCTTTTGCACAATCGATGCAATACTTTCTACCGCAAAATACCATTTTGAGAGTCACATACGGGAGAAAAATGCAGCAAGACATTTCCATATGTCTTCCGAGGTACTATAGGACCATGGCACAGATGGTTTTTAGGGAAGCAGGTGGTTACTCACTCATTTTAGTCAATAATTAATCTGATCTTGTCTCAACAATGGCTCTTGACTACATCAGCCCTCATAATGCATAGTCCACAAGTGTGCAAAGCGATCCTTAACTGTTTTTACTGAAGATGGGTAAGTGAATAGGAGAAGGGTCAGTGTCATTTAGAGCACATTAACAGCCTCATGAGGTGTCACTTTAATAGATGTCTTGTATTGATCCTTCGGTGAAAATAATGCCCCAAAGTGGATGTAAATTTAAAAGAATTTATCAAGCGCAATTTTGTTTGCAGAAAACTGGTATTGCAGCAATTTTGTTACTGCCTATGTGTCATGTAGTTATAGAATAGCAAATTTTACCTTAACATCTGTGTTCACTTTATATATATAAAAAACTATGTACCATATATAAAAAGGGGATTACCCACCACTAATACCATACCAGGTAATGGTTATACTGTCGCTACTGTGATACTACCTAGAATAATGCCCCAGGAACCCTCTGTTGCAGGACGCTAATATTACGTTAATGTTTAGCATCGGCACCTTACAGTCTTCTGCATGAAAATGCTTTAAGTTCGAAGGCATTTACCTTTCTATAAGAGATGGAAGCTCACAAGCAGGGTCCTCAATGCCTGTTATTTCTCTATGTCTATATATTTTTTATATACTTCAACCACTCCATATTTAAATTGTACAGCACTGTGGAATACGTTACCACATGATAATGAAGAATATTATGTAACGTATATATTAATGTATATATATATATATATCTATATATATACCGTATATAAATTTATATACAAATACACACACATTATATATATATATATATATATATATATATATATATTGAGCAATACAAGCAACTATTTCATATCTGTATCTCTCCATATCTATGTATCTATATCATCAGAACTAGCAATTGGATGACAATCCGCTATAGTCACAAATAAAAGACTTGTAGATTAACAATACATACAGCACACGTCGTGCAGAATAACAGCTCGCAAAGCATTGGGTATCGCAAAACATGCCAAGATCCTTTATGTTATACGGAAGCCTTTCTCATATACCACAAAACAAAAGTTCTTTGCTACCATACACCGGCTTCCAGTGGTATTCATTCACAGCAGCCTCTTTGCTGTAGTTTGAACACTCTTGGAAAGTGGGTCACTTAGTTTCCTAGAGTTCCTCTCCTGGCTGTTACTTGGTAACACCAGATCCCAGCTCTCTTTCCTCTCCATATTAGGGCAGAATAATGGAGACTCAGATAACTAGCCCCAAGCCTGCGATCACAACAGCAGAAGTGAATGAACTAGCCGAGACCCATAAAAAAGGCTAGATGTGATTAGTGCGCTCCCTGTACAAACACACAGAGCCTCATGTCATTATCACACTCACAGCCATGTGAACAACAGGCAAACATCTCACTCTGTGCAGGGTGACAGTCTGCTGCCATTGCCTCACAATCATTCACTTGTTTTAACCCATTGTGGGTGCATCTGAACTAGTATAGCAAGCCTTTGACATGAGGAGTACAGGAGTAAAAGAGCTGTAAATAAGTGAGTATAAAGCAAAGGAGCAGCACTCTCTGTGTTGTAACACGCACAGCCCATACTGATGCCCTTGGACGTACTCACAGTTGCTGAGCACTTACTGTAGGGTGCACTGCGCATGCGCCTTGCCGCTGCTCGGATAGTCGGTAAGAGCCTTGGTAGCCCCCCAGATGTCAGCCCGGGGCCCGGAGCTCTCCCCCAGCTCGGGGGCAGCAGGCACAGGCAATCCAGCAGCACTCACTGAGGCTTCACTGCAAACTTTTCCCTGCCACATAATCCCAAATCAGGAGGAGGAAAAAAAAAAGAAGAAGAAAGAAAACAGAACCCTCAAAATAAGGGAGGGGGTGGGAGTGGATACGTGCATAAAAGTATATGTATGTATATAGAAAAAGACAGCTCTTAAGTGAGGCTTCCCACAACTTCCTAAACGCATCTGTGCGATTACCCTTCGGATCCACCCCGGCTGACGGAAGTAAAGCAAACAGCACTGAGATGTCAGGGCAGGGTGCTGAGAACGGTCACTTCTACTCCCATCCCAGACCCTATAGATCCTGCACTGCATGCGCGGCAATCTGTGTAATCTATAGGCACCCGCTCATATAGATCCAGCCATAAACAAGCACGTCTTAAATATCCCAGAGATCGAACCATGGATGTACTATGATTAGCCCAACATCTATACAGGGGTAACCTATAGATATCCATCGAACTATATATAAGCATTTTATTTGTGGACCTCCACATTATCTTCACTCAATATGACAATTACATGCATGGCACTTAACCATGTATTCAGAGCATCCCCATATAGAATTAGTATATAATTAACTATATAAAGATTGTACCCTAAAGTCACATAAACATCTTACATCTCACAGCTTGCCAGCCAACTCCATGTCAATGGATACAATGGACCACATGCATTGCTTTCTTCTCAATTTACATTTGTTTGACAACAGTTATCTCTACATTATATAATATTCTATATGATATAACCAGTATTTAGGTCCTATGACACAATGAACTATGTTTGCATCAAAACATCTATAGTGTGGGATATTTGCAGTACATATTGTACATGTTATATAAAGTTATATAATGTATTGTTCTCTGAATTATATACATTAACACCACACGTAACTATGGATATCCGAGTCTATAGGTCCAGCTGTACAATGTTCAAAAAGGACACACAACATTTAAATCTTAAAGCATTGTCCAAAATGAGAAAAGTATCAATTGCACACCTATAGAATACCCAAAACACATCATAATCATTAGTGGACATCTAGATCTATAGAAGCAAAATTAGCTTAAATTAAAATGAATGCTTAAAAAGTGTAATCTTATATATGTAATCCACTGTGTGCTGTGCTATCAATACATATAGTATATACAGTACATCGGTACATACGGGTATATATTGTATATATTTGGCATATATTATATATACAGTTTATATATTTTATCACCTTGTCTATTGACCATATTAAATCCCATCTATAGTGTCACCTTATCTTGTAATATAACGTTGGACCAAAGCAATATATCCTATCGTGCCTATATTTAATATTACAAACACTGTATGTATACTATGCTTCACAACCTTAATGTCTTAATGACTTATATTGGTTTCAGTTACAAAACTTACACTATGTGGATCTCAACCTATGCATCCAAGACCATACTGGACTATATAAGAAAATAAACTAATGCACCTCACACATCATGTAATACTCCGAGCTATACTGAAAATCCCCACACTCTTATGAGAAATCCCTGTATGCATTCCATATGATACAACTTAGTGAAGAGAAAATTATAATGTTCATTTATCCAAACTGGACTATCTAAAATATATAACAAGAACTATGTTCCTTGACTATATATACTGTATATATGTGTGTGTTTGTGTATATATATATATATCTCTATATATCTATATATGTGTGTGTGTGTGCATATTACACGACTGATATATTACGCCTAGTGGCCTCTTATGTGTTTTGTTTCAGTTGTGTAATATAAAATGGATACGGGCAACATCTGGCACTCTAGTTTCTGTACACCGCAACTCCCATAATGCTCAGCCAGGGATTTAGACCACAGGGCACTGTGCATTACATCTCGGCACATACATTGTATCCAGATTGCTTTTCAGCTAATCACACACTTTAGGCACAGCCTTGTTTTGCAGGATGCTTGCTGAGCATCATGGGAGTTGTACAACAACTGGAAAGGTATTCTTGGCTCAACATGCCCCTATAGGATATGGTAAACCACACAGCTCAGTATATATAATACACAAGACCGTTATCATATTATATAGGAAACTTACAGGCATTGTATAGAATAGACTCTAATACTGTATGTATGTATTGTATGTGAAGTATAAATGTTTATAAACTTTCACGGTTAAATCAACATAGTTTTTTTAGATGTTTTGACAACACTCATAGGAACAATGACCTCTAGGACAATTTGATATCAAATTATTCACATGAGGAAATAAACACAAATGTTCAGGCAGAGAGGCCACAGAGGGTCAGAGTGTGGGGCTTCTGGAGCTCACATTTTGGGATCATGGTCACTGAGACATCAGCAGTTCCTACACATTGATAAGGAGGTCTCAGTATCTTGATGGTCTGCACCCTTCATAAATGTGGGACCACCCTGGATCAGCAGGGACTGCCCCTCTCATTACTTTGTGAATACAGCTCCGCGAGATGACCCCATTCATGGCATGCATTACCCACCGATCTCTAGTTGATGTCCATGGATGTTTTGTGACCGTGTGTCCCCTCCTATGAACCGAACCCCAGTCCAGCAAGTAAGTGCATGCAGCAGCTCCCCTCCCTCTGCCTTACCTCGTAGCTTTCCTAACAAAGTAAGAGTGTGTGAACTCCCAGTGATCGTCCAGCCAGGACTCTATGCCCTCCTGATCCTGGGCTTGCGGGCTCAAGCTGCCCTCCATGGTAGGTGAAGTCGATCCCTGCGGAGGAGGTGGGAGGAGGAGGACTCAATAGAAACAAGGCGAACGACAACTCACACTACAAGCAGCTGACTCTATGTACAGGGTGGAAGGGCTTTGGCTGCGCCTCTGAATCCGAGAGCTTGCTATTGTTTTAATTAGCGCTCTCCCTGTGAGTGGTGTGCATGTGAGAGACCATTATGGGGGAGTTGCACAGTCTCCATGGGGTTCAGGGTGATAGGCAGCAGCAGAAGCCAGCTGGTAATGAAGCAGCTGTCCCTAGCATGAGTGCTTGTGTGCCATACACTAAACAAACCCTCCCTCCGCCTCCTCCTGCTGCTACTCTTCTCCCTCCACCTCCAGTAATGGTGCTGCTCCTGCTTGCTGGACAGGGACTTTCAGGTGAGTTCTGGAGGTGGAGAAGGAGGCATCTCTGCTGCCCACTACTGGTAAAAGTGTGTCTGCACTGCCCTTGGGTCCTAACTTACCACAACCACCAATACCAGATTTCGGACATTGATGCATAAAACAGTTAGTTAGTGAGTAATTACACAAAAATATGTATTTGCTCCCAATCCCAGCATGGAAAGGGTTATTAAAATCCTCATGGTTTTATCCAAAGTCTCTTTAATTGAAGTATATGTCAAGATTAAGGTCAATAGTGTAGTGCAGCCCCAATCTTTTCCTCTCATTGATACATTGGTGATAATGTGTAAAAATTATTTTGGGGCAAGGAGGGCTGTAGATTTTTAAAGATTCTAAGCATGATGAAAACATGACACTAGATTGGTGTAATCACACCACATAATTTACCACAATTAAACTAACCATTTTAGAAAGTTTTTTCCTTTGCTACACAGTTGCCATGCAATATGGGCTGAATCAATGCCCTTTATTTCTCCCTTCTTCATTACCTCTCCCTTAAATTCACATCTATCCCACCCAATGCAAGCCCTAACATCATGACATCTGCCCTGCCAAATGCTGGCCCTCTTAACCCTCACAATATCCCTACCTCTTCATACCTTCATATACAGATTGAGGGTGTTGATGCTGTTGATGCTGGCCAAATCTGAGGGTTAGAGACTGAGCTCTATGCAGCTAACGGGAGCAGAAAAACATGGTTAAGATTTGTCACAGTGGGACCTGGAACACGTAATGGGACACAGACCAATTATATGTCAAGGGCATCATGACAGGACCTTACTTGAAGCTATGCCGAGCCTTACCGAAAATTCCAACTGTGACAAGGCGAGATGATCTCCATCTATGATACAATAATGAACAAACATAATCTGTTTTAACTAATAACACACCTATTATTGTAATGTTTTTGTCCATCTAGAATACATCATTCAAACATTCCCAGAGTGTGTTGGAAAATGTATGAGAACCCCTAGGTTAATCACTTCAACAAAAGCTAACTGGAGTCAGGAATTAGCAAACCTGGAGTCCAATCAAAGAAATTGGAGGAATGAAGACATCATCCCAGAGGTGAAGTATGGTGGAGGAGACATCATGATTTTGGGCTGCTTTGCTGCGTTAGGGCCTGGACAGCTTGCCATCATCAAAAAAATCCACCTTTTTGAGTGGCACAGTCAGAGCCCAGACCTTAACCCATTAGAGATGCAGTGGAATGACCTTAAGAGAGCTGTTCACACCAGATATATTTGGAATATGGCTGACACTGAACAGTTCTGTAAGAAGAATGGTCCAAATTCCACCTAAATGTTGTGCAGGTCTAATCTGCAGCTACCGGAACCGCTTGTAGGTTATTGCTACTGAAGGAGGTTCTAGCAGCAATTAAATTCAAGGGTTCACTTACTTTTTTTTTTTACTGTGAATATTTAATATGTGTGTTCAATATAGATTTGAAATATTATGATTGTTTGTGTGTTATTAGCTTAAGCAGATTGTGCTTGTCTATACTTGAGACTTAGATGTAGATCAGATCACATTTTATGAACAATTAATGCAGAAAACCAGGTAATTCCAAATTGTTATATTATTTAAGATTGGTTTGCTGTAAATAAATCATGGCTTATAATAATAGAGGCTGAGTTACTTTTGAAAACTATTTTTCCTTTAAGCTTAAATGTATGAAAGCCATATTTACCCCCCATTGGAGAGCAAATGTTTGTAATTTTAATTACTTGCCAAGTGTCCTAAATTCCCAAGGGCAGAATGATATAGCCCCTTCATCAGGTCAGAATTCTCTGTGCAGGGCTGGCTCCTCTCTGAGGCGAGTTCTCAGCAGGATCCCATAATCCATCATTACATAACCCTGCACTAGTAGAGCTTCACGTTTCTCTGTTAAATCGATACAGAGAGAAATAGTGTAGGGTTTACGTATATGTGCATATTTATGTGTAGCAAAAAAAACACATCATATGCTAAAGTCCTTTTTGTTTATTGCTTTTCTAAGTCAAGGCCTTTGACCAACTTTCTTTTCATGATTTCTGGTCCATAAGTTTCCCCTTGCAGACTAGTGCTGACCTGGAGTCTCTTGATGAATTTTTGCTTCCCTGAGTCTCCAGGCCACTACCTCCTGGGAGGGGAGCACCATTTGGTCATACCCACTGCCCTCCTCCAGACATGGCTAACCCTACACGCTCATGAAGACACTTCCCAGAAAAGGGAGAGCACCAGGAAGCCTACCCCAGGGAATTTCCCAATTCTGGTTCCATCTCAGTGTTAAAAAACAACATCATCCATGCAGTTTATGGCAAGATGCACAAAACAAATCTACATTAACACAAACAATTTAAATATCATACATGACTGAGGCATATCTGTGGTGTCTCACATGAAGCTAACGTGACAAAATTCTGTAAACTTGCAAGTGCCAAGAGTGAGGATGCTAGGCATTGCTTTTCAATTGGGTATATCAGGGTCCGTTGTAGCTGGGGGTCCCTATATTTTTTCCCTTGAACTGTTTCATTTTGGGTCAAGGAAGCAATTAGAAAGCAGTCTGCAAACAGAGAAAGATGCTGCAGACAAGTAGACCAAGGTAGAACGCCAGGAGTCTACTGTACATTGATGGTGGAAGGCTTTGTGACCATAACCTTAAACACCGCAGGACTAGTTCTGCATTAAACTTTTTCTTATACGAAAGGATCTATCCAGAAAATCCTGATTTGATTTTAATTCAAAATGGCAATTATTGGATGTAAGATAACGAACTTTACTAGAGTACTGCCAATGTGGCCAACCTGAGAGCCATACATTTTATATGCTGCCTAATGTTGCCCTGCAGTATGTAGAATCCATACACTGGTTTAAATTTGTGTGCAAGCTCTGTATTTTACATACTGTTAGGCGATATTTGCCAGACTGACCACTGATGTAGAATTTGATGTAGAATTGATGTAGAAGCATCTGGGTTTTAAATGGCCATGATGGTAACTTTAGAGAGGAGATAGTGTGAGAGTGGAGAAAGTGTGACATAAATTTATCCTATAGCTTACTCAGCGTGATCAAGAATTAACAAAATGTGTTCCAAAATTAGAGCATAATTACATGTACGACTGCAATTATTATTAATGAAGGCAACTTAATTGGACCTCGACTCAGGTGGAAGTTCTTGAGCTGCAGTGCCAAGTCCCCTTTGGTGTTAACTGAGATTTAGGATCAACTGAGTTAACTCAGTAGCTAAATCTTGGGGTTTATCGTGTAGATCCATAAGTCTGCGTGTCACGTAATTTGTAGTGTTGCTAGTACAATATTTATCCTGATTGGATTATGCACATTTATCCCTTGGCAACGATGTAAATGTTTCTAAGGTTATTTCAGAGTTACATAAATCCTTGAAACACTTTCTTTTACCCGGTTTGAAATGTTATTATACAGTTTATGGTGCTATCATAATTCACATCTTAGATTACCATTCCTGAACCTTTTAAAGATAATTTAGATTTATTTACATCTTGCAAATCTTGAAAGAAACTTTGATTACTTTAAATCATTCATACCATTTGTGTGCATGCTACCCTATAGCTTAAAGACTTGGTTTAAAGGCTGGAGATGTTCAGAATATAAGTCTTGTTTTAAGAAATAAGCCGCTGACTAATAATGTCATGTTTGAAACATAGAACTAGATGGCTGATTAGCGTTGTTTGGTCCATTGGATTAACCTCTACCACTTTTGCTGGAATGCTGTTCCACTTATTTACCGCTCTCGCAGTGAAAGTACTGTATCCTAAATTAAGATTTTAACCTTCAAATAGTGTACCAAACAACAAAATGTATGATTTTAAAACCTGATACTAAAAGCTATATAGTGAAAAATATTCATTATTTTATGTCCAATGGCATAATGTTTTGATATCTTAAATACATTACCAACTTTTACCTTCCTACATTGTGGCAAACAATAGGATCCTTAAAAAGTCATTCCAGCAATCATGTGCACTTCAATGTATAGGATAGCTGAGTGGTCAGCTTCATGATGTACCGCTTGCGAATGCGGTGGATTCTGGGGGGGATTCTGCAGAAAACCTCCACTTATGCATTTGTCATTCCCCCGTCCCCTGCTATTTTCCATTTGAACACATCTCCCATCATGTGATATACTTACTATGACTCAGCACCAGCACTTGCTTGGCAAATGCTGCAGGGTGGTCTGAGGGGACCCCCTGTACATATGCACACAAAGCACTCCTATTGATTTTAATAGGAGCTCTTTCCTGCCACTTATTAGCTGTTCCAAGCAGCCAACCAGTGGTGAAAATCGTCGGACCATGGAGGAAACATGGCTTTGTAACACTGCAACTTCTCCCTAAGGTAAGTAATTTGTTTATTTCTTTTAAAATGTTTTCAAGAATGGGCAGACTGGCTTCTGCAAGGAGGACACGGGCTGAATGATGGGGTGCACCTGGCATCCCCTCTGGCAGTTTTGTGATTAAGCCTTGCCTTGCATGTGTGGGGAGGTGTCCCAGGTGGTGGATCATGGCCAGGTGGTACCAGATAATATAAACCAGGCCACATCCTTTCTCACATACACATACACATCCATGCTGAGACACATTTACACATACAAGCACACATACACAGACTCATACATGCTCCTTTCCTCACTGCCCCCCCAGCTCAGCTCGCTGTGTAATGTAGCCTTGCATTATGTGACAGAGCTCTGTCCCTGCATTGCTGAGCCACCTCAAAATTGTTTACAAAAGGCCTGGCCTGACCTGGACTGGCTCAAACCAGGTCGGACCAGCCCCTTGTGAACGATCTTGAAGCGTCCCGGACGGCAATTGTAGCTCCCCCCTAGTGAGTAGTACCCAGAGCAGACCACCAACCCTTCGCCATATGCCACTGGTGCTGAGTGCCAAGAGCACATGACACTGGCACGGTTGTTTTGCCAAAAGTTAGGCAGGAAAATGAATTCAGTTCTGAGTTCAACTGACTTTTAGTAAATGAAGGGCATTAGTTGAAGCAACCATTGTGTCCCTTATTGATGTCTGTAAACAAAAATCAAGGCAGTAATTTTTTTTTAAATGTTGCCATAGAATACTTGATTATTATTAATAATAATAATACAGTAAATTAATAATATATTTTAATAATATATATATATACTTTTTATGCGATTAAACATCACGTGATTTTTTTTTTTATGCTTTCCCTTTTGTAAATGAATTATGGCCGTTGTATGGATAGTGAAAGATAATTAAATGCCAAAGGTAAACTTATGTTAAATTATTGTACATTTGCAAACCTGGAATTTATCTATGTATTTCAAAGCAAGATATGTAAATAATTTGCGTAAGTTCCTCTTTACATAGGTAGGTTCCTGGAATAACTGAATGATTTATTATATCTATGTTTAATTGGAAATAAATTCAGAAATGTCTGAAGTGTTATGACTGTGGTCTACATTCTAAATAGTTTTACACACACAAATACATTTTTCTGCTGTGAAGGCAACACAAAATTCCAAATATTTTTAGCATCTATTTTTTTTTATGTCACATGACTATAGGCTGAACGTACTGGCTCACAGTGTTGGTTTTTGTTA
Organism: Spea bombifrons; assembly: GCF_027358695.1. Lineage (NCBI taxonomy): Eukaryota > Metazoa > Chordata > Amphibia > Anura > Pelobatidae > Spea > Spea bombifrons. Next base: position 43,204,639 of record NC_071087.1, on the reverse strand, counting down.
TTATTTATGTAAAAATTACCTCCGCTGGCCAGCGGTGAGAGATAAGTGGGGGTGGGAGGGAGGTGGGATGTATATACAGTATATGAGTTGGTTTTTATGTATGTATGCGAGCATGTATGCGAGCATGGATTGTGTGTGTGTGTGAGCATGGAACTGTACTTGTGTGTATTGTGTGTGAGCATGCATGTGTTTATTGTGTGTGAGCATGCATGTGTTTATTGTGTGTGAGCAAGCATGTGTACTTGTATGTTTGTGTGAGCATGCACTTGTGTGTGTGATCATGCATGTGTAATTGTGTGTGTGAGCAGGGATATGTATGTGCGTGCATGTGTGATCAGGGATGTGTAGGCGTTTTTGAGCATGTATATGTAAGTGAGGTGAGATGGAGTGTGTGTTAGTGAGTATGAGTGTGTGTAATTTGTGTAAGTGTGTTTACATTTGCTGTATGTTGGAAGGAGGATGAAAGGTCAAAGAAGGCATAGACAAGTTGTTTGGGGGCAATGATGGCACAGACTAGCTGTTGATGTTGGGGGGCCTGGGGCAAATTTCACACCAGCGCCCCCTGGTTTTTGGTTACGCCCCTTTGTATATATATATATATATATATATATATATATTTATTATTATTATTCTTATTGGCATAGGCAGAGAAGTTTGCAAGGCTTACTCTCAAGACAAAATAGATAGAGCACCCAGCAGTCAGATGCACTCACTAAGCGGGAGGCAAGCTTTGTAGGCAATTTACAAATAGAAAATCATTTTCTGTGTCAATAATTTCCAGCTGACCTAAATACCATGTATTGCTGACTTTTAGCATTGAACGGTACCTTTTGAAATGCTACAGTATGATCTCTGAGAAGACATGTTATGTCTGGGCTGCTTAATAATTAAAGCCATAACATATTATGAAAGCTTGGTTGACTTCTGTCAAAAGTTACAGTGTAGGATCAAGACAAGCATGGCAAAGTTTGATAAAAGCAGAGGAAAAAGAGAGATTTTCCTACAAAATCAACAGTGATAGACTGAATGGAAACGTTTACATGGTGTTCTCCAGGTCCAGACTGAGAATTAAAACCAGCCCTGGAAATAATTGAACACCAACCACATATTTCAAAATGCCATTTTTGGGCACACTGCACATGTCAGGTTCTGGGCTCGATATTTCTTGTTTGGATTAGGGACAACCTCTGCATTTTAAAGTATATTTGAAAACCAAATTAGTCTTTAATAAGGTACATATGGAAACATATAGTTCCTAATACGACTGTAGCATATGACATCATGTAATGGGCTGGGACCAACTAAGAGAGCACTGGTATAGTTTGATTACCAAAGAGTATAGTTTGTATGTTCCTCACTCCAGCCCCGATGAGTCAAATGGAAAGATCATTGTCAGCTTCATGACCTGAGGAGAAATGAATGGACAAATTGGCACTACCAAATGAAATAATCGGGGATTGACTTACAAGTTTCTCTTACTGTTATGGTGGTAAACCTTACGTTTCAGGGAATTTCTCCCAATGTGGGAGTAAATCGTCAGTTATGTTACCCTTTATTTTGTGCTGAGACACATGCATGAACCCTCTGTGACCATTCAAGTTATACCTATACCTTTCAGCTTCCTGATATCACTGGGAGAGTTTTTTTGGGTCACCACGCTGATCTAACTATACAAAATTGGTTCTTTTTAACAAATACAGGTTTATTAACTAAAGTTGGACCTGGCAGGATTACAGGCAGGATGGTTTCAACTCACTCCATTCATTATTCATGCTGAAGGGCCTTCTCTTGCAATTTTCAATGGAGCCTGAGTCCATGGAAAGGCTTTTTAATTACTAAGGTAATAGGGAGTCAGTGGAGGGCTTCACAGAGCAGGAGAGTGGAAGAAGACAAGCCTAGCAGCAGCAGTTTGGATAGACGGCAAAGGAGAGAGTCGAGATAAAGGAATGCCAACCAGAAGAGTGTTGGGATAAGGGGATGAACATCTGATGGGTATCCCTGCAGGGATCAGGATTTTTTTTACCACTATGTAGGACAGTTGTTACCATTGTATCAAGAAACCATAATAGGTTGGCTGCCTCATACTTAAAGGACACAGTTGCATTTTTTGTTCTTTTACAGTTGGACAAGTTGCTGATCTGTTATCAATTTTCAGTATTCCTTCACCAGATGGAGTCAACCATTTAACATAAACACAAAGCTTTCTTCTTTAACAGAGTCTTTCTCTCTCCTACACCACAGAAACAAATTCACCGTTTTTGGATAGTACAATGTGCAAGGTAAGTGGTAGGCATCCTGGACCCTTTATTATTATTATTATTATCTTTTATTTATATAGCGCCAACAGTTTACACAACGCTTAACAAAATACATAAATTCAAGGGGTATGACAAGACAAGAATTGACAGACTAAGACAAGCCGATACATTCGGTGGAGAGAGCCCTGCTCGCAATCTTACAATCTTGAGGGAATGGGGTGACCGTTATGTGGTTGTCACTGAAAGTATTACTTATGTATTATATATATTTTTAAGATCTTCTGGCAAGATAACTCACTGGGTTGAACCTTAAATACAGACTGATTTTAGTAAGATGAAACTCAACTCTCCCGGAAACTCTTGTTTAGTGAATACATCTTGTATAGGGACCATTATTAAGCCCAAATCTGGAGAGATACTTTAATACACGAGGTCCAATTAGTAAAAAGACTAAAATAACTATAATCTGCATTTATTGACTAGAGCATTTGAAAAGTTTGTCATACTATTACAATGTATAACCTTTAAATGAACTTGACTAATAAACAAGTTCATTACTAAAAACAAAATACACCATTCCGAGCAAAAAAAATCTCTTTTACTGGAAACTCTCAAAAAAGAAAATGATTTTTAATAATGTGATGTATTTGTAACAGTTTGTGATATTCATTTCCATTCACAAGCATGATAGATTGGTGTCAAGTTCATTACTGTTTGAAGATTTTACACGGTATATAGAGGAATTCATTCTAAATGCATTACCTTTCTTGCATAGTGCATACTCTAAACTGACACATTCCTTGATTATGTAGCAATCAAAATGTGGATGTGAAAAATAATTCATTACACGTCCCTTTGGCACTGAAAAACTTTGGCTTAATACAAAAAGAAAGAAAAGTTTGTAATACAAAACAAAGCATGCATACAGTGAATTTATTAACATACCTCTTTGTAGGTAGTAACTTTCTTCTTGGACGTCTTGGTCTTTACAAAGTTGACTTCCTTATGCCATATCAATGATTTATCTGCACTCTTCAATTGACACTTTTATTAATAATTCCATCGAATGCAATGACCCAATCAAGTAAAGAGAAATATGCCATGCATCTAATAGGAATGACCCGTCACAGACTATGCACAGATCGTATAACATGTAGAAAGACCTTCACATTAGCCAACCAATTGTGGAAGCGTCTAATTAAGCTCAGATATTTTTGACAGGCCAGTGAACACAGTAGTTTCCTGTCCAATTGGAGAGGACTAAAAAAAAAATCAAAGACTAGATAATGACATAATTATATTACATTTAGACATTTTGTTTTTAAATAATCTGTGCAACTCAGTTACATATCAATTAATATGAATCACAAGCATAAATGAGACAAAAGGCCAACTATTAATGAACATGGGGTAAGAATGAAAATGTTTGCGTAAAATATTTATTTACCAGTAATTGGTGGCTTCACACTAGGATTACTACAAGCAATAAAAATTAGTAAATCTATTTATCAAGTGGATTGGATTTTTAATCTGGACTATTTGGGGGGGCTGTTTGGTATACCTGATATCATCTTCATTTGTAGATTTATTATCTGTTAATTACCAACAATTTAGTTGGAATATTGGAAGCTATACTGTACATCCAGATGACTATGGTAATATTACATTACCAATGTTTCTCTGCTCCATGTTCTTTTTTGTTGAGTTTTATGTACCGGAAGGAATTTGCTAGAGCGTGTTAATTGTTGGCGTGGAAAACTTCTTGGAAATGTAGCTTCTGTGGCCTTACCACAAGTGGACTCTTCATAAGTGGGCAGTTAAGAGTTACACTGGATTATCCAGACATCCATCCCTGGTCTTCCTGCTTTCATCCACCTACTCCTCTGGCAATCACTAATGTCTGCCATATCTCCTTCTCTTACAGGTATGACACCTTTCACCTGAACCCCTATTTTCCTGCTGTTACCCCTGTTTTTCACCCGGTATGTCTTTATCCTGCATGTCTCCATATCCTGCTGCTCTCAAAGAGTTAAATTTCGTGCCTCTAGTCTAGCTTAATTGCATTTGTTAGCCAAGGTGTGAAACATCTGCCTCCTGCATGCAATCACCTTATCTGACCACTTGTGAGGCAGCCCTATAAAATCCTAGGCCTCACTTGGAAACAAGCTTGCTTGGAAATGTAGCTGCTGTGGCCTCTCCCCTAGTGGACGCTTCATAAGTGGGCAGTTAAGAGCTACACTGGAGAAACCGGGGGAAACTACATACCAAGTACCACTGCAGAAAGCAGGATTTCACCTGTGCCACACCCCTCCTGTGGAATTCCCTTCCCCGTTCCGTTCAGACTTTCTGCCTCATACGCAACTTTCAAAACCTCTCTGAAACCCACCTGTTCAGGGAAGCGTACAACATTCCTTCCCAGTACTCCCAACCATCATAATCAAGCCATCTGAACAATCTACAGCTTCAACTCACAATTGGAACCAGATCAACTCCTCCCCATCCAAGCAGTCCTCTCCTATTGTCTGCCTTCCCCCTCCAGCACCGACTAGATTGTAAGCTTGCGAGAGCAGGGCTCTCCTCTCCTTTGCACCAGGTTGTTATTGTATGTGTATGTGAAATTGTTCTACTAACAGTGCTGCAGAATCTGCCGGCGCTTTATAAATAAATGTAATGTAATACCTGCAAAGTCAGTTTCTCATAGAGCTCTGTCATTTTAGGTTAATTGTGTAAAAAAGGGGATCCTGATATTGAGCTAGTTGTTTTCAGTCTAGACTTGTGCATTCAGATTCATACAAATTGCAGGTTTACAGACATGGTATTCCTATTACTTTTGTATATATGACAGGAAAGATAGCTGTTTAGATCTAAGGGCCGGCCAACAACTGGGGAGGGCACATGTCCAAGTTCTTCAAACAGCGCTGGTCAGGCCCGGGCTGGGACAAAAAATAGGCCCGGGCATTTAAGCCTGAGCAGCCCATTTTTATTTATTTATTTATTTATTGTTAAAGCCCACCCTTCATGCACCATCTTTGCATTTACTTACACATTTACACAAATCATTAGCACATTCATTAATGCAGTCTCACAAATCATCCACACATTTATTCATTCATTCTCATATGCATTCACATTACCCCGTCTCCCCATCTTATCTGTCCCTTCTCACTATGTTCCCCCTTTTCGCTATGTACCCCCTTCCCCACTTCTCAATATGTACCCCCTCTCACTATCTATTCCCTATCCCCCTTTCTCACTATCTAACCCCCCTCTGCCCCTTCTCACTGCACCCCCCCTCCCTCACCCTACTTACCTTGTTGCCGAAGCAAGCAGCAACTGCGACCAGGCCCGCGGCAGGGCCGGATTGACTTAGGGGCTGATGGAGCTGCAGCCTTAAAATAGGCCCAGTCAGGACCGGACTAACTGGGCCTATGCGGCCTCTACGGCCGCATTAACGCAGGGCCCCTTAAGCCCGCCGCAACTGCGACCGGGTCCGCCACTCTAAGGGGCCGGGAAGCCCCCACCAGGGCCGGCCTTAGTGGGTCTGCGGCTGCACAGACATCGGGGGTTTTTTGTTGTTTTTTTTTAACTTTATTTAACATCCTCCATGTTAAATAAAGTTAACAGGTGCCATAGAGGCCACATTTTAAGGTAGGGGCCTGGAGCTGCAGCTCCATCAGCCCCTAAGTCAATCCAGCCCTGCAAATGCCCGGTGTGCCCGATGGCCAGTCCGGGCTTGGCGCTGGTTCAACATGGGATGGCCCACTACAGGCGCTGGTGGAGTTACATAATGCATCATTATATGACCCAGCAGTAGCAGCATGGTAACTTGTCATTAGAGAGCTATATAGGCAAACAGGATGATCATGGAGGATAAAGCAGTCTATAGATGCTCATTTAGGACCAACTGCTTTTCTTTTGCTTTAGCTTACTCCATGCAGTGATTCCATCTGTCTCTGCTAATTCCTGTAATTCATTGGTATGTAAAAGCAGCCAACACTGATCATCTTGTTATCATGGCACCTGTCAGTGGTGGGATATATTAAGCAGAAAGTGAGCATTTTGTCCTTAAAGGCCAAATTGTGATGGATAGAATACTGGGTCAGATCATCTCGAAAACTGTGTTCCTGGTCTGCAATGGTCAGTACCTATCAAAAATGGTCCAAGGACAGGGTCATGGGCGACCAAGGCTCATTGATGCACGTGGGAGGCGAAGCCTGGCCTGTGTGGTCAAATCCAATATTGCTGAAAAAGTTAATGCTGGTTCTAAAACAAAGGTGTCAGAACACACAGTGCACCTACAATAGGCATGTGAGCATAAGAACTAGAGCATGGAGCAATGGAAGAAGGTGGCATGGTCTGATGAATCTCATTTTCTTTGACATCACGTGGCATTGAAAATAAGCCCTGACTAGTCCTGATTTGCTAGTTGTCCTTTATTCCACTTACTCCTTTTTGATGACCCCCAAGCTACATTTTGAACCTGATCTCTTTTTTGGTTTTCATTTTCCCTTCTCCCTCTTTCTCAGCTTCTTTAACATTCCAGTGGTCTCTGTTGCAGCCTTCTTCTCCACCTTCTATGCTACTCTCAGTAGCCTCAATATTTAGAAAAATGTAAACCTGTACAAACAGTGCAAGATTAAATATATACATTTAAGCTTTGTATTTTTCCAAGCTATATATTCCTTACCTCAGTAGGTAAACATTTTTTCCAGAACACTCCTTGGACACTGATAGAATTTATACCATAAAATGCAATATGCAAATAATCTTAGTTACAATTTAGAGGTTTAGGGGAGATCTTCTGCATACACTTTGACCAAATGTTTCAAAAAGTTTATAGCCTGGATTTGGTTAACAGCTGGAAAAGTGACCATTTTCCAGTTTGTGTGGGGTCAAACAATAATTCTGAGATAAGATACAGTAAGTCGCCATACCTGGAGAGAAAAGCAAGAAATATAGAATCACTTTGCTGTAAAGGTAAACTATGGGAGGTGGGAGATAATGTTCTTCTGACCCACTGCCCTTGAGGTTTGGTTTGGCAGAAAGGAAGACCGAACAAAACCATCGAGGAAACATTCTGGCTCTGCACAACAAGATTCTTTCTGTGCTGTAGTAAGTGGCCACCTTTGGCTAAAGTCAATCAAGGCATCATCAGGACACTTTTTTTTTACTTCATCTGGGGCTCGGCAAACTGCCTGTATGTGAGAAAATACCAACTTAAGAGAGTTAAACTGGAGTTAAACTTAGGGTAATCATTAAGCTTGTCAGATTCAAGGACATTAGTAACCAAATTCCACGTCTTCATGATAACACAGCAGAGACTAATGTCTGCCCACAGTATATCATGGTGGAACAGACTTCACCACATTTGTTTTGTCAGTGTCCATTTGCACGGGCTTTGTTAGGAACCCTAAAAAAACAAACTCAACAAGACTGTGAAGAGGAAGATCCTCTTCTACCACTCCTTTTTTCCAGGAACTCATATGGACGATGCCATTGAAGAAACCAGGCACCTAATGTGGTGTGTTAAGGATGCTTTGCAGTTTGTTAGGAACATCCTGATCATGAGGGAAGCTAACAGTTCTGGAGGGAACAAGTCATTGTCGGAGACTGTTAGAGGCTGATCCCAAGCTTAAAGTCTTCCCCATCATAACCATTCTCAAGGAGGAGGACTAATACCTGGACCCTGCAGACTTTGAGTGTTTGTTGTAACCCTTTAACTTGTCCCACACCCCCATCAACAGGAGTTAATCCCACAATTTTTGCATATCTGGTACTGTTTTGGTAAATGGTTACTTCTATATACAATTATTTTTATCAATTTGTGATTGTGTCCTTCAGCATATCAAGGCCCTTTTCTTTTCCACCATAACTCTGCTCCAGTGCACAATGCAAGGTCCAAAAAAAGCGGTTAGATGAGTCTCGTGTGAAAGAACTTGACTGATTTGCACAGAGCCCTGAGCTCAACCCCATCGAACATCTTTGGGATGAACTGGAACGGAGATTGTGAGCAAGGCCTTCTCGTCCAACATCATTGCCTGACTTCACAAATGCTCTACTGGGTGAATGGGCAAAAACTCCCACAGAAATATTCCAAAATCTTGTGGAAAACATTTCCCAGAAAAGTGTAAGCTGTTATAGTTGCAGGAGGGACCAACTACAAACTAATGTTTATATCCTTAGAATTCAATGTCATAAAAGTCCCTCTTGGTGTAATGATCAGCCGTCCCAAAACTTATGTCCATATAGTGTATGTCCTATCTTGAACTAAACTCAATCAAGCTTGTGTCATGTATCCATCTTTTACCCATAGTAGGCCAATAAACTGGTCCATCTTCTCTTGGACCAGTATGGATTTGTACATTATTACTTAAATTTGCCAGGAACCTCAGGATTCAGACAGCCGTGAGCACACAATGTCTCTAAGTTAGCTTATATGGACACTTTATTGCATTGACTGTTTATAGTTTCATGATCAAGTAGGAGAGTCTACCTTCAAAAAGGTAAATTGGTATTAAGCTATAGAGGATAAATTAGATTCAGTACATTTCAAATTCAATGCATTTTATGCCATATAAATACATTGTTCAAATTGATGCGTAAATATGATTTACATAGAAATTATACTTTCAGACCTTCTTGGGTACTTAAAATGCACACCATATTCCCAGATACAATGATCTTAGTAGTTAACCTTAGAATGTTACATTGAAATTAGAGCCAAATGGACTGTATGTGCTCAAACAGCTTTGCACAGGAAAGCCTAAGACTTTATAGTATGTAAATTCACTGGGTGTCTGTCTGGGTAGGAAGCTTTCTCCTAACTCCAGAAGATGTCTTTAACAGGTACCACTTTCTATTTACTTTTTAATTCTCCTTTAACTCTCTGAACAAATTTAGTGCAGATATAAAGGAGTCTGTGTGAATAAACTAGAAAGAAAAATGTATACAATGTGTCAGTTCTGTTAGGGACCGTGGCTGGAATTCATCAAACTCAGTTAAAACAAACTTCTGATTTAAGCTTTTAAAAATTCTGGTTCCTCACAGGTTTTTTTTCGCATAATTCACTATTTTTACAATAATTATGCAATGATATCATAGCTGAGCAAAAAGTTATGATTTACACCTCATTAATATATCTATATTTAAATGGATAATTCCTCAAGGAAGCCTGTTTGTTAAAACCCAACCAGCTATAATATCTACCCAAGACATGCAAGCACACAAGCCAGTGGCAATAAAAAGAAATCTGCTTTTATTGTTAAATTTCACAGGAATTACAGAGCCCCTCATTCTTTAGCCTGAAATGTGCAGAATAAACTGTACTTACTCTTTTGCCTAAGGTAAGACATTTTATAACTTTAAGTGGTAGTAAAGTTTGTTACGACTTTTGGCTTATTACATTTTTATCCTCCCAGAAAATGAACGTCCCGGATCTCTGGAATATTGCTCAAGCTAAATTTCATCCAGAAAAAACGTAATTGTCTCGTGAATTAAGCTGTGAATTTATTTTACATTTATCTCTGTGTTATGGAGAAATGGAAAATGTTGAGAAAAGGAGCACTGCATATGGCAATGGATGTGGCTCAGCCAACTTAACTTTGGATACATAGAAAAACGTAAGCAGCTTGCCACATAAAAAATGCCATAAGTTTTAGAATCCATAGCAAATATTTCATAATCAATAAAGCATATGAAAATGCCATAATATCTTTATGAGCTTGAAAGTTGGCCCACATTTCACATAACAGGTTCATAGGCTAACGTGCAAAAATAGAAAGGACATTTTAACGGATGTACATCCAATGGATGTTCAAGACTAAAGAATCTACTCACAGATCTAACTGGCCCAATAAAAGAACTGAGATGAAACTGTTCACTTTGAATGTTGGAATAATCCTATATCCATGCCATTAACTAATATCATAAAGAAAGATTTACATTTAATTACCAAATATTGCATAAAGACAAAATTTAGCACATGTGCAAATGGCTGGAATCTTGTGGAACGCAAGTGACATACATAATAGAAAAGAGGTTATGCTTGGACTCAAAAAAGCAAAAACAAAAGAATTTTTGAACTTTTTAAATCTTGGCTAAAAGTTAACATACGTTAAATACAGTGGCGTAACAAAAGATTGTGGGCCCTCCTATTGAACAGGTTCTGTTTAGGATCAAAATATTATGAAGCAAATGAATGAAATTGTGACAATAGACACTCTAAATAGGAAATCGCCAGGTCATTCATAGTAAAACTACTATTCAGCATTAACATAAACGTGACACAGCTCAGGGGAACCCCAAGATACAAGACTAAGTTCCTACCTGTGTCTGATGTTGTGAGTGGTATTGAGAAGGCTATTAACTGTCACTGTAACTCACGGTGTTTGCAGGCTAAATGTATCACTGTTTGTCAGGATGGCATAGGCATATTACCGTGGAGTCCGGAATGCAGGACACAAGATAGCCGAAGTCAGGAGCATAATCAGCGCCAGGGACCGTATAGGTAACCAGGGTCGAGTATACGGGGGTCAGTACACAAAGATCAGAAAGTCCTACTTAGTAGCCAAGGTGCTCAGTGCTGAGTTTTAAACTTACCGCTTATGGACACCCGGCCCCCGTGTGTCACATCATCGGAACGCGTTCCCCACCGTCTCTATTCGGGGACGCATAAAGTTGAGTGTGGGCACATGCAGAAGCAGCCACGCGGCATACAGAGGAGGAAGCTGGAGACTCGACGCTGTACCCAGTACCTGCGGTTAGCAGGTACTCAGGTGAGTGGCTTCATTGGGGTCTAATATGAGAACCCTGACACTATATAGTGCTATTAAATATTACATGTTAATATTGTTAATATTAATATTACATATTAGTGCTAGAAATTCATGTGTACTTCTATGATTCGAAAAGAAGGCCTTACTTGTCTTGACCAAACCAATGCATTATTTGTGTGGGTACATCACATATGGAAAAGGGGAATCGTAGTTTAACAAACATATGAACAAAAACCTTGGTCCTGAAAGAGTTATTTTCCTATGGATCCTTAAAAGAAATGTGGTCATTCTTTTATATAGATATGTAGAGAAATCAAAAGTATTTGATAAGATCTTTCAAGAAGTATATTTAAATTAAAACAACCATATACAACACAGAAATCGCTAGACTACACAAAGTATAATAACACATCCTGCAGACATCAGCGCTAACATAAAGATTTACATAATTAACTCTGTTCCGTAAACTTTTACTTCAAAGGTAGGTTTTTCTTTTACTGACACAAATGCATGTTTGGGGATTTTTATCTTACTTCCATTAAACTGTAGACTAGAACTTTACATTAAACATCCGATTTACACTTCAATTAAAGACAAACACTGATTACTGTAAATTCTATCAACAACCGGACATGAAGAAATGGGTTTTGTCTGGTATTCTAACATGAATAATGGACATGTTCAACTTTTCCATCTGAAAAAGATGAAAGCATAATATTCCCTTCATCACCCATGGAGCTTTAGATGTTATGAAGTGGAGGCTACGTGAAGGTGCCATACTTTTTTAAATACAGGTGAAGAGCCCATGGGCTTTTTCCTTTTATCCCCTGGGCAGATTGAAAGATTGCCTGGGTAGACCCTGATCCAATAACCAAACTATGATAGAAACATAGAAACAGAGTTTGATGGCAGATAAGAGCCATTTGGCCTAACTGGTCTTTCCCTGATGTAAAGACTCAGACTTTAATCAGTCTTTACCGCTACAATTTCATTTAACTATCATCCTCTCTGTAATGGTGTATTTCTTTTCTTTAGTTTTAGATTATGGCCACTTGTATATTCACACTAGGTTAGTGCTTTCCAGCTCGCAGTCCTGTAGGGATGAAGCCTTCAAGAGGCTGCTGAGAACTTCAAAGGTATAGAAAGCTTTGGCATCATGTTAATACACATTTTCACCCACCGACTAGAGAAATAAAAAATGTATTACCTTCCTTATAAAAAACTTGAACTACAAGGATATTTTCCAAAACTCTTAAGAAAATAAGTATGATTTTTTGGTTTGTGTTCTGATTATAACCCCACTGTATGATGCTGTGGAATATGAAGTCACAAAATAAATTAACAGATAATAATACATGATAATCAAAATGTATTTTGTATCTTATATAGATACCTTTTTCAAGACAGGGTTTTTTTTCCTCAAATCTGTTTATTAGCATTTTTTACAAGCATGGTAAACAGAAAACAAAAGCATAGTAAATGTCTACATATATCTGCTGCAGATACATACATAAATTATCTATTTTCCAGTAATAGATTCAATTGAATTATCAACAACAAAATATATTATTTTACTACTGGAAATGTGTGTCAAGTAGATCAAACAGCAGCTGCTACATTTAGTAGAGGGGAAGGAGAATAAGGGAGTTTACAGAGGTTAAGAGAAAGTGTAGATGTAGGTGAAAATAAGAAGAAAAGCATATCGTGGCACGGGAGCTCTCTGGACGCATTTGATTTTCCCTTAGAGGTGTAACAGGGAGGATGTGTCGCTGTTTGGAGAGTATGCCATCATCCAGGGATCCCGGATAGCTTCGAATGTGTTGAATTTGTCTAAGACAGGTTTATTGCAGAAAAATTTGTAAAAGGATAATCGTAGGATCTCTATAAATTAATATATTCAGTTGTCTAATTTTCTCAATTGCAGCAGGACCAGACTGGGAGAAAAGCTAGGTCTTGGTATTTAAAGCATACCAGGCCCCAAGTCCATGCAATTTCATGCGTTTGGAAATATAAATAGAGTCCCAAACCCCATAGTACCCTTAGTGTTTCCATAAAAGCTATGTTTTAGCATGATAGGAGTGGTTCTTCACAGAAATATGAATGCAAATGGTTTTGTGGCCTAGTACAAATAATAGACATGTTCAGATTTTTTTTGTTGTTGTAGGAATTGTCTATTGGGGTACCTGGGCATTCTTTAACAGAACTACATCACCGGTGGTATCCAGGCACCGTTCCCTTCCTATAAATCCCATAGTCTTGCATATATCATGCCATGTATTTTTTTTACAGAGCTGTAAACTGGCTTTGAACATGCACATAAATGCTACTGCTATTTTTAAACCAAAGTGTAAGTATAGCATAGCACAAAAGCAACCATGTCCTCTATCTGTCTTTCCACCCGTCTATCAAACTCACTACTTCTACCAGCTCATCAAATTCTATCCTAATCTCCAGAACAACAGCTTCCTATACGACTTCAAATATTCAGGCTTGCTACGGCGTCTCAAATTCCTTCCCACACTTTTGCAGCTTGCTGAAAAAAACACAATTTCACTTAAAATGTACTGACTGATATATTAACAATTGTGAATTTCTTACTGGCGTGGCCTGCTGGTGGAGAGACAGACATAGGAAAGGAGAAAAGCAATGGCATTAAAAGTAGAAAAAAATGGTATGCCAGTGACATGGAGGGAGAAAGGTTCTGGTAGGGGGTTATTATTATTATTTATTGTTTTATATAGTGCCACTGGGTCCTTGTTATGTTCCTCAACTTTCACACACTCCAAGAGAATCAACATTTATTCTTTTTAAGGCTGCTTATGAATGTTATATAATTCAAATACCGTATTGGCTCGAGTATAGGCCGCACCCGAGTATAGGCCCACCGTGGGAATTCCCGGCAAGGGAGATTGTTAAAGCACACCGAGCAGATGTGCCGGCAGCGGAGGTTGTTTAAGCGCATCGCCGCTGCCGGTGAACGTCTGCGCGATGTGCTTAGACAATCTCCCGTGCCGGCACCCCCCCGTGGGAAGTGCTGGCAGGGGAGGCTGTCTGAGCGTATCGGAGAGTAGGATGCAGGTCCCCTGCACCGCTGCGGGGGATCTGTATCCTAACCCCGCTGCCTGCCCGGCGCCCGGAACTGCATGTCCCGTGTGTCGGGCGCTAGACCCGGAATATAGGCCGCACCCCAACTTTAAAGACTTAAAGTGGGGGGAAAAAGTGCGGCCTATATTCGGGAAAATACGGTAGTAGCTTTACTGACTCCTCTAAACACCACACTACCATCTACATAAAAAGGCACTTATGAAGGTGTTTTAAAACATCTATAAAGTCCTGGACAGTAAGAGTTGAAGCCATGAAGGTGTATGTTTACTAGAGGAGTTTAGGCTATTTACACATTCCCTAATTTAGAAACACATATTTAGTAGGTTTTACCATTTAATTTGATCAAAACGAAATATGTGACATAGCATATTTCCCACAGATCCTGCCAAATCCTGCAGATTTTACAAACAACTGAGACATGATTTCCATTGCTCGGTAATTTTAATTTGTTTGACTAGCAGAAAACAGGGGAGAGCAATTTAACCCTAGAAAGATGATTTTTACAGCCAATCGGGCATGTTTACACTGGTAAAATACAATGGTCCCTGCTTGTGCCTTTCGATAAATATAAAAATGACCCCATCTATATAACCATAGCTGATTTAGCATTTCATCGACTTTTTTTTTAAGCCCAAGGGGCTGTGCTCCAATCAAAAAAACTAAAATAAAACTAAAGTAGTGTTCTCTGCAAAACTACTATAACCAAATATTTTTTATGTTTTCAATGAATAATAGACAATTATTAGGTATTGTGGTAACTTTATATTTAGATTAGTATTTTGTGTGATTTTATTTATTTCCTAGTACTACTTTATTACTTTAACCACTTCTTTATTCTTTTTCTGAATAGGAATGTTGTGTGGTTTTATTACACTTGCATTGTAATAACCTCTCTCTCTATATATTGTTTTTTAAACACGTAAACATTTGAAATGACAGCTGGATTCCCACAGTGCCTGCCAAGTACTGGAGATTTTAAAAACGATCCAAATAAGTGTTCCAGTGGTTAACCTATAATTTATCGACACACGCAAGCATCACTGATTTAAGCAGAGCCGGCGTGGACACGGTAGAACTGGCAACATTAAGGTCAGCGGCCATCTGATGACGTAAGTGCGGCCTCACCCTAAGTTTTTATGCTTACGTAGTGTGTGGCAGGAAGTATCCAACCACTGGCCAGACGCTGCAGCACCTGATCTGCCACTGGAGCAATTCGCTGGTGTGTCAAGTGGCCCATATGGGCCTGGATGTAAGATCTACATGTTCTACTTCACAATTCTATGGGGTCTTTTTTTAATCTTGATATATTGATGAGTAGGTAAACAGCAACATGCCAAGGGTAAGAGATATTGAATTGAACTGTATTGTTCTACGATAAGGGGAGAAAAACATAATCTCTTATTATTTTGTTCTTCTTATCTCACCTATCGTTTCTCTTTATCTCGCTTCTTTTTCTTTATCCCCTTTGTCCCCATCTCTTCTGCTCCTCGTTATCTCTTCCAATTCTCCCAATTTCTCCCCTTTATTCATTATCTTCTTGCTATCTCTCCCCTCTCTCTCTCCTCAACATTTTATCTCCCTTATACGGGATGCCACAAATGGTGGCGATAGCCACCAAATTGGGTCCCCAAAAATGAATGTATCCCAGACAGCTGCCCCTTTTGATTCACATTAATCAACCGCCCTAGCTATACTCCATTTTACAAGCACACACACATATAAAAACATACATTTTCATAAATTTCAAATTGTTTTTTTTTTATACATCTTACATTATTTCTAAGCTACCCTACACTGCAAAACTGTGGATTTAGAAAGCACCAGTACAAACAACAGCACTGTTTGTACAACTCTTCGCGTTTCTTTGAACATGAGAACAAGATTTATTTTATTGTTCAGTTGAATCTATTTGTGTTTTTAGATGTTGTTACCCTACGTCATACATCAGTGTAACTTTTTTTCCTTACTACAAAAACTGCCTTCCTAAAATGGCTAATTTATGGCCCCATGAGAACAAAGTAGGAATTTTTGCAATGTTAAACCATCAGTGATCAGTTTGTGTTTCTTGTCTTTATATAGTGAGCTGTAATATATTGCAGGCAGCCTAATGTTTACAGTTTCTCATCCCTGAGAAAGCCTATCACTGTGTCACTAGAGACTACAATGACGTACTTTAAACCACAGAGAAATAATCCTCAATTGACCAAAATCCGAATTTAGTGTCCCTAAAAACAGACTGGACAGCAATTATTTACAGGCCTGTTGCTCAAGAAATGATGCCAAATGTATTTATATAAGTTGTTTAACTTCCAGAGAACATATAAATAGATACAATATATTCAATTACCTCTGTCGCAATTTCATAGAATTTTCTGTAATTTGAAAAAGTGGTTTCCGTGCTTAGATTGGCTTTGATAAAGAAAAAAAAATGCAAATGTGAAAACTGGGCTATTTGCTATTGAAAGACGTGTTTAAACAGCATTTACCAGCTACAAAGTCTAGACTGCGCATGCTACAAAATATGCCCATAGAGATGTCTGGGGAAGAAATTATCAGAGTAATTCATGCTTTCACATCATGGAGACAGGTGTAAAACTGAACATATTACATATGGTACACAGCACGGGACAACTGTAGTTTGGTAAATGCTGCCCATGCCCAACACAAAAAGTATCCCGATGGCAACAGACTGAAAAAATGGCCTCTGTTTCATGGGAGCAGCTTCCACTGAAATCCATGGGTCTATTTCATTCTATGGAGGATACAATACAGCATCCAAACATATAGGAGTACATATAGGAGTATATATACAGGTTCCTGAACAACCAGTGGCCATTTTTCAATCTGTTGTCAATGGGCAACGACAGCATACTTATATTAATTTATTTATGGCCCCTTTCATTTGACCAAAAATGAGGACTGATTGCTTCACTGATATTGGTATAAGTAAATATGTTTATCCTAAAGGTTTTTGGCCTTTGAGTGTCAAGAAGGTGGACAGAGATTCTCACTATCCACCCTCGTGGATTCCAAAGGATGCTTGAATAGGCCTCCTGGGGACTTAGAGGTGGGAGGGAGGTAGGGTTTTATATTTTTATTTTACTTTATGCCAGTGATGGGACACCCTATACCCCAACTGGATACTCCCGCCAAATGTTGCTTCCTCCTGATGGGACACCAGCAATTAACCCCTTCATTTAAACCCATGTATTTATTGATTTTTGTATAGTGGGGTGGGGGTTCGCAAGTCACCATGCAGCCCGATGTGAATTTTGCCAGTCGGTACCTCGTATTTTCAACTTGCACGTTAATGAATAAGCTTCTCGTTATCTTTGTGTCTTAGAACTCTCTATTATTTAACACTTTAGTAACTAAATACAGCACTAGAATTTTTGTTGTTGAAGCTGTTAAACCACCAGCTTTGTACTAAAGCATTATTGTCATATTCCAGTGCTTTAGACAGGCTTAACAATCACACTGTTAGAACACATAAAGAGGTTGCAAGAAAGCAAAGACACCAAAAACATAATTGCAGCATCCTCATAATGCTTAGTCAAACATCATTAAACCAGTATTTGAATGGTTTGTTTGAACATATAATACCAATCTGAACTATTATAGCATCAAAGCACGTGGACTCTTTTGAAACTAGCAGTTATAATGTCTTATTGGTCACACTTTTACCCACATAAGAACTTGGATCGTAATTATATATTTCACCATATGCTGTAATTGTGCAGTTGAATGAAAAAAAAAAAACATTGATTTTTTTTCCATTCTCCTTTTTGTGTAATTCAAGATACAAAGGAGAACCATTAATAAAGAAACATCATGTCAGTCTGTTATATAAAAATGCCTACTAATTGCAAAAAAAAATTGTTAAAGGAGGTTTTTAACCCCTTAATGACAAAGCCCGTACATGTACAGGCTCAAAATGCGTTGTTTTCAATGGGTTTTGGGACCGTCCATTGTCTTTAAGAGATTAAATAAAAATTGTAGATATAGTGTAGAGTCACTGATATTTATTAGCATTATGTTATGATGTCTCACTTTGACTTCGGAAAAACTAGTTTTGTTATAGAGGGGTCTGAGAAAACAGATCACGTCAACCAGTACATGGGTTATTGAACAATAATTAAAAAAGGTGGTAAAATATTTTCAAACAACATAGTTACATTACCATGCTAGGGCTTCTTAAAGAAGAGATTTTAGTGCCAGAATGTGTGAGAACAATGGCAAAAGTAGCATTTATTTATTTTAGGGTATTATTGCAATTGTAGTACTTATTTTCGTATGTAAGGGTATTACGCTATAGTTTTTGTGTTCCATTTGAAGTATAGTTTCTGCAACTTCTAGCTCTAAAATTCAATGGAATTAAAATACATGGCAAGGGCTGAGAAACATCTGTTGAGATGCTCTGAAACGCAAACATATCAGTTTTCTTCCAAGTCTTGGCCTCGGGGAGTTTCATGGACAATAGACAGCATTTGATCCTCTGTTCTGACGTCTTGCCAGTGTACAAGTCTGCTCTACTGTTACTTTCTGTCCAGCCCAACATTGCTAAATCAAATCCATGGCTATGTTTAACCTTTTGTGTGGTATACGGCAATATCAGTGTCAGTACCAACAAATTATAATTAAGCAAATATATCGCTACAGAACATGTAAAAACATTTTTGAGCTATTAATATAGTCAAGATGGATTGGGATAAAAAAGGATAATCCTAAATATCTCCAGTATTGTCCAAAGCATCTTGCCATCAAATTTCTGCATCTGTGACATCAGAATTAACACATTTTATATATAGGCTAAATATCTACTTCTCATCTTTAACTCTTCCACATATGTATCTTGTATACTTCCTTGAATGTAATAAAACAGCTAGAGTTTTCCCAGGCAAATTAAATACCAATAATAAATACCAATATTATGTACTGTAATTAGCAATATGAGAAAATTAGCAAAATGAGAAAATATGACAGTAAACATAGTATAAGCTGATGCTCACAGAATCGGAGGCAAAAAGAAAATACTGAATAGATATTCCTCTTGTGTTACGCAACAAACGCTATGCATAATTCTGCAAAAAAACATGTTATATCTGTCAGCGGTTTTCCAGAGGATTATTTTCTGCTGTTGAGGACACACCTATGTTCTGGTGGCTTTCCTGTGGGGCCTCAGCCCTGCTCTGGTGGCCATATGTTCATAGACATACACACACTATCCCTCAAATCCACATGCAGTCGTATACGTTGGTGAATGGTCACAATGCCTACGGATTTCTGTATTTTTGTATGTGGTGGCCAAAAGATAGAACACATGAGTTACTTTCAAACCACAAAATTGAAATGTGTTGTACAGAGCCTGCTGTTCATCCATGATATACACTGAATCAACGGTTGTAAAAACTTTTGATAGGTGTCAAATGTACAGTTCCTAGTTCTACCTGCTGATTTTCTCTAGAATACAGCTGTCTCGTAAATGATCAATGTTGATGTTCACAGTATACTCCAGTAGCTATTGAATCAACGAAAACAACACAGTATATTTACAACTAAAACATAAAAATATTAAAAACTAGAACAAATATAGAAACTGAATTGAGAAGTTGAGCTAACCCAAATGTTTTCATACGCGGGCATGTTTAAGCACTTTTAGAGAGGATTTAACTCAAAATGTAAGGGTTTCACTGGGAAATCATTATAAAATAGACTTTGCAGATTAATGCAGCAGTGTTCTGTTGTAAAGAAATTCTGTGGGGATTAAGCCTCATTGACCATGCAGTTTTCATTATTTGATCGTAAGATAATGATAAAATGTAATGTTTCTGTGGGTTGGCTACATTCATCAGTAACAAAAATACATCCGAAGGACATGGTGTGTGACACACTCAGCATCCAAATATCACACACAGCATCGAATCAACTAAACATCTGTCGAATAATATGAATAACATAATAATAGGAATTATTATTTATCTTTGCTAAAAATGATTCAGCTTTTTTTCCCCCTGTCTTGCTTTCTTTCTAAGAAGTAATGCCTTTCAGATACAGAGAAATGAAGCTTTCCCATCTGAACACAGTTTATAAAGTAATATTTATAACATTTTTGATGGTGTGACCATTAAAATAAACGGTGTTGGCGATTTAAACAAGAGCTCGCTGACAAAGTGAATTTGACATTGTATGTTCAGAGGCTAACATTTTCCTATTGTTAAGCCAGATCTATTTAAGAAACGTTGCCTTGATTACACCTAAAAGAATTCAGGATTTCCAGAGAATCTGTTGTTTGCCATATGTACATTACTTGACAAAAAGGAAATGGAAAATTTAGGAATGTGACGTACTTTACAAGAGAAACAATTAGCCGGAGATCCTAAACAGTCAGAGACTGTGGTATGATGATGTTCCAGGTCCTCGTGGAGGTGATGGCCTTTAATGCTGCATGTTCCTCTGCACACCATTAACAACCAACTGCTGGTGCAGGTTACAGCCTTACAATTCAGGCTGTCTTGTGGGAGCTAATGTGAGCCAACAAGAGTCCTGGTATTGCTGCGATCACCATCACATTTGCATCACAAACATAATACCACTGTTTTGATTCATGAGAGGTTTATATGCTTGTTGACACAATCATTGTTACATACAATATTATTGTGAAAAAGTGAAAAAAGTGATATCCACTTATCTGGTGAGAAACACTTATCTGGCATCCACTTGTGTGGTATAGATTCCAGGCTGCAGGAGACAATCCATAGATGGTTAAAACAGCTGCTTTGGAGCTTGTGTGACTCTGGGGTCTTCATCAAGGAGATTGAGGTGAGAAGATATAGGCTAGTGAAGCGCAGATAATATTGCTATGTATTTTTTCAAGACAATGAACGTGATAGGTATTGATTTTTTGAGTTAATTAAATTCATCATTCAGTTGTGGATCTCCAACCTTTTTTATGTATTTTTTGAGCTGCCAAGCTTTATAGATGGTTTATGTGACCAGGCTGAGCTTCCTTCAATGTTGAAGAATAGACACACAAATATAAAAAACTGTGTAAGACAAATGAGCTCAGGAAAGGACACAAACAGGAACACAATTAGAAGTAAGGCTAGCACTAAGATCTAATATAGATAGATAAATTAGGAATGGGTTGATGCCCTCAGGCTTAACCTGTCATATAGACAATCTAGGAAGACTATGGAGATGTTTGGAGCACTTGCACTATATTCTGTTTCATTAGCAATCATGGCAAAGCTTGGGAGAGGTACTGAGAGCATTGCCTGCATAGAGCATAAGAATCCTAGGACTAGCCCTAGGTACTGGCCATAAGGTGTTAAGCCTGCTATAATAACTGGATGAAAAAATGATTTACCAGTTTAATGGATTTTGTGATCACATAAGCTTTCATATCTACTTTAATTAGCATTTAGAAAATTAAGAAATTAATGAATAACAGTTGTTTTAAATACAGGAAGTGATCCTTCCTCTTAACAGACATTCCTATAATATCTTAAGGCATGGTTGGATGTGTGTTTTTTATAGATATGCTTTCTTAATTTTCATGTTTCATAAACATTTTAAGAATTGTTACGATAAGTAAGAACTATTAGCACTTCTATTCTGCATTGGAGCCTAATAATAGAAACAAACATAACCCCATGAAATAAAAAAATATGATAATTTATTTTCTGTATAGTAGATTATTTACCAACATGGCCGTAAAGAGATTAGGGGATCAAATAAAGGATTTAATAAGGGGATTTAATAAAGTACAGGAGGGAAACTTTTTCAAATGAGGAGAAATTAAATTACAAAAGAGGAAAATTATCAGGACGTCATAATTTAAAACTAGAGACGCTTAGATGTGAGGACAGTTTACTCAGAGGGTGGCAGATACATGTTGAAGCCTAAGTGATAGATGGTAATACAGTGAGGATATTCAAACATGTATGGGATATGCATATGACTATCCTAAATCTAAGACTAGTCCACGGACTGATTAAGGTCTGAGTCTCTGCATCAGTGAAATGGGCAGAGTAGATGACAAGTACACTGAATATTCTCTATGTACTCTAATGGTGGCAGTATTGTTCTTCTAAGATGCAAGAATCTAAAACTTTCAGTACTTGCAGACACATGTAAAACCACCGAGAAGGTCATGTACAGTATACTATTATGAAATTCAGGTTACTGCCCAAATCGTATTTTATTTTGCTTGTCTTTGTGTGCATGTCTAGATATGTCCATACTGTCATAAGTGTATTTTATTTTTCTTGCTGTACTTTTGAGGCAGATTCTGATGTTACATTGTCAATAGGACGGTCCATGTGATCTTAGTAAGGTCATTGCCTTCAATGAGGAGGAAAAGCACCAGGAGATGTCATTTTTAGTAAATAGCACATTGAAAATAATATTTTATCAACGACTAAGATGTGCCTCATTATTCCGAGGCCCCTTTTAAACATTTATGGTTTTTATAGAGAAAATGTAGCTATAGTACTTACATTCTATTAAAAACATATTAATTAGACTTGTATATTTGGATTTGTAGAAATTGCAAATTTACAGAATCTTGGTAAAGTTGGCAACTTGTACAAAGCCACGAAAACAAGGCCAGGCACCCCACGAATCGGATGAAAACTCTCGGTCACTCTCTCACATGGTCATGGTAAATTTGGGGCAAAATGGCAGCACTTCCAGTGATGTCCTCTCCCTGATCCTCCAATCAGGGGGAAGGAAGTCACTGAAAGTGCCCAGTGATGAACAAAATGAACAACCATTTAAAACAAAGTTGACTAAAGCCACTATTTATCTAAATCAAGTCCCCATAGATATTCACAGCTCAGCTCAGTTTATAGTATATGATGATATTGTTCTCAATGTAGCTGTTTGTGATAAATGAAAACTTAAATAACTGGTATTTTGACTGTTTCTATGGTTTCTGCTGCTTGCGTCACGTTTGGCAATAAATAGTATATTATGTAGTTTAACTTGGGTGGGGCTGGTCCAGGTATTGAGGATACATCAGTCATCATATCTTATATTGATTCAATATTTTAAATAAAGCTCACTATAAATAATGTTTAGAATCTAAATGCATAGAAGATGTTTTCGCTATTTTATACAGGTACCAAGAGACAGCAGTATGAGTGCATTTACCAGTTCGCAGTTTAAGCTATTTGTTTAAAAGCAAAATAAATACGGATAAAAAAAAATAATATGAAAACTTCACTTTTTGTAAGTGTTCTACATTTAAGTACATACCGTATTTGCTCGATTATAAGACGAGGTTTTTTCCAGAGCAAATGCTCTGAAAAATACCCCTCGTCTTATAATCGGGGTCGTCTTCTAATCAGACCCCAAAAAAATGGCTGGGGCCATGCTGCTTACCGGTCGCGAGCAGCGTCTCTTCCGTTAGAAGCAGGAGGACAGGAAGCTTGTAGCTTCCTCACAGAACTCTATCTCCCCCTCCCTCCTCTGGGGGCGGGGCCAGAGAAGTTGCTGGTGCAGCCGGTCCCCTGCAGAAGTCTTCGAGTGAGAGATCTGCAGTTCAGGTAAGGGGGTGGGGGAGGGTTTTTGGGTAAGTATGTGTGATTAATGTGTGAAGTATGTGTGATTAATGGAATGAATGAGTATTTAAATGTTTGTGAATGTGTGTTTGTGTGTGATAGCATGGATGTGTAAGGGGGGTGGGGGTTGTAGCATGGCATAGGGAGGCTGTAATCCCACTACTATCATCCCCAGGTTCCAGCATGTACTGGCTGCCTTGGCTTGATAGGAGTGTGATTGCTGTTAGCAGCAATCACACTCCTATCAAGCCAAGGCAGCCAGTACATGCTGGGTTAAAAGGCATATCATGGGGCTGAGTGGCATATAGGGGGTTAAAATGCATTTCTGGACCTCCAGAAATGCATTTTAACCCCCTATATGCCACTCAGCCCCATGATATGCATATATACCTCCAGAAATGCATTTTAACCCCCTATATGCCACTCAGCCCCATGATATGCCTTTTAACCCCCTATATGCCAGAGTGGCATATAGGGGTATAAGGCATATCATGGGGCAGAGTGGCAAATAGGGGGGGTATAAAGCATTTCTGGGGGCAGAGTGGCATAACTGGGGGGGGGCAGGTTGGCAAATAAAAGGAAATTTAAAAAATATATTTACATGAATTAATATTTACTGGTAAAACTTTTTTTCCTATAGGGTCGTCTTATATTCAGGCTTTTTGTTTTTTTCCTAAATTAATATTTTGATTTTGGGGGGTCGTCTTATAATCGGGGTCGTCTTATAATCGAGCAAATACGGTAATATGGCTTTACGAATAGAGAATGGGATCTGTCATTTAAAATGTACAGATGGCTTGAAATGATGAGTATAGAGTACACCGCAGGATGCCTCACCAGATGGTATAAGGACTCTCTAACAAAATTATTCTGTTTCCAGGCTTATGGCAACATATTTGTTTACTGAGGTCATATTCTCCTGCAGAGGTCACACAGTAAGGATGCAATAATCTTAACTCATTATTGTTGTCAGAATTTTCATAAATTTTGCAGTGTATTATAATTTTATGGAAAACCACCGTTATGCAGACAACTACATCTCTTATCTAATAACATGGTGAAATCACTGCTAAGTGTCCCCTTTGTATGATAAATCACAAAGGCCAGCAATTTATTGAAGCATATAATACTTGTACAAACATAGTACACTACATTAATCCATTAATATTTTCTGCCACATTCTATAATATTAAAATAGAAAATACAGACAGCACTTTATATGTACAAAAGTCAGAATTATGTCTGACACCTCTGTTGAGTTCCCTGCAGCATGGTTGGTGTCCTCACCGAATCCAGAATGGCAGGTGCTAGTATCAGAGCTCAGCATATCCCTGCTCCTAGAGGAAGATCAGAACACCAAAGCACACCCTTAAAGTCTTTCTCTTTTCCCTTATACGCTCATTTCTGTCAGGGCATGGCTATATGCAGAAAGAATAAGGAATTGTTGCCAATGCTATGGTAACCCCATTGTAACGCATAAACATAGTCAACATAGAAGACCTCATCCCAATTACAGGTTGATTGCCTGTCACCTATAAAATAGCACGTCTCCCTCCCGTCTGTGTTTTGCTAATAGGAAGCTGCCCAGACAGTGTAGCTTGTCTTGCAGTGACATCCCGTATTTGCTGTATTCCAGACCTCCTGTGATTTCGGCCCCTTGCCTGAAAACCTTGAATACGAACCTGTGTTGCCAGCCCCAACCCTTGCTTCTGCCCGACTACGTCTCCTGTTTTTGCCTTCTGATACTACAATTTTGGATATTTCCCCTTATTCACCATTTCAATTGTTGTCTCATCTCCAACTATTTCGGTCGGTGTCTTACTTGTATGTGTGTGCGGCCAGTCTCCTGCATCTGGACTCCATATCCTCTATTGTAACACAATTTTGAGATATGAAAGGTCTTACACCCTATGACAACTGATTATGGCTACTGAAATGAGTATCGGTTGAGGACCTTAAAAACAGGTCTATAAGTTAAGCTCTTAAAAAATATAGATAACTGCTTTATAATGTATTTTTGAAACAGTACACACCGTATATATATATATATATATATATATATATATATACAGATTACATCAATTTTGCACCAAATAAACAATATACCAATCTGTCAGCACATACTGTTTCAATTAAGAATGAGACAAATAATGCTAGTCCAATTTCATGACAACTGATTTAGCCATGAAGCAAATTATTTATTTTTTCAATTTTTTCCCCCAAATGGCTACTCCTTAAATTACAGCCCTGTCTGTCTTACTAAAAATGAATGTTCCTTTTTGTATCTAAAAGTGCCTCATTGTTTCCACATAACGTGGCCTTGTTTTTTACATTATAACATATTTTTTACATTTTCTCTGTTTGTATTGGCTTTATGTTTAGGAGTCTGGCGCATAGAAAGACGGTAACAGGTTCAATCTCCGCTGGAGGATTTGGATATGCTCCACTTTTCAGCAGGCATGCTAAGGGATTTAAGAGCAAAAGTAGAAAGTTCTGGAGGAACTGTTCTAGAACATCAAACCACCATCTACGTATTTCCATTTTTATCAGGTGGAAGTCAAATATCCTGTGGTAAGTTTTGTAACACAGGGAGGATTGTGTCTAAGCCAACATGCTGTCTTTGCGTATTAAACGCAGTGGACTACAGGATGTTTCCATAACAATCATATAAGCTGTAAACTCGCAGCTTAAAAACATATTACATTCTAAGATGTTGATAATGTAAGGTTTTAGAATACTGTACTACTGCTGCAAATTAAAAAAGGGATATGCTATTTCAACTAGTGTAGATTGACACAAAATAAAAATCTATGAAATTGTATTTGTTTCTGCTAAAGTACTGATTCTGCACTAAAAATTCCCGAAGGTCACACACATTTATGATTTTATTAATTTAATTGAATTTAACAATCAACTGATTTAGTCCTTTAACTACTAACACGTTTCTGATATCCTCTTGTCCATCCACCCCACTATCTATCCACTTGACCCTATTCCCTCACTTCTCCTGGCTTCTCTTACAAAGCGTAACATTTGCAAAACTCGGCTACTGGTTATTCTGCTATATCCTTAATCCCCAATCCTTGATATCTCCATCACTATTGAGAATTCCACAATCTACTAAACATGCAAAGTTTGATTTTTAGTGTTACACTAGACTCTGGACTCATCTTCATCCTCCACATACAGTGACTTGCCAAATCCTGTCACCATAACCTGCAAAATATGTTTTAAATGTGTCCTTTTACCACACGACACTAAATAATTGCCTTGTTTTACTCCATCTAATTTTTGCAACTCCCTAATAACTGGCCTCTCCCTCTCTCATCTTTGCAATCAATTCTAAACACCTCTACCAGATGAATTTATGTATCCCATCACTCTGTGCCTCTATTAGCTCCTTATAACTTTCAGAATTACATTTAAAGTCCTGATCCTGACCTACAGAGCTCTTAACAAAACTGCACCCCCTATATTGCTGCGCAGTGCTCTACCCTTTGCTATGCCTTTAGTTACACTGACCTCTACATCACAAGTCCCATGCACTGTTCACTCATGTCGGCTGGTTGAAGGGAGGTGGTTTACAAACATCTTTGTCTCTCTGTTAAATTATGTATTGCTGAATCATAAGAACTGATTGGTGATGTGGTCCTTTGGTCCACATACATACATACATACACATCAGGGGCGTAACTAGAAACCACTGAATTGCCCCCAGGCCCCCAACTTCAACAGCTATTCTGTACCATCATTGCCCCTTGACCCCTTGACATATGTACCGTATTTGTCATAAGACAAGGTTTTTTCAGAGCAAATATTCTGAAAAATACCCCTCGTCTTATATTCGAGGTCCTCTTCTAATCAGACCTCAAATAGAGGTCTAAATACAAGACTAAGATCCAGATCCCCCGCAGCGCTGCAGGGGACCCAGATCCTCTTCTCTGGCAGCCTCTGCTACTGCTGGCACCTCCTCTGGGGGCTTCTATGACGGATAGATGGATGACTGACCATAGAACCCCCGGCAGAAGTGCCGGCAGCGGAGGTTGTCTGTGCGCATCCCGCGGCCGGTGAACATTTGCGGGATGCGCACAGACAACCTCCGCTGCTGCCAGCACAGGGTCACGAGACCTCGGATACGCTCCTGCATCCCCGTGACGGTTCAAAATAGTTTAGAAAGGGCCCTTTTTTAAACTATTTTATACTGTTACGAGGTGACAGGAAGTAGTAACACCAGTGATACACATATACACATACACAGTCATTTCTGACACACATTAACATGCACTGCTGTGTATGCACAATGATGTGGACTTACACACACATGCAGAATCAATGTGTGGCCTGTGATCTGTGCTTTTCGATACTGTAATAATTGACAACAAAACACTAAGCAGTGCATTTACAATCATGAAAAACAGCTGACCTATTTTCTGTTCTAAGTTAAGAGCCTGGGGCAACCTCAGTGAAATCATTGTTGAAGGGCTTTTATACATTATCAATAATGACTAGACGGTTTTATTAAATTTGTGTTGCCCTACTCATCTTAAAATTTAAGTTGAAATAAATGTTGAAAGATAGAATATCATCTGACTCACTATAAGTCCAAAATAAAAAAAAAATAAAAAACTTTGAACTAATCAAATAGCTAAAAAGAGAGCTTATATGTCCATAGAATGACTACAAAAAATAATATATGTACCGCAAAATATAATAATGAGGAAGCAATGTGTGGGTTAGTGAAATGAATAGTGGGCACGGGTTCTTTTTAGCAACTAGCCATCATACACTGAGATCAGGTGTTGGTTTTTGGAATTCAATGGCAGGCACCTTCTCCCTTTTGCTCACTGATTGGTTAATTTATTTATTTTAGTTACGATACTGGACTGTTGGTTATTGGCAATAATGGCGAGTGTAGACATCCCATATTTTCATAGCTAGATGAAGGTGGTAACCTTATAGTTAGCCATTTATTTTGTTCCAGTGTAGTTTTTTATGTATGTATTGCTCAGCATCAGTTTATCTCTTTTATATCACTATTATTTATTATTAAATGTTGCAGTACATGTATTGATAATTCTTTGTAGGTTATGTAAAAGTTATTTTACCAAACGCTTACCCTTAAATTCAGCAGCAAATAAAACTGTCTTCTGCAAATAGTTCAGCATTATTAAATCTGATTTTAAAATAAAACAGATTGGTTCTGTTGAAATATAGTTTTTCAAACAATATAGTACCTTAAATATATATAGATCAAAGTTTAGTTTTTTAACTTTTTTATCTTTTATTTTAATGTGTTAATGTGATTGTTTAGTGGGATTGTTTAGTGGTCATTAGCTAATAACTAAGTATGTTTGTTTGGCTTACTTAATCATAGTAAGTATGGATTTAAAAAAACAAACATACAAAAAAACACAGTACGTTTAGTAAGGAAGTATGTTAGTTTAAGTTTGTAGGTTAAGTGCTGTGGACTTCTTGAGGGATTTTGTAATTTTATTTAGCAAGATTAATTGGTTGGTTGCTGATTAAGTGGGTGATTACGTGGGCGGCAAATGCTTGCCAAAGTAAAACTGTCAGTATAAGAGACTTCATAAAATTGATCCCTGTGTTAATTATTTTCAATTTAATAATTTTGCATATTATTATTATTATTATTATTATTATTGATTTATAAAATGCCATCATATTCCACAACACTGTACAATGGGTAAACAGGACATAACAAGTAGTGCATAACATAACAATTTTGACTTACAGAAACAAAAAGTAAGACGAGCCCAATTACCCCTTTACACTTATAATATACCCTAAAAAATTGTTTGTAATAGTCCTTGGTAAAAATCCCAAGCCTGAAATCAGAAATGCACATGTTCTAATTTAGACACCATAATGTTCTTTAGTTATTTTAGTTGTAAAATTGGAAAAATTACTACTTCTCCTCTAGCTGTTTTGGAGCAGGAAATATGCTTAAGTTTGCTTCCTGCACATGCTCAATGAAATCAACGGGAGTAGCAGCGGCCACTGGCCAATAGCATATAAAACACTGATTCATCAAAGTATTCTTCCATGTGGATGCTTGCTTTAAGGAGAGTAGTGAGGGGGAGATTAAGTGGTAGTGGATATATGAGATATAGGTCCATCCCACTTAGGAGGGCCCCACATATCGCTGCTTGCCGCACCCCACTATGTTTGGTGGTCCCAGAACTCTTGCAGATACTACAAGTATGAAGAGCAGTAAAAGCCCTGCTCCAATGGCCAAAGGGGCCCTTCGGGTTTGTCCTACCTCATGCCCTGCAAATCCTGAGAGCAGCCCTGGAGTAAACGTCCCAATTATCAAGATATTGATAAAAAGGAAAACTTTATTTTAGTATTACGTTTACAGGTTGTTTAACTGGTCAAACAACCAAAGTGTGCTTCTTTATTGATCGTCATTTACTGGAAAAGTAATCATTCACCCAGACAGCAATAATGAGCCAAACTGGATGAAGCAACATGCAGGTCCAATGTTAATTACACTCATTAAACCATCTGCCAGCAACACTGGCATTTTCAAACACATGATTGTACCAAAGGACAAATTAGAAAGAAATGCTTCAATTCGCAAAGTATTGGCAAGGAATACATTAGTTTTCAAGGTATAATACTAATAATTTTAATAATAATAATAATGCTAAATTTACACTTTAATAGAGATCTATACCCATTTCTAATTATTTACTTCTCCATTTTGGCTTTATTTTTGTTGAATAAATCATATGTCATATGTTGTTCATCTGAGGTTGTATTTATCTAATTTTTAGACCTGGTAAGGAACAGCTAATTGTTACTTTCTTTTTCATGAGACTGTAGCTTGTGATTCTTGTTTGTCAGCCAGTTTAATTATTTTGGAGAGACTGTGTTTAAAAAATTAACCCTAAGCTGAAATCACTGGCAGTCTACATCAAGTTCAGGTTTAGACTAGCCTATCAGGATAACAGAGTGTCCATACAGAGGTGGGTGACACGGGGGCAGGGGAGAAATTGCCCTCTGGGTCGCTCCAAAATTTTAAAAAAAGGTGTGGGAATGTGACAGGGCCATGTACATACCTGGAAGGATTTGGGTCTTGACCTGGAGAACTGGAGAAGAGGTGCTTCACCCGGCAGTCTCCAGGCAAACCCAGAGAGTTCCCAGGTATGGCCATGTAACACGATATTATGCAGCTCCGTGGTAAAGGCCAACTGCTCATGACACTGAGGAAGCAGACACAGAGGGCTGGGGAGGTGAGGACATTAATGTGTGTGTATGAAGCGGAGCATGCTGAGTATGAGGATAGTGGGGAAATAATGGACAGAGGGGGGGTAATGGTAGGGGATGGAAATGATGGTGGGGAGGAATATGAAGATGATGCTAGGAGTATGAATATAGTGCTATAGGGGGGATAATGACTGTTGGAGGATGGGCATGCATTTTGTTATGAGTGAATCTGGTAATGATGAGGGGTAGCTGTACATGTACACACACACACACATATATATATATATATATATATATATATATAAATATATATATATATATATACATTCAAAGACACTCTAGCACTATAAACATACACATACATACACAAAGCCACTCTAACACCATACACTTGCATATACATATATACACACACTCACTCTTGCTGATCATCCATGCAGTACACACATCTTCCCTTTCTCAACCTCCCTCAAACATTATTAGCTCTATTTTTTAAGGAGCACCGGATGTTCACTTGTACTGGTTATTATCTACTGTGAAAGTGATTTATGTGTTTTATAGAACTTTGTTTACAGTAATTTATTTAAATAAACTTAAAATAGTTTATTTCATACTTAAAATATTTGTTACATTATTCGGACTATACTGGTGCACTCCCAGTTGGTTCCAACTCAATACAAGATGTCATGATCCAAAGTGATATTAGGAACTATGTGTTTACATATGTATCTTATGTATGACTAATATGTTTTTCAAATATACTTTAAAATGCACGGTTTGTCTCCACTCTGAACAAAAAAAAATATTTGGGTTTGGATTCCATATATCTGCCATATATAAAATAATGCCACCAAGAAAAATGGCCAGCTTGGGCCTTTTTTGAACAATCGAGGACAGGCCCGGGGAGGTGGAAACGCAACGGTGTCATGTACCATGATGTTAGCGTTAGAGTGCACGCAGAAAGAAAAAAAATCTTCCCCGTACATAAATCTGGGACATGTTCAACTTGATTAAATCTGGACACTGGGTCAACCTACTGCCTAGTACCAGGGGCGTACCTAGAGTATTTGGCACCCGGGGCGGATCCTGTATGTGGCACCCCCCCCACACACTTTAAAACTACCTGGCCGAAACTGAATATGACCCCCCCACACACACACCATAAAAAAATCTAACACTTTTATTTAAAGTAAGTAACACACCAAAATAGGACAAAACAATTAAATAACAATATATATATATATATATATATATATATATATATATAATTATTAACAGCAATCACATTCCTATCATGCCCAGGCATATCCAGATTCCAGGAGGCACTCGCAGACTTGGCATGATAGGAGTATGATTGCCCTATCTACCCCTTCTCGCTCCCTTCTGCCCTATCTACCCCTTCTCACTCCCTTCTCCCTATCTACCCCTCCTAACTATCTACCCTCTCCCTCTTTGAAGTTCACTTACCTTTCAGGAGTCCTGCGGTGGGGGTGCAAGGCCTCTGTCTCCCAGCTCTGCCACTGTATTATAATTATATAATGAAAAATACATTGGAAATGGTACAGCATAACACCCATCACTCTCACACACTTACCAATCCACACTTACCAATCCACACATACCAATCCACACGCATACCAATCCACACACACATACCAATCCACACATATACTAATCCACACACATACCAATCCACACACATATACTAATCCACACACATACCAATCCACACATACCAATCTACACATACCAATCCACACATACCAATCCACACACACATACCAATCCACACACACATACCAATCCACACACATACACCAATCCACACACATACCAATCCACACATATACCAATCCACACATATACCAATCCACACACATACACCAATCCACACACATACCAATCCACACACACATACCAATCCACACACACATACCAATCCACACATATACTAATCCACACACATACCAATCCACACACATATACCAATCCACACATACCAATCCACACACACATACCAATCCACACACATACCAATCCACACACATACCAATCCACACACATACACCAATCCACACACATACACCAATCCACACACATACACCAATCCACACACATACACCAATCCACACATATACCAATCCACACACATACCAATCCACACACATACCAATCCACACACATACCAATCCACACACATACCAATCCACACACATACACCAATCCACACACATACACCAATCCACACACATACACCAATCCACACACATACCAATCCACACACACATACCAATCCACACACATACCAATCCACACACATACCAATCCACACACATACCAATCCACACACATACACCAATCCACACACATACACCAATCCACACACATACCAATCTACACACATACACCAATCCACACACATACACCAATCCACACACATATACCAATCCACACACATACACCAATCCACTCTCACTGTATGCTTTCCTACCTTTCCTCTTTTCTCCTTACAGCTCCTTTTCCTGCTCTTCGCTCCTCTTCTTCTTCAGTCCTCTTCTTCTTCAGTTCTTCTGTCTTCTTCCGAGGGCACGGGGTTCAGAGGGCACGGACAGCGGTGGGCGCGGCTTCAGTGTTGTGCGCCGGGATCTGACAACAAACCCCGGCGCACAACAGCTGTTGCCGCGCGGATCGCAAGGAAGCGGTATCGGAGGTCTTTAACAGACCTCCGGCTCCCTTGAGTGATTTTAAGCCGGGTTCAAGGGAGATGCTTGAACCGGCTTAAAATCACTCAAGGGAGCCAGCTCCTCCAGCGGCGGACATTACTGTCCGTCTCTGGAGGGGTGCCGGGTGCCGGCAAGTTGGCACCCCCCTGATGAGCGGACCGCCCCCCCGCCCCCCGCTAGGTACGCTACTGCCTAGTACACAATGCTGGAGTTCTCCAGAATGGTCTCTTTTAGTGTCATTACCATATAAATAGTTTGTAGCTTCTATGTGTTTAACCTAAATTATTCAAGTCACAACCCCAAAATCACTTACTGCCACAACCATTAATATAAACCTTTAATTTACCTAAGACACTTCTGCAAGCCCTAGACTATACTCTTATTAATTGCAAATAAACCAGCTTTACAAAAACCTTTAAAAAAATGAACATTTTTCCAGGTTAACAACACAAAAATATCAACGGAAGTGACTTAAATTTAGAATAAAATGACAGATTAAACGGTGAGTAGAAATAGTCATAGTAATAAAAAAAAATATAAAAGAAAAAAACTGTAAAAACAAATAAAGCTGCAAAATAAACAAAGAAGAAACAAAGCAATATATAATAGCACTGGTGTATTTAATAGAAGTCAGTGCTATTTCCAAAATTAGATCCTTCCATTATAATATTTACTGGAGAAATGTTATGGCTCCTTATATGTTAGTAATTTTGGATTAATCAGATCTCCCATGAGAAATACCATTCCCATGTCTCAGGCACTGTCTAACCCAGGGATGTCAAACTTAATTGGGCAGAGGGCCAGTTTGAATCTACAGACAGCTATTGGGGGCATTTGGTACTAGATAAAATAATCCAATTTACAGTTATATTTAGTTATTGGAGATATAAATACATAAAAAGTAAAGGTTTAGCCTGACAAACAACTTGTATTACTCAGTCACAACACTCATAGCATTCACACATAACTACACAACTCAACAATCAGAGATGAGCATTCACACAAGAACGTACAGCACTCACAGGCAGGCTGTCGCACAACAACTCACAGATCTTACACAGGCACTCACACAACTAAAAGTTCTAACAGTACTAACATAACTCACATTGTTTACAGACACATAACTCACACAAACCACAACACTGACACTGGCACTCACAAACGAACACCAATCACATCACTCACAGAAAGAACTTAAAGCAGTCAGATACTCCCACAACACATAATCAACACTCACAGACACAACACACACAAGAACACAACTCATATGGTTGAATAGGATATGAATAGGTATCTTGGATACGAATCAATGCTTAAAATAGTTAAAACCACCAGTTGCTCCACCAACTGAGTGCCCAGGAGCTCTCAGCAATGGTAATGAACATGACAGGAAGGGTAGGACCAGGGTGGCTCCAGATGGACTATAAAGGACCAAATGCAGCCTGTGCGTTGTATATTGGACACCCCTGGTCTTACCCTTGCTGTCATGTTCATTACCATTGCTGACAGCATGTTTTCTGACCGTAGGATATATTTATGGTAAATGTATAGAATGAAAGTATGAGGGTATGATTTAGGCTAACCCCAGAGCCTGGCCTTGTGCAGTCTGATAGCACCCAGGACAGAATATCGGTTATTATTTGAAACTATACTGCTTGAATGCCCCTCTTGGGTTATTTGTTCCACGTTTGGGTTTAGTCAGTTTCCCAGATAACTTTTATGTCAAGATAGGAAATTTGTAAGATGGTTAACTATCTAGATGGACAGGAAAGATGTATTATTGCCTATTCTGTTACCACTCATTAGTTTAACTTGTGCCTCTGTATAAGAGCAAGTCACTGGGTCAGGTATAACTTGCCACTGAGTAACTCCTAGCACCATTATTACATATGATAACAAAAATTATTCTACACTAGTGCAAGAAGCACTTGGACCAAAAATATTTGCGCCTGATGCATTTTTTCTTAGTTCATGTTTTTTTTTTTTGGACAACCGAAGCAGTTTAAGAGGAATAGCAATGCTCACATATCTAACTAAATATAAGTATTTTCCAAAGACTTTATGCCAGACTTTAGAGTTATAGTGTTTTTCAGCTTGGTGGATATTTCAGCCAGTCTCCTCACTGTTATGAGACGGCGAACTCACAAAAATTCCTATATACAAACAATACAGCGACACTTTGGAATTCATTATGTCCTGCTAGCCAATCTCTTATTCCCAGTGCTTACATTAAAAAAAATCTATTGAAACCGTATCCTCTTTAGCTTCATTTATCTCATTTTCTGGGTTTTTTCGTAAGACCGCTAACATATTTTAGTCTTTTATTTGCTCGGTTATTATTACCATTTTATAAATGTTTACTGTGAAAAATATGGCATTTGCTATGATAAAAAATGCCACTTTGCCCTCGATGTGAAAATTAAGCATCTCTCTTAACAGATCTTTCACTGCAGAACTTGTTGCTTAGCTTACATCTTTACAGATGTTGTTCGGCTAGTGCTGTCCTGAAAATGTGTTATTTCACACATCATATGGTGTATAGAACTTATATACACAAACGCATGTGGACACCCCTTTCCAAAGCCATGGCCGCTAATATGTAGTTGGTACTGTTTGACATTATCAAATGTCTTCACTGGTGGTGTCAGGGGCACAGGTGCCGGGTCAGGCTGGAGTCCCTGTGCAGTGGCAGGATCGGGCTTTGAACTCGGCTGGAGGCAGACGGGTGTTGCTGTGCTGAGTTGCAGATGACTGCTTTAGCCTTTTCTCTTTGGTGTCATCTATAGACACAACTGGAAAACCGCAGGCGTATAAGAAGAGACTCACAGCAACAGGTTCTGCGCTGCAGGAAGGGACGAGCAAACGGTAAGGGGGTCTGTAGTAGACTTATGCATTCGGATTTGTAAGAAATTCAAATGTACCAAATTTTGGCAAATTTGCCGATTTGTACAAACCCTGATTAACAAGGCCAGAAACCCCACGAAGCGGACAAAAATGAAGCAAAAAGCTCCGAATTATAATCTGAAATTTTTGGGCCTACATTCACTCTTTTTTACATTCTCATAATTGTTCACAAATTGACAGACTAAGACAAACCGACACATTAGGTGGAGAGAGCCCTGCTCACAAGCTTACAATCTTAGGAAGTTGTTTTATGCAACATCATTAATAGAAGTCAACATAGTTTATCACTAATTGGTCATTTCAATCTAACTTTTTTTCTAATGAAACTATAAGCCACATTGCTGACTGGGTGGATAATTGGTTACATAGTTACATAGGCTGAAAAAAGACATGAGTCCATCAAGTTCAGCCTTTCCTATATCTGTTCATTTGTTGCTGTTGGTTGAAAGAATACACAGCGTATTCAATGACAATTTAAAGACCTGTCTTGGAATATTTCAATAAATAGAACTTTAGAATGTGGATATCCTATAATTTTAGAGAAAAAAAAGATATCTAACCAAAACAAAGGTTTTCTACAAAGACAATAAACGTTGGATGCCTTTTCTAGCAAACGCAGGCGTTCAGCGCTACAATTATTTACTTTAGCATAAGTAGTGTTGATCCAGATTGCCTTTGGAGTAATAAAGCAGTTTCTTTACTTGGAGCAATGTTGGATACAAGTCTTTGTTTGTTTGTTTGTTTTGCCTTCTCCTTGATCAACAAACATGGTTACTCGAAAGGCTGAACTATGTCAGTGAAATGACCCCTGAAATGTGACTTCAGCATCAAGCAAATAACTAGTGCATTGTAACCATGGTATAACACAATTTGATGGACAAAGGTTGGAATGGGAAGGAAGATATAATTAACTTTA
Organism: Spea bombifrons; assembly: GCF_027358695.1. Lineage (NCBI taxonomy): Eukaryota > Metazoa > Chordata > Amphibia > Anura > Pelobatidae > Spea > Spea bombifrons. Next base: position 43,167,166 of record NC_071087.1, on the reverse strand, counting down.
CGCATGTAAATGCTTGGGAAAAACTAAACAAACGTCAATAGATTAAAAAAAACCAACAAAATATCCTTTTGTATTCATTAAAGACAACATGCCACTAATATTATAGGAAATAAGAGATCATAGGTCATGTAAGGTCACATAGCGACTTTATTTAGTTTTCCCATTACATCATAATAAATTCAGCTGGAGCATACCAATTTCCCTTTGTAATTCCCCGTAACAACCGTACATTTATCTATTGGGTAAAATAATAGAAAGTAACCCTAGCCTTAGTTATTCCTTTTTCATATAATAAGTTCAGCAGTACTTCACTTGAGTTGGGGTGAGATGAAACTTGAAACATGGCATCTTACCGACTTTACTATGCATTGTTAAGAGTCAACTTGCCGCTTTTCCAGATGTTCAGGGAGTTAATGCAGGTGAAAAAGTACACTTTCTGCAAAATAATTGTGGTTGCCCATTCATTAAATGTAATTGAGTTGATCAGCTAAACTCACTGCCAATTGGTATATTGTCCATCCAAATGTTAATGCTAATTTTCCCTGCCCCCTACCTTCTGTCTCTCTCTCTATAAATGTAATAATTACCGTATTTGCTCGATTATAAGACGACCCCGATTATAAGACGACCCCCCAAAATCAAAATATTAATTTAGGAAAAAAACAAAAAGCCTGAATATAAGACGACCCTATAGGAAAAAAGTTTTACCAGTAAATATTAATTCATGTAAATTATTTTTTCATGTTTAATAAAAGCTATGATTGAGAAAAATATATTTTTTAAATTTCCTTTTGTTTGCCAACCTGCCCCCCCCAGTTATGCCACTCTGCCCCCAGAAATGCTTTATACCCCCCTATTTGCCACTCTGCCCCATGATATGCCTTATACCCCTATATGCCACTCTGGCATATAGGGGGTTAAAAGGCATATCATGGGGCTGAGTGGCATATAGGGGGTTAAAATGCATTTCTGGAGGTATATAGGCATATCATGGGGCTGAGTGGCATATAGGGGGTTAAAATGCATTTCTGGAGGTCCAGAAATGCATTTTAACCCCCTATATGCCACTCAGCCCCATGATATGCCTTTTAACCCAGCATGTACTGGCTGCCTTGGCTTGATAGGAGTGTGATTGCTGTTAGCAGTTTGATATATATATATATATATATATATATATCAAACTGCTAACAGCAATCACACTCCTATCAAGCCAAGGCAGCCAGTACATGCTGGAACCTGGGGATGATAGTAGTGGGATTACAGCCTCCCTATGCCATGCTACAACCCCCACCCCCCTTACACATCCATGCTATCACACACAAACACATTTAAATACTCATTCATTCCATTAATCACACATACTTCACACATTAAACACACATTAATCACACATACTTACCCAAAAACCCTCCCCCACCCCCTTACCTGAACTGCAGATCTCTCACTCGAAGACTTCTGCAGGGGACCGGCTGTAGAGCAACTTCTCTGGCCCCGCCCCCAGAGGAGGGAGGGGGAGATAGAGCTCTGTGAGGACGCTGCAAGCTTCCTGTCCTCCTGCTTCTAACAGAAGAGACGCTGCTCGCGACCGGTAAGCAGCATGGCCCCAGCAGACATTTTTTGGGGGGTCTGAGAAGACGACCCCGATTATAAGACGAGGGGTATTTTTCAGAGCATTTGCTCTGGAAAAAACCTCGTCTTATAATCGAGCAAATACGGTAGTTTTGAAAGGTGTCATCACTCAGTAAGATTATGATAATTATTCCTTAACAGGACCAGAGTATCAATACATCTTATATGTCAAGTAACATTTTTTCCCCCTAAAATGTCTTATTCACCAGTGGACAGTAACAATGTAGGACTCATTGGCCCCAAGCTAACCACTTACATTTGTCATCTGTTTTCTATGATTTGTGTGTTATATCACTCCTGTCTTCAACCATTACGTTTAAAAAAATCATGTAGATAACCTGTGGTTTCTTCCAGGTCTTTGACAGATTTTTAATTTGCTAAATTTCAACAAACGAGAAAGAAAGTAGAATCTGCTATTTCAAACACAACATTCTGGTGTTTATAATAAAACCCAGCGTCTGGGTGGCCAGGTCAGTTCTAGAAAGTTTGCAGAGTTTTTCTCTGGCAGAAAAAAATAAACTGTTCATGGAAGGGAGTCGTAAAATTATTTTAAGATGTCCACAAAATAAAAAAGCAAGAGGAAGAGTTACTTACAATGCACTTTTAGACAGAGGACAAAATCATGTTAAACTTCAGCCATTACTCTCTTTCTCATATATATATCATATATACACACACACAATTAATAGACAAAAGTAACACCTAAACATTACACCAACAGGGACTTTTATGACATTCTAAATACATAGACATTAATTTGTAGTTGGTAACCCATTTGCCGCTATACCAGATTCCACATTTCTGGGAAGGCTTTCCACAACATTTTTGAGTGTTTCTGTGGAAATTTTTGCCCATTCATTTAGCAGAGCACTGTTGGATGAGAAGGCTTGGCTCTCAATCTCCATTCTCAATCTCCATTCCACTTCATCCCAAAGGTGTTCGATGGGGTTGAAGTCAGTGGTCTGTGCAGGTCAGTCAGGTTCAACACATCCAACCATGTATTTTTGGACCTTGCTTTGTGCGCTGGGGAACAGTCATGGTGGAACAGAAAGGGCCTTCCCCAAAACTGTTCCCACAGTTGAAAGCATAGCATTGTTCAAAATGTCTTGGTATGCTGATACATTTTTTAAGTTTTTCCTTCACTGGAAGTAAGGTGCCCAACCCCTGAAAAACAGCCCCTTACCATTATCCCTCCTACAACAAACATTACAGTTGACAGGTAACATTCTCCTGCCATCCGCCAATCCTAGACTGCCAAACAGAGAAACATGATTTGTCACTCAACAGAACACGTTTCCACTACTCCAGAGTCAGTGGCTGCGTGCTTTACACTGCTCGATCCAACGTTTGCCATTGTACGTCGTGATATGAGGCTTGCATGCAGTTGCTCAGTCATGGAAACCCATTCCATAGAGCAGTTTTTGTGCTAATATTAATGCCATTTGAAGTTTGGAACCCTTCATGTATGGAATCAGCAGAGCGTTGGCAACTTCGACCATGCACCTCAGCACTCGGTGACCCCACATGGCCGAGTTGCTGCTGTGCTGCAAAGAGTCCCTGAAGATTGATTTCAAATGTTGGCAACTATGCTTTAGGGCTCTGATATTTAAACTGTCCAAAAAGCATAAAACTAGCTCTTCTATTTTATATCTCTCAAAACCTCGAAATCAACTTCACAAAAACCACCAAAAAAAGGTTATGTCACTGTCAGTCCTTTGATGTTGGATCAGCGCAGCTAAAAACTTTTTCCCCTTGGCTTCAGCCAATCTTATTCAATCTTAAATTGTACTCATCATCTGAGAAACACAACTGGTATGCAAGCAGGGTTCTCTCCACCTAATGTATCGGTTTGTCTTAATCTTGTCAATTCTAGTCTCGTCATGCCCCTTGAATATATGTATTGTATTAAGCGCTGCGTAAACTGATGGTGCTATATAAATAAAAGATAATACTAATAATTGGTAGTGTTGCAGCAGCTGAGCCATGTTTTAGCTGCATAGCTTGGTGGTAAAGTTTCAGATGATTGAAAACTCAGCTATAGTGTATTCTACCTGTAAAAACAATCTCAGAAACCTATTAAAGTTATGAGGCATTTTATGTTACCATATTTTGGCACCAAACTAGAACATCAGAAGGCAGTAATGGAAAATAGGCTTTAAGTACTGCAATGGTGACATCTAGTGGAAAAGCAGAAATTAGTATTTTTTTTTATATTACATTTGATGACCAAAAGTAAAATACAAGATGTTTTAACTAAAAAAAGTTTTCATGATCTTGGACCTTATAACCTTGTTTTGCTTCTGATAAAGAGATAATTACAAGAAATTCAATAGATAAACTACCAGGAAAAAAAAAGAATATTTTAACGTTAAATGACTTGATAACGAACACTTACATGCAGCCATAATCACAATGTTCATCAGTAAGAATAAAGTTATGCAGTTTTTTTTACCTTCGCAGATAAATGTCTTTAAATATATATTTTTTCATTCTTTTATCCCCTTTCTATAAGCTTTGCACGCTGAATGAAATGTACACAAGTTTAAACATCTCAACCACCAGGGTTTATTTACTAAAGCAGCATTTGTGGTGCATATGATGACCGGAGTATGCCTTTAATTGACATTCAGCATATTGCAGGACTAAAAGCATCCCCACTTCATAAACATTTTTGGGGACCACTAAATTAGGTATTTGCAACATTTTGCTGGTCAGAAAGTTCCCCCACGTCAACTATTATGCATCTGCCTTCTCATTTCTTCATGGTCATCCTGTCATAACGCATATACTCAAATTTAAGAGGTTTGGTAACATTACAAACTTTTGGTTTAGTAAATAGAACCAAAGCAATTTCTAGTCATAGAGAAACTGTCTATTCACATTAATGAATACATTGTATATTGCAACATATTGCAATGTTCATCTATGGAATGAAACCAAGAATACATTTCAGGGAACCCAATTTCCAAAGAGGGAAGAATATAGCACAAGCAACATTCTTGCTTCTGCACCATGGGTTTTATTTATTGTAAGCGGTTTCACTCACATCAGATAATATTAAGCATGTAATACTTTATTTTATATTAAAGAAAAAAAAATGTAGCGAAACCAACATTGGCATTTACAATAAGTGTAAATTAGAAAAGCAAAATGCCAATAGAATGCAGGACAATTTACACATAAATAAAATCAATAATTAAAGCATTTAATGATTTCTGTTTATGACAAAACCAGAGCTATGGATTTTTAAACAGTAGTGGATGGAATATGTACAATAACTTACTCAAATACAAAAGAAAAAATCTTAACCAATTATTTTTAATCGCTCAGTGGGCCTAATATCCACAAATATATGGCTGGAAGGCCCATCACAGGTACAAGAACAAGCAGATTTTGCTGGTCAAATTGAAAGCAGGTATTTATATGTTAAGATGAACTTGTGTATGTTTTTGGCCTGGATGTGCATATCCATAATAATTCTTGTTCTATCATGGAATATGACCGCCACATGCAAACCTTGTTTTGCGACACTGCAGAAAAGATCGAGGGCACACATGCAGCCCTCCTGGCAACCCTTTCGGTAAATTTTCTCCTTCTTGCACCAAAGCGGGCGGCATAGTAAAAATGTTAAAACCTTTAAAGAGTCAATTTCACCTATACATTAGCTAATAAAGTATAATGTTCTTCACCTCGCCTAGTCATGGTTTCATGAAAGGTGCTCTTTAAAACCACTTAAACGAGATGGAAACATTTAAAATCTCCACGCGTACCCACAGTCTGTGAAACTATTTGTCAAATGGAAACCCTAAAATCTAGTAAGCAAGACTTTCTGTGAACGTTTAATTGTATATTTGAACGTAATGTTAAATAATGCACGTACCAGATAGTTTTACAGCATCTGTAGAATGTTTTAACAAAACGCCAATTATATATACAGGAAAACATTAATAAGAGCTTGTAACAACTACAATGGTCTATAATGAATTTATACATAGGGTGGGAATGTAGGAGGTAAACTGTTTGATATACGTTTGATCGAAACCAAAGAACTTTGACCACCGAGACCACAAATGCAGCCCATTATTCTTTACTAGTGACTAAATTAAAGGAAAGATCACTTCGAGAAAGAATTTCTGCAACAAGAAAGGTTTGAATTCTAATCTCACCAGTCGCAGGGTTTGGGATCTATTATGCATGATACATATACTAATGCCATTCCTAATGTTCACATAGGCTGGGTATTCAAGAATAAAACAATTCACCGATGACCCCCTGAACAGACTAGGCAGAGAATGTGCAACAAACCCAACCATGCATCACAGATCACAAGTACTTGCAGCACTTTTGAACACAACGAAGCAAGGAAGAAGCTATCCATACAGTAGCAAGTTATGATTTTAAGAGTCTATCTTTTTATATGCCACTGTGCTGTTGACTTTGTGAATTGTAGTAGTAAACGAACGGAGACGGACTTCTTCAGAATTGGAAACAAACTGAGGTCCGGATTCTTCCCACTTCTCTGGCACCTCTAGGTCTTTGTCTGTGTAGATCAGCAAATCAAACGCACCTACATTTAGAGAAATGGATAGTAAGCAAGTTTATCTTCACTGCATGAAAAAAATGTAAACAAAATAAAAAAATAATCTGTGCTTAGGTGGTTCCATAATGCCGCAACAATCTATTACTTGTCACATACACAGGCACAGATACCACTAGTAAAAGATTATAGAATACAAACCAAATCAGAAAAATTACAATGACTGACATCCTGAACAACCAGCTAATATGATGCACCCCAGACACCTTCCTTTTTCACATGGAGAAACTTACAATTAATTCAGATTTGAGAGCTTAGTGATCAATTATATTTCCTCTACAAAGCCCTCAACTGAGACTAGAGACCAACACGTGTTGGTTATTTTGATTTGTTATATTTGCACGGGATGTGCCGAGAGGCAAAGTTGAAAAGTAGCCAATGAAATAGACAAACCGGAATTACTTTTGCTGTTTCTATCACTTTTTCCAATAAAGATTCTTTTATAAGATAACCCACTGCTTTTTAGGCAATTATTTTAATTTGGTTTAAAAGTGACTTTTTTATCTTGTTGTTTCACCTCACTAGCCCAATCCTAAGGCTGCTAGGACATGTCAGTGAACACCATTCCTCGGGTTATGAAGTATACACGTATGGCAAAATACACTAAAATGCTGTAGAGGTGGTACTCACAGGCAGTTTCCAGCAATGGAAGGAAAGTTACTGTGGCAGTTATCTGCCTGATAACAGACCGGATTTCTTCTTGGATAACCTTCTGTGACTTTTCTCTAACACTGGAACAGATAACCATTAGTAGCAAGGTTACAAACATGCATAAGACACAAGATCGACAGGTCGTTTTTAGTGAATTCCTACTTTCACCTGACTTGAATATAAGCAGTCTACTGAATTTATTGTAATACTGATCTTGAGATCAGCGATCATATAGAGGTCACACAAAGGGGCATACCTGTTTGGACTGCTTACCACAACATACAACCTGCCAACCTAATAGCATAATGTGTCATTCTAAGAAAAGTAGTAGAGACTTCCAAGACACTTACGGGCAGCTGCAACAGCGCACTTGTCTTCTAATTTACAGAAAGATAATCATCTTTGGATATGCAGCAAATAAACGATAGTATTCCATGCTGAGCTATTACCACAGAACACTTACGTGTCATCCTTGACTGTTTTATCGCACTCTATATCAAATTGCCAGCGTTCCAGTATTTCATTGGTATCAATGCTGGTTATTACCACAACAAGTTTTTGCACCTGACATTTGTGCAACCAGTCTGAAATAAAACACAAGATTAAAAATGTGGCAGCTTGACAACAGTAATCTGTTCTACTACTATTTTTAAAACTTTAAGTGATAGAAAACTAGTAGTGAATCCACCTATTTTTAACAGAATGGTGCATCGTGACTAAGCACAAACTGACAGCGAAAGCGTTTCCTAGGGTATAGAGCGTCCTGGGTGGACTGAATTAGCTTTTCAAGTAGGGGAGCAATAACAGATCCCAACAACAGAAAGTTATGCTCAGTGGCCCCTGGAGTAAATATCATTTATTTGAAGCCATATACATTGTTGGATTGGTTTATTTAACTTACAGAACTGAAAAATGTAGGAAAAGTCACAGATTCTTTGTTGTAACACCAGATACATAGAGCACAGTCTCTAGATTCCGAACCTTATGTGTCAGTTTGTGTTAGCCAATGTACCATGTGAAACACAATACATTCTTGGAGCTATATAAGGATCTGAAGCTCTATAGGGAGCATTCTGGTACGGACCATACCACTTATGTAGCTTTGTGAAGGACACGCAAAAAGCAAGATGGTCCATGCTGACATAGGGTCTTTAACGTGCAGTTTGTTAAACAAGCACAGTCATGTATCCTTAAGGGATAAAGTATTTGCAAGCAAACATCTTACAGCCACCCCTCTCCCCAATAAACAAAAAGGACAGACACCTTTAAGCTGCTCCACCACTCTATTTAAGTAGTCCTTCAGCTCCGGATCTGTTGAGACTAGGAGGGTAAGCCCATATTTCTGGATACGTGTGAAGGTTTCAGGGGGATAAATGCCACGCTGGTATAAAATACTATTGATTCCACAAACTACAAAAAAAAAAAGAAAATCATTCACAATTGTAACTTTAAACTAAACCCCTGTACAAATGGCAAAACTGTACATGTTCCAACAGCTGAATTTGATATACTCCGCCAGCCTTTTACAAAGCAAGGCCTTCAAGACAGAATTAGAAATATGAATTGCTCAGGGAGAACTGAATTATTGTGTATGTATAAAAAGAACTATATAAAATATAAAGTGTAACGCTGCCAGCCTCAGTTTCTAGCATCATACATACAGTGTACTTTAATGCGTATGATAGCTGGGATGTCCCTTGATTGCAACAGTAATAGTTGATTGTGTTGGCATGGGAGACTCTGCCAGAAGCTCCCACATGTATTGCCCCTTTACCTCGTCCGCAGCTATTTTTGGTAAATATGATACCTGTATTGGCTAAACGCCGCATAAAAGATTGCAAGCTTTTAAGATGATTTAGACCTCACCTCCGGGCACATTATACCACAGTATGCCTGAAGAAGATTGTCCCAAAATCTTGCAATCCATTATACATAGGTTAACCAACAAAGGAATCATCTTTACCAGATTTGCTTTCTCTCTTTCTACGGCCAACGCCGTACAACCGTATACCTCCAGCTATTTTCTGCATGGGAAACATGTTAGGCCAAGTATATCTCCTTAAACTGGACGTACTTTCTGCCACTCTGCAATCATGGCGAGCAGGGGATTAGTAAAATCCCCCACACCCATGTGCAGAAAGTACCCAAATTCTTCCATATGCATTGTTTGTTTAGGGGGACACTGGAGAGCTCATTCACAGCATACAGAAGCCCAAAATGTTGAATGTGACAAGTATCAAGATCGGATAAAATGACAATTTATAGGCAAATCCTAGTGAAAAATGTGAACAAATTAGCAGAATCCTTGTACAAAGAATTGTAATTTAATACAAATATTGATTGCAAGTAACCACCTCACATTGCCTGTGGAATAATCTGATACATATCCCTATACAGACAATAAACATACAGTGCCAAGAAACCCCGCCCCCCGTCAGATACAAGAACCACACATTCTGGCACCTGGTTGGTTAATTGCTTAGGCAGGACTGCTATACTATCCAATCACTGATGAGTATAAAGAATTACTATCCGCTTGTTACTTATGGAAATACATTGTTTTCATGGACAATACAGTTACGTGTCTTCCAATAAATGGGCTCTGTCGGTAATGGATGACCCAACAAAACGTTCTAGCAGCGGGGCGATTAACTAGCATTTATAACTATACGGGCGCTCCGTCATGATTACATCTACCCTCAGTCACTCACAGAAGAACTCCGAAACGATCTCGGCGCTGCCTTTCAGGGTAATACCCTCGCGTGTCATCTGGGAAGACGCCATTATTTAATTTCCCCGCGATACCTGTGCGTGTTTACGTTAGTTTAGAGCAAAAACTCTTAACTGTCCGAACTTATCCGATACAGAGAAACTCGCGCCTTCCACTTCAAAACGCGAGGTTGCGTACCGGAACCGCCCCTTCCTGCAGCGAACGAAACTGATGATTGGCTAGCGGGTGTTTTGCGTGTGACGTTGCACGTTCCCAGAGTATTCGAAGGCCATTTTGAATAAGGGCAACGAACGTAAAATAAGTTGTTCTTCACCAGCAGTAGATGGTGCTGTTGCCGCATTTTCGTGTTACTGGAAATTTATATATGAAGAAGTCATTACATATACTTAGTTCTGCCATTCTATTATTTAGAATACTTCTTGTTGCTACTCCTCTTTACGTGTCTCTATAATATTAGAATTTCAGGCATAACTTACACTTTAACCCCTTCCTGACAAGGGCTGATTTTATTTTTTGTACCCTTCGTGACAAGGGCTGATTTTATTTTTTGTACCCTTCGTGACAATGGCTGTTTTAAAGATTTCTGCGGCGCTCGTGTTTAGCTGTAATTTTCTTCTTTCCCATTAACTAAACCCACACAAGTTATATATTGTTTTTTTTAGGGCAAGAAGGGCTTTCTTTAGATGTCATTATTTTGATTGTATCATATAATTTACTATAAAAAGAGTATAAAATATGGTGAAAATTTAGAAAAAATGACTTTCTCTGACTTTTACTTGAAAAATCTTTTACTCATCTATAAAAGCTAATGAAAAAAACTGCTAAATAGATTCTACTATTTGTCCTGAGTTTAGAAATACCCAATGTTTTTATGTTATTTTGCACGTTATGGGTCAATAGCGTTTTGCTATTCTTAAACCATGTTATTCAAATCTGGTAATTCTTCCCCCATGTGCTATTTCAGGTATCATTGAAGCCGTCCAATGCAACTTACCCTATCAAACCTTATATTTTTGAAGACTAGACACCCCAGGGTATTTTAACTCTTTCCATGCACTAATTCTACCACCAGCCTTGGTCAAAGTTTGCAGTAGTATTTTTTGTGTGTATTTTTCCCACACATGTTGTACTTTAGGTATAAATTTACAGCTTGTGATATATGCTACTGTCACATAACATCCCTATATGTGTTCAGTAACATCTCCAGAGTACAGTGATACCACCCATACATGGGTTTGCCTGGCTGTTTGGGGGCAAAAGGGGCATTTGGGGCATGCGCATTTTTCAATGTTGAACTTTGACATTTGGTGATCCACTGCCCATGGCCTATTTAGTACATCTTTGAGCCTGGCCAATTCACACTGTCCAGGGTATTTCAAATGTTGGTATTTCAACTCTTTGCATGCACTAATTCTACCACCAGCCTTTGTCAAAATTTGCAGTAGTATTTTTTGTGTGTATTTTTCCCTACACATGTACTTTAGGTATGAATTTACAGCTCCTAGTATATGTCACTGTCACATAACACCCCAATATGTGTTCAAGATATCCTGAGCACAGTGATACCCCACATGCATGGGTTTGTCGGGTTGTTTGGGGGCTAAAAGGCCATGTTTGGGACGTGTGCGTTTTATTGGAAATTAGACGTGGTCATCCTTCCCCCTGTGTTAAATCTTACAAGTAGACACCCCGTGGGCATTTAACATGCCAGTATTTTAACTCTTTTCATGCGAGAATTGTTTGAAGATAAAGCACAAATTTTAGGACTCGCTCATAAAAATATTTAAGTATATATATTTTTTGTTTTTGGTGACATCAATGGAAAATATTTTTTACATGTTACCATTTTTTTATTTTTTTAAATATATATATTTTTTTTAAATGTATTTTACTAATCACATGTGTGATTAGACTGGGCTCCATTGACTTGCATAGTTGAATGCAGTACCTGCAATTCAACCTGCAAGTGGAGCCAGATTTTTCAGGAAGGACTGGAGAGACCCTCTTGGAAACGTTTTCAGCTCCTTTATTTTTTTAAAAATCCCGTCCTGGGGTGGGAGTTCGGTGTCACTGGATGCCTCGCTATCGAGGCATTTCAGTGACAACATTGATGTTTAGGAGGCGATCGTTGATGCCCCGGGGAGGGGCCAGACATGGCCCCTGATGCTGATCTCAGTGTGTATCTTTGTATTTATTATTAATGATTTATTTTTTAGATTTTCGCTATCGAGGCATTTCAGTGACAACATTGATGTTTAGGAGGCGATCGTTGATGCCCCGGGGAGGGGCCAGACATGGCCCCTGATGCTGATCTCAGTGTGTATCTTTGTATTTATTATTAATGATTTATTTTTTAGATTTTTGTGATTTTTAGTATATTGTCTGTATATCTATACATATTTTTTATACTCTACTGTATACTATTTATTTTATATTGGGTTTGTTTTGTCTTGTTTTTATTTATTAAATCACATATTTCTATATTCACTTTTAGCGCTGTCTATTTGAGTTTTTTGTGTCATTATAAGTTTTCCCTATTCTGTGGAGAGTCTATTTTCTTCAAGACCAGCTGCTTTGCTTTAATTGTTGGTTGTCATTAATTTCTTATTTAAGCCCATTTTTTCTTCTTCTATATATAAGGCCGGTAAATATTATTGACACTGTTTATTTCCTATATATTTTTATTATTACACTATTTACCAGTGTGGGGCTTGATATCACTTTTTCTATATATATATATGTATATATATATATATTTTTTTTCACATTAAGCGCTGTATTTCTATTGCCTCTCGAAAAAGGTTGGTTTTCTGAAAGTTGCGTACCAGGGATAAAGTCTGACGGTACAAGGAAGGGAATTGCACAGAAACGGGGTGCAGCTTAGGTGGAACCCTAAAGAGGTAATGACAGTAGAAGAGTGGTGTGAGTGATGAGAGGAAAGAAGAGGACAGTTAGGGATGAATGTACATAGAAGGGTAGAGTTATGGGGGGTGCAGAGTAGTTAAGGGCTTTGTAGGTCAGTAGTTTAAATTTAGTATTTAGGGGTATGGGGAGCCAGTGGAGCAATTGGCACAGAGGAGCAGCAGATGAGGAATGGTGACAGAGAAAGATTTATCTAGCTGCAATGTTAAGGATGGATTAGAGTGTTTAGTAGGGAGTTGCAGTAATCCAGAGGGGATAGTACAAGGGAGTGGATTCCTATTTTTGCTTTTTCCTGTGTGGGATTTACTCGTGTGGGCGGATTTGGAAGGTGTTTTTCAGGTGAAGGCGGCAGAATTTTGTGAAGGACTGGATGTGAGGGATGAAGCAGAGTCAACTGTGACACCAAGGCAGCGATCCTGGTCTGTTTGTTGGATAGTGGTATAGTCAACAGTAAGAGATATATCAGGAATTGTTGATAGGGCAGATGGGAGATTACCATAAACCCAGTCTTGAAGATGTTGATTTTTAGACAATATGGCACCATCCATGATGTAATTCCTGAAAGACAGTTGAAAGACAGTTGGTGAGGCAAGTTAGAAGAGAGGGTGAAAGGTCAGGAGAGGCAATACAGATTAGGGTGTCATCTGTTTATACTGTAGGTGGTACCGGAAGCTCAAAGAAGATATCAGTTGTCTGTTTGAAGATGTGTAGCTGGAGTGTGGTCTTGGTTGAATGCTGTGGACAGAAAGTAGAGGGTCAACTGGAAACTGGATGGTAGTTTGATGGGGATGTGGGATCAGGGGAAGGTTCCTTTAAGATTGGAGAGACAATGGAATGTTTGAATGAGAATGGGAATACACCAGAGGAGAAAGAGAAATTGAAGACATCGGTTAGGGTTGGGGTAAGGACACTAGAGAGGGAAGGTAGAAAATGTGAAGGTGCAGGGTCAAGGGGAGAGGTCGTGAGGAGGGAGGATGAGAGGACCTCAGGAACTTCACTAGGTATGACTGTCCTGAAGCAGGCGAAGGTGGCTTGAGGCAAGTTTGTAGGTCGAGGTACCATATAATTAACACCATGGGAGAGGATGGTATCAATTTAGTTTTTAAAGTAGGTGACAAACTCTTGGGTGGAGAAGTTAGAGGGTGAGGGTGCTGCTGTGAGACAAAGAAGGGTGTTAAATTTGGAAAATAGATGTTTAGGTTTATGGGAAAATGAGTAAATTAATGAAATAAAATTGGTTTGTTTGTAGAGCTGGAGGGCTGATTTATAGGAAAGGAGCATGAGCGAATGAAGTCTTCAGGTGAATGAGTCTTCCTCCACAGGTGCTCAATGGTATATCTATGACAGAGGCTAGTGTATGATTATACTGAGCTGTAGCTGCATCAGGACAGGAGGAGATACTTGAGAGAAGTGGCCGAAGTGTATCTGCAAGCTGTAGAGTATTGAGGTCACAGAGGTTTATGGTGGTTTCTTGGGCACAATAGGTGTGGGAGGCATTTCAAGGTTAAATGTTAGCAGGCTGTGGTCAGATAGAAGGGAGAGTTGGAGAAATGATGATGAATCATGTCGCACACAGATGGGAGAACACTAGGTCGATTTGATGAGGTAGTCCATTGTGAGTCAGAGAGCGGAGGAGAGCGAAAGTAGCTTGGAAGCAGCAGGTGAGGATGGGTCATCAAGAGTTATACTGTAGTCCCCTAGGATTCATTTAGGGACGGTGGTGGAAAGAAAGTAGGAGACCTATGCAGCAAAGTGGCCAGTAGATCACTGCAGCACGAAAAGCAATTGGGGAAAACAGATGGATAGAGTGTACTACGAAAGACGAAAAGGAGAGAGGGAATTGAACAGAGACCTATATGGCCAGTATTTGTCATTTTTAACTGGTTTCAGCCTACTGGGCTAAAGTGAGGCAGAGTGCAAATACTTAGCAGTGTGCACAGGAGGGCATGATTGAGAACTATGTGTGTTTCACATTAAAACTCAGTTCCTGATTTTACCCCAAAGCATCTAGTCTCGGTTGATGTTTCTTGAGGGGTAGGGGTAAGCGGCCAATATTCTGACATTGGCCGATAGTAAGCAAGGTGATCAGCAGTCGGAGCAGCGGAAGAAGACGACTTTAGCTGATATATCCATTCAGGGTACGGAGATTTTTGAGCACAGATTTTAAAATGGGCACATTGATAAAATGGTCTGAGTATTTTCACCCACAACCATCTCTAGGGTTTACAAAGAATAGTCTGAAAAAGAGAAAATATCCAGTGAGTGGCAGTTGTGTAAACGAAAATGCCTTGTAGAGGGCAGAGGAGAATGGGCAGACTGGTTCGGGATGACAGAAAGGCAACAGTAACTCAAATAACCACTTGTTACAACCAAGGTATGCAGAATACCATTTCTTAAAGGACAACACGTTGAACCTTGAAGCAGATGGGCTACAGCAGCAGGAGGCGACACTGGGTGCCACTCCTGTCAGCTAAGAACAGGAAACTGAGGCTACAATTCGCACAGGCTCACCAAAATTGGACAATGGAAGACTGGCAGAACGTTGCCTGATCTCATGATATTCAGAAGGCAGGGTCAGACTTTGCCGTAAACAACATAAAAACATGGGTCCATCCTGCCTTGTATCAACGGTTCAGGCTGGTGGTGGTGGTGTAATGGCATGGGGGACATTTTCTTGGCACACTTTGGGCCCCTTAGTACCAATTGAGCATCGTTTGTTGTTGCTGACCATGTTCATCCTTTTATGACCACAGTGTACCCATCTTCTGATGGCTACTTTCAGCAGGATAATGCACTATGTCACAAAGCTCACATAATCTCAAACTGTTTTCTTGAACATGACAATGAGTTCACTGTACTCCATTGGTTCCCACAGTCACCAGATCTCAATCCAGTAGAGCACCTTTGGGATGTGGTGGAACGGGAGATTCCCATCACAGATGTGCAGCCGACAAAGCTTCAGAAGCTGCTTGTTGCCATCATGTCCATATGGACCAAAATCTCTGAGAAATGTTTCCAGCACCTTGTAGAAAGTATACCACAAAGAATGAAGGCAGTTCTGAAGGCAAAAGGGGGTCCAACCCGGTAATAGCAGGGTGTATTGTGGAGTACTGAAAGGTACGCTTAACCACCTACAATATACTGTAT
Organism: Spea bombifrons; assembly: GCF_027358695.1. Lineage (NCBI taxonomy): Eukaryota > Metazoa > Chordata > Amphibia > Anura > Pelobatidae > Spea > Spea bombifrons. The sequence continues at coordinate 43,151,489 of NC_071087.1, read as the reverse complement.
TAAGAAATGCAGAAGCTACAATCAAAAATATAACCTTTTATTAGATCTCAAGTTTTTTATTTTTACAACCTTTTATTAGATCCCAACATAACATATACAATATGGATAAGTAAAGTTATCGTGGACAAATTGAAATAGGCGCTACATTTGTGGGTATAGGTAGAAACCATGAGTGCTTCATATTAAGAGCTTTGCCCCTGATGACTACATTCTCACTATAGAACGTCTGCATGTTACAGTTCAGTGGAATTTTTATTTTGTGAGCACTAAAGACAAGTTACAAACTGGTTTTACTGATAAAATAAGTAAAAGCATTTAGCTGTCAAATCCTATTTAAACATGTGATATAATAGTCTTAATACCCTTTCACTGAGCTGCTTACGAAAACCAGTGTGAATTCCTGAAACTACTCACTTGTACAGCTGATGATTTCTGACAACCCCCTCCCCGATTGAAGGGTCGGACAAGAGGATGTCACCGAAGTGCTGCCATTTTGGAGGAAGTTTGCAGCAGGTTATGTGTATTCCTCCAAAATCACGGGCTTTCTGTGACGCCCCTCTTCGAATAAAGGGTCGGACGAGAGGAAGAACAAGAAGATGCGGAAGGGGTTGACAGAAGTTTGCTCACGCTATCCTATAGGAAGGGGCTGGAGGAAGGAAGAGAGGCTGAGGATGGGGTGATACAAAAGCACTTTAATACTTTAGACCTATTTATGTTCTGTTATTAAATATTTTTAGTAGTAATATTTGGAATGAATTCCCTATTTTCTGAGAATCACAAAATTGCTTACAGTTATACTAATATAACAACAAAATAGTAATATATTATAAGGGAAATGGGGCTTTCTATGTAGACTTTTTAAAAAAAACCTGCTTTGAAAAGTCTGTATCATGTAAAATTCCAATTTGGCAGGCAGCATTGGATTGAATTCTAAGGCACCTTTCAAATCCAAGATTAATTTTTCACTACAGGGCATTGTTTTTGTGCATCAGTGGGGACTACTGCTAATTTAATTATTTTTCAAGGTAGAAGTATAAAAATAATCCTGCCTCCTGTGACTTTCAGAATACGAATGCATTCCAAATCATTTCCAGATTGCTGGAATTAATTGAAACTTGCCGCTTTGTTTTTTTGAGTGCACTTTTATTTGTGTGAACATTTCTAGCTACAATAATTTTAGATGCTATGATGTCTTAGGAACTTCTTTGTTACGTACAAAAAAATCCTGTATTCTCAATAATTGCACCAGAGCGAGTAACAGATTAGGAAAAGTTGAAATCTCAGATATTCACACCAAACAATGAAGAAATAACAGAATGCTTTGTGGCTCACCCATAGGTATGCAGCAATAAAAGTATTTAGCAAGGTGTTGCTATCGTAGGAATGCTGTTTGTAAATGTTTTTACACATTCCTGGCATGAATCTGACCTTGATGAAACAAAGTGAATAAGTGAGGTGTGGTGATATATTTAGACTCTTGTCATGCATGGCTGTTCCCCACATATTTTTCTCAGCCAAGCAAGACTGAGACTGTCACCCAAACAAAAGCTTTAGTTGGCTCATTTACAGAAGGCTTCCATGGTCTCCGGATGTAGGGGCATTGTGGAACCCATTATTATGTGGCCTTGTATATGGTCAGTAACTGGAAAACAGTAACAGAAGAACTTTTAAGTGGACCTGTCACAAAAAAAAACTGTGGTCAATCCACCTGCTAAGAAGCTATTATGCTTTGGGCATACTTAGGTACACTTTTAAAATACACTTATTATGGTACAACTTATCAAGCAAGTGATACGATTTAGGATGTAAGATACATGCTGGAGAATACAGTGTTACTATTACAAGAGGTTACACTTGATATTTTATGAATATAAAAACAGTAATAGTATGATTAATTTGTAATCATGTAATCATTTTTGTAGTAAATTCAAAATTCTTGTTATTGGTAAATGTAACAAAAATATAAGGGCAAACCATAATAACTTTTAAGACATAAAATAAATATTTTTAATAAAATTAATGATAAATAGAAATCACTCTACCAGGTGAAATGTTTAATTAACCGAAACATCAGTTGAATACCTTCTTCTCCTACAAAATATATGCCACAAATTTGTCATACATTTAATACAATTCACATCATTTATATAACATAATTCATACCGTACATACCATATAATAGCAATGCTGATCAAACAAAAAGGCAGGCCCTGTGTGATACTCCAGGTGAAGTTCCACTTCCTCGGGGCTCCAGGTTACCATTGAGAAACTCTTAGCCTGGGAGTGGCGTTGCGTGGCTAGCTCCGCACTCAATGGCGTCAGCGAGACCACCTGCAAACTACAGTGGGACCACCCATAGACATCGGCTGGGCTTCCTACTGTAAATGTAGAGCTCTGGGTAGCTAGAGCTTCAATGTTCCCAAGTATGGCTATCACTATCTTTGCACTTATTGTGTGTGATTACCATGTTACCATTTTGGTAGGCACCAAAGAATTACAATTAATACAATGAAAATGTTTCTTTTTAAAGTTTAGTTTTACACAAAAAAGCTGAATTTATGTCCGTACAGTCTAGGTATTTTGTTCTTTAAAAAAATAGAAATGGGGATCAGTCGTATGCTATCATTCTTAATTGCTTTTGAATAAGAGGAATGTTTCATTGTCATCTCCCCAAGAGAGAATTAATCAAAACCTGCAGGAGGGGAAAGCTCTGTATGGTTTGTATTAGTGATGCAGCAAAGAAATATGATAAAAATACAAGAAAGCTATCTTAAATGTCTGGTTAAAATGATACAAAGAATGTACAGTTATTTATGATGAGTCCCATATGAGAGTGATATATTGAAGATGACGTCTAAAAAAAGATAGATATTGATATGAAATAAAGAGCATCTGAGCATGATAATATATTTTAGAGAAAGAATACACAATTAAATAAAACCAATGAACCGAATAGACAAAGTCAAAGTAACCCAAATATTTTTTGATTGTTATTCTTGGGTGAATATGGCACTGATAGAGATGTTAAGCTTGTATTATCATTATTTATTGTTTTATATAGCGCAATCATATTCCATAGTCATGCAATTGGTACAACAACAAAAATATAAGTGGAAACTATACTTACTTTTAAGAAATCAATTAAATATTTGAATAATATTAATGATATGTGGAAATCACTCTATTGTGTGAAAGATGTAATTTTTGATACCTTCTGATACTAATAATCAAGAATCTTGTCTTACAACGTATGTTAATGCCACAAGATGGTGCTGCTGGTTCACAGTTTATTCACATACAGTCAAGCCACATAATAAGCATAGGTGTCAAGCAGAAAAATGATTTCATGGAAAAATTTATTAAAGCAGACTTTTTTTTCTTTCTGTCAAGATATCCAGAATGGGGAATTGAAGATCCTAGCCTAATATACCGTATATAGTTGTAAAGCCTTGGATATCTCATATGAAAGCAGACATTTAATATGCTGGGCCACTAAGCCATATACTATTGATCTGTTTGCAGCTCTCTAGGACACAGTTGAGCTCCTTTGGTGAAGTATATTAACTTTTTTGGCTTTATGATTAGACATGTTATCAATCTGTATCATGTGCAAATGCCGAACTAAATATGTTCTTTTTTGAGATTTTTCATTTAAATGTAGGTATTTTGGTGAATTGATGAAATATGAATATTTTTTAAGAAAATATATCAACAAGCAATGAACAAAGTACGGCCGGATATGAGAGAACACATGTTACATTTTTATGCTCATGTATAGTGCGGACGGGAATATCCAGTTGGTGGCTGCACACTACAGCACCCGATCTGCTGCTGGAGCATTTGCCCGGTGTGCCAGATCACCAGCCTGGGACTGACAGAAAGATTACCATAATTAATGTTTTTTTCTGAAATATAAAACTTGCTTTGTTGCTGAAAACATTTCCTGTTTTTTTTTATATCCCTCATACCAATACATTTCTTATAGTGAAACAATGTAAAATAGCAGGCAGTTGCACTGATGAACTTGGGTTTAAAACTATTGAAATCTGGTGCGGCGTGCCTGCCCCCCAAAAATGCACTACGACAAGAGGTTACAATAGTAACAGCATTGTTCTATAAAAAGAATTAAGGAACTGCACATTCCAAACATGAGTAATGGCTAAAAACCACAACAAGGGCAGTAATTTAAATGAACAATTCACCCAATTCAGTAAAATGCATATTGGAGTCAAGTTTGCCTTGACTCTAATGGATTTCATAAGTGTTAGAAAATGTTTCTCCTCCCTCTGCCTGTTTGTACTAAAGCAAGCAGCATACTTAAGTAGGCTGCCTGTGCCCGAGGGGAAATACACCGGAGTCTATGTAAAATTGACTCCAGTGTCCATTAACAAACGGAGAATAATGTGGCAGAAATGTTTCTTTATACGGATTGATAGAAAAGAAATTGATCTGTTTAGTAATGCACAACTTATCTATTTGGCCATCCAATGTTTTGACCATAGATCAGGCATTTCCGACAAACATTTTGGGCTAAACAAATAAAGTATTAAAGGGACACTCCAGCCATCATTTGCACTTTAATGCATATAATAGTTGAGAGGTGTCTTTCTATGCAAATGCAGGAGAGGGTTCTATAGTTATGTACTTAGCTCCCTAGGATATTACAAAGTTAACTCAGTTCCTCCATTATTATTGAATAAAAACAGATGTTAGGTATAGTCAGGGCCGTCTTTAATATGAGGCAGAAGGGGCAGCTACCCTGGGTCAGGGTATATTCAAGGGGCCCATGGCAGCTGCCCTTTGGACCTCCTCAACAACTGTTGCAGTCAGGTGGACATCCGCTTCTTCAGTCTAGTCCTGTGCATAAGACAATATGTAGGTAGAGAGGACACCCATTTGTTAAGCAGCATGAAAAATAAACAACATTAAGGGTACAGAGCTGCATATTTTTTCTGTGCAAGGATAATTCAAGCTTTGACTACTTTTAGATACTTTTATTTGACTATATATATATATATATATATATATATATATATATATGCTTTTATCTACAAATACTGTCCTATCCTCCTTCTCTGCTTTGCCCATGACTTGCGTAACTCATTGCATTAACTGTTATCACGGTCGCATGGCCTCATAATAGATTGTAAACTTAAAAGAGCAGCCCCTCTTTTTCATTCAATACCAGCATGCCTTTATGTGTGCCAACATTATTGCCAATTGTGAATATTGTCAATATTGATGTTGTTGTTCATTTTCACTTTCCCCTATTGTAACAGCACAACAGAACTTGTTGGTGCTCTGTCTTTAGCCCTTCTCTTGCTCGTGCTACCACTATAGGGTCACATAACCTGACCCAGAGCATGCTAGGACAATGTTTGAAGAATTTGGACAAGCCTGCAGGGCAATAGCCCCCCACCCCTGATCCCAGCCAACCTGTCCCTTTGAAACAATAATATTTCTGTGGTCATTTGTATCACAAACATCACAATCATTGCATCATGTGATGGCTTGTGACAGACATTATTCCACAGAATAACTCTTATTTTATCGTTTTATGGAAATTATCTAAAATGTTTTCCAATGTCACATTTTCTGTAGCACTTTATAGTAGGTAAACTCGTATATCAAGGTAATGGAAAATGATTGCATTAAGAGAATTATGTACTACGTAACCTGTGTGGAGCAGAGGTATTCTTCATTCAGAGGCTACGTTGGCTGAACTTTCTTAGCTGAGGAAAAGAACATATATGTCTGCTACTATTTGATCGGAGTGCAAAATAAGTATTATTTATTTTATTTTATCCTTGGAAAATTTGCCCTCAGAAAATAGGCTTTACAGTGGTTCACAGAGCTTACTAACTTAACAGGTATGGCTATAGTTGTTTGCCTGAAACACAAAATTCAGTGGCGACATCCATTATGTAATGTCCCGACAAAAAAAATAAAAAATGAACACTCCTCTGTCACTCTTAACCAGTCTCTCGGCTCATCCAATGATCTCTGTCTGTTCTCTCTTCTAATTTTTTTTTAGTTCTTATGCATGCTTACAAGACTTTTCAAGGGATGCCCCTATCCTCTGAAATGCCCTATCCATCTTCGGTCCTTCAAAAAATACCTCAAGACCCGCTTCTTTAAGGACGCCTACCAATTTACGTGTTAACCCTCTTCATCCTTCCTCCCGTACTACTTATCCCTCCTTTCATAATCCCTGTCCTGCCATTGAACAATAATTATACTAGTGTGGCTGTTCCATCCCTAACAGTGGCACGTTTAACACCCCCTAGATTGTTAGCTCGTTTTATCAGGGCCCTCCTTACCTGTTGTTTCTGTCAAACAACAAAGTCAAATTATTATGTTTAATACTACTTGGTATGTCTCATTTACCCATTGTACAGTGCTTTGGAATATGATGATGCTATACAAAACAATAAAAAATATGGGGAAAAATATAAATGCTATATAAAGGTTCTTTAAATATATTATGTTTTTAACGAAATAAAGACAAAGATACAAGTATGTTACCTTCATAACTCTGTTAGGTATTACACAACTAGGTAAGTTGTATATTATGCATGACCACCAAATAGCCGTGTTAAACGGTTAAAGTTATCTTTTTGTGACCTTCATATATATATAAAATATAAATATATAACAATCTGATTCTTTCCAGTGATTCATTTTACAAGCTCTCCTTTGACATTATGGGACTATACAGTCTCAAGAATTATACAGTATTATTTATTGATCCCTAGCGATCTGTAGTAATTTAAACAGTGTGCCACCTTTGGCGTTTGGGGTATAATACGTTTATATAAAGTGTCATCCAAGAATCTGTATAATGAGAATAGTCTGTGTTATGCAGGTCCCCTGGCTGCAAACCAGAAGGACAGAAAAAAATACAAATAGCTCATATGTAGGCCGACAGCAATTCCCACGCTTCACCAATAGACAGGGTTTGTTCTTCAGCAGCAGGTTATTTCATTTTTCATAATATACAATTATTTTCATATAGTCCAAAATGGCAATATATAGGCAAAGTGCAGGCATTTAACAGCCTATGGGGCTTTGTATGAAAGGTGATTGTGGTACAAAGTCCAGCAGTCTGGACCATTCCATTTGGCACTTTGTTGATATGACCATTTCTTTTTACAGCAGAATAATATCTACATACATAGTTCCCCATCTCTACTTAAAAAGCATGTACAGACTGTGTAAAATAACACTGGGATACAACATCTTTTAACCAATTTAAGAATAAATCCAAGTCATTTCCCCGAGTTTTGATTCTGCTTGTGGCAGAAATGGCACTGTTTACTTAATATCTCTTAGTCAATCTAGTCATTAGATTAGAGAAGGACGGATGGGAGCTGAGCAGCTGCTAAGCCAGTGCAAGTGTTGGCTCACAATGCATTGTCCTTAATGCAATGTCCTTAAGGTTGATATGATCTGTATCTCACTCACAAATGATTAACTAAATATATTTCACCAAAACAACAGTTCTGTTTGCATTTATTTATTTATTGCATTACCCATTGTCATATGGTGGTTTAAAGAATGAGAATTATTATTGCCAACAACCTTCTAATAATAATTCTCCATCACACCAGGGGACTGGCAGTACAATGGGTCATACTGTAAAGCTCAGTAACTTTAAAGGTGGCAGTGTCAAAAGATGCCACTTTTGGCTCAAGTCCGTTTGTAAAATGTCTTCCATGGTCCACTGTAAGCATTCTTATTGTGTAATGTAAGTGACTTGGAGTAACAAAAGCTCAACCACAAAGAGGTAGACCAGTCATATTCACAGAATGGGGCCACTGAGTGCTTAAGGACATAAAAATTGCCTGTCCTTGATAGGAACCCTCAAAAGGGTTTCTATGGCTGAACAGCTGCAGATAAGTCAAAGATCACTATGCGCAATGCCAAGTTTTGGCTAGAGTGATGTAAAGCTTCAACTCTGGAGTAGTGGAAATGTGTTTTCTGGATTGGTGAATCCCGCTTCAGTGTCCAGTGGTCTGATGGACACATCTGGATTTGGCGGATGTCAGGAGAACTCTAGGTCCCAGAATGCATAGTACCTACTGTAAGGTTTGGTGGAGGAAGGATAATGGTCTGGGGCTGTTATTCAGGGTTCAGGCTATGCCCTGTAGTTCCAGTGAAGGGTAATGCTCCTGCTACAGGATACAAAGACATTTTGGACAACGCTATACTTCGAACCTCGTGGCACCAATTTGGGCCTTTTTCCTATTTAAGCATGACTGGTCCATAAAGACATTGGGTTTGCAAGATTGGTGTGGGGCAACTCAAATGGCTTGTACATAGTCTTGACCCCTTTGAACACCTTTGTGATGAATTGGAATGCCCATACCGGGTCAGGCCTTCTCGTTCAACATACTTACTATAAGCGCCTGACCTCACAAATAATCTTTTGGCTGCATGGGCAAACATTCCCACAGACATACGCCTAAATCTTGTGCAAAGCCTTCAGAGAAGAGTGGAGGCTGTTATAATCATAAGGGGGTGATGTCCAACAAGCTTATATAAGTGGCATTGCCACATGTCCACATACTTTTAGTCATGTAGTGTATATACTGTATAACATATATATTTTGTAATGTACCTGGGGGTTAGTGGGGGTTGTCAATTATTTTTTGAAACTTGTCTTCTACAAGTACAAACTAATTATTTCACCATCAGTCACTTGTTTCCCACTGTCAGGATTGATGAGGTTTGTATTTTATACCCACCAAAGCACCTGCTATAACAAGTGAGATTTTCTTTCCAGATGTGAGCTTGGGATTAGAGTTTCTGGGTCAGCAGCTGCTACCCACGCAGGTTTAAAAGGTTATGGGAGGGATTCCAATAGGGTTAATTGTCAATGTTCTCCTAAGAAGGTTTTAGCTGATTCAGAGTACAAACTATTAGCACTTTGCGCATATAACCACATATATTTATTTATTCATTCACTCATCCATTATATTCACTCAGCACAGACTGTCAGACTGTGGTTTTTCTAATTAGGCAACCTGGCTCACACACTGTGATCAAATTGTTTCTATCTGTGGAAAAATGTTCTCATAAATATTTGCGTTAGGGGTCAGGTAAGGCAAAAAAAAATCCACATTTGTGTATCATTTTCAAGGTCATAATCAAAATTAGAAAGCACCTATGCTGTGACTGCAGTATCTTTGTCCATTCATTTATAGTGTAAGATTGGTACGCATATATGCATTATGTTTTTGTCATGTTGATATTGATGCAGCCATTATCAATTTGCTATTCTGTAACATTTATACCATATTAACTATTGGATATTTGTGTCCATGCAGCGACTGCCAGTACATATATTACAGAGCAGGGAGCAGAGTAAGTCAACCCATCAACAGAAATACCTTTAGGGCTATGTATAAAGAGCAATGGCGGTGCAATCTCCACAACAGCCAATGGAATTTCCCCGCTGATTGCTCTTCTTTTTTCATTATTATAGTACTTAACCTCTGCTGCTAAGTAGACACTTTATATAAAATCAAGGCTATATTATGTGCTATGAACTGTAAGCACTATATTACAAAGCAACACAATCTTTACCAAATTTGTGCATTTGTGCATCCTTTGGATCAGGGCTCGACAAATCCCAGGCACCAGGTCGCCATGGCGACTGATAATTTTGTCCTGGCGCCTAGGTGTTTGTGAGTCAAAACTGTAATTGGGTCCAGATCCCCTGCGGCGCGGCAGGGGACTTGGATCCTCCTCTCCGGCAGAAGCAGACGTCTGTGTGATGCAGACAAACCCGCTGCTGCCGGCGGCTCCACCCACCCTCCTCACAGAACGGGGCTGTCACCGCCCACAAAGGTCACTGAGTCGCGCAGGCCAGCTGACTCAATTCTATTTCGCATCAACAGTTGAAGTAACTGGGACCATGCTTGGCAGTGGGAGGCTGGGACAAAGATAGCTATGGGAGACTGGGGGCAAAGGCAAACTCTGTCCCCAGTTTCCTATAGGCATCTTTGTCACTAAATAGCCTCCCATAGTCTCATGTTTAGTGACAAAGATGCCTATGGGAAACTGGGGACAAAGTTAATTAATGGGATTAATTAATGGTAATTAAAAGTATGCACTGGTGCTTTTTAGTGTGGGAGCTGGGGCAAAGTGTTGGGGCAAAGTGAGGGCTAGGGTAAAGTGTGAGACTGTGAGTGCTGAGGCAAAGTGTGAGTGCTGGGGCAAAGTGTGAGTATAGGGCAAAAAAAAGTCCTGGCTCCTAACTTTTTTAGCTGGCTCCTAGATTTAAAACAAATTTGCCAAGCCCTGCTTTGTATCCTACCATCTCGTGTGATGCTGACTTTGTTAGGAATATGTATAAAAAAGGCAATTATTGTACTATTTGAAAAAAGGACCACTTTTTAAACTGTAGTTTATAAATCACAGACATATACTATAGCACTATGTATCTACTAACAGGTAAATAATAAAAAATATTTTTTATTTATTAGTATGGTTAGTACTATCAAGCAATTAAAAGATGAAATTTGCCATTTCCAATAAATTTTACAATATCACTATAGAAACACTTCTTAAGTCTGAATCTCCTTCTGTCTTTGTTTATATATGCTATTGTTTATGTATAATCTCGTCATACAGGGCTGTAAAATCTATTTGTACTGTATAAGTAAAATATAATAATAAAAATAATAGTAATATGCAAAGAGTGTACAATAGAGTGTAAATTTGACAACCTAACGGGCACAAATGTGATAGTATTTTGAATTTAAATTTAATTTTAGTATTTCTTAATTACTAGTGTTTAAAGCCTTTGTTAACAAAATGACACACCTTAACAACAAAAAAAACACGAAAACACAAAACCAGTGAGTTTGCAGCTAATAAGCTAATATTTGTTGTGATTTATATCTTTTTTTCTATCTTTTCACTTTATTTTGGTAAGATTTACATAGTTCTCTTGTATACTCTAGCTCCCTAAAACTGTTAAGAAATTTTAGGTTGTTAAAGACCTCCTGAATGTTTAATTATATATAACTAGAGCCTCCTCTGACTAAGCTCTTGTTGTAAATGCTGACCTAGTGTTACCAATAAATGTAGCCATATGTTGGCCACATCACAGCCACTTAATAAACCAGATGAAAAGAGCATAATTTTATTTTTTAGGTTTTGGTTTCTGTCACAATAAAACGGAGTTTAAAGGTGACAATTCTGATCGAGGGTGTTAGTACTAGCGGCTTCACATTACATGATCTGGAAAAGTAAAATGTTAAGTGAGCTGGCACTGCCTGGTTTTAACTTAAGGATATAAGAGAGGTAAATGACATCATTGTGTAATTTCATGGGTAATAGAGAATTCCTGTAAGGCAAACACATCACCTGTGAGATTTTAGTTTCATTAAATTCACTCTCAGAAGTGGAATATATATATTTTTTTTAATTTTTAGCACTATTTTGAAAATATTAAAATTATTAGCTAAGGACTAATTACAGATTCAGAATTCTAAATTTTGCCCAATTGTATAATGATTTCTTTGAATGTATTATACCAGTTTTTTAGCACTGGGTAACAAAGAAGAAGAGAGAAATAATTGAATAAATGAGGTCAACATGGATGTCCCCAATAAGGTGATGGTTTGGGAAGGTGGCAAGAATACTTTAATCAAATAATCCACGCACTGGTGGGCAACATTCTGTTTTAGGTACAGTAGAACATTGCACAATAAGTGGTATCCTTTTTACAATGGGGCTTGTTAATTTAAAGATATATAGGCAACAGGGATAATCAAAACCTGTACTACTACTAAACTAATCAAATAATGCAGATCAGTATTTAGTGAATACACATCTGTACTAAAATTGGAAATGGCTATTGGGGAGCAAGATTAACCAAATCACTGGCTAAATTCTATGGCTGAAAGATTTGCTTTTCTCTGGAAGCCATACTGTGACCAAAACCTGGCCAGCCATAGTGTTGGGTAGCGTAATTCTATGCCAAGCTTTTCTCCTGTTCATTGGTTATATTATGATGAAAATAGACTACAATATCATACATATATACTTTAGTAGGACATACAATGTGTTGTCTGCAAAACTTTGTGGAAACCTGAATCTTCTTATTTTCGCAAAACTCATACCTGCTTGTGGGTATTTTTCATGTAACAGCGCAAAAATATGTTTGTATTTCAGTATTGACATGCGTCTGCTTCTTGAACTTGACCCACTATTGCTGAAGGCGCACGTCTGCTACTTGTAAATAAGAAGCTGCCTCTTAATCCTGAAGAAAGGTCAATTATAAAGGGAGCTTTTAATCTTAGTCTGTGGTTAGGTCCATCATGTATTGTATGCCACAACTGCAACTTCACTATTGACCTTAATGTCACTGTTTCTTACAGGTTCTCACTTTCCTGATGGAGAAATTCTGATAATTGGAGCCGTTCCCCCTTTGTGATGCCTGTTGTTTTAACCTCTTAGTAAGAACACCTCATCTATTAACAGAGCTGGACAATATCATACCAATATTATAATGAAAACGTTTTCAACTAGAGCTGACCTTCAAATGTTAACAGTAATTATGCCAGGTTCTACCTTGACTCTCGAGAGGTTCAGCACCAATCCGTCTGTTTCACATAAAAACAACCGCCTGAGGTGTTGTAAATCTTCAGCAGCCTGCTAATGCAGAAGCAAATCATTATTGCTAATCTGGCATAACAGATGTTAGCATAGACATGGTTGGGAAATATATGTATACAAAGCATAGGCAAAGCCTTTAGGCATTGACTGTAAAGCTCAAATGTCTACTGTGATTTGAGGTTTATGCGTAACATGAATGTCTGTCTGTCATGTCAGGTCCACATCAGCCAAAACTATCTATATCATGATCAAGTGCATGATTAGAAATTATTAATGGTCTTGTCTCTGTCTTCATAGAAGATTCCTAGCTGCTTAACTTATAGGATAAAGCCATTTAATACACCTTAGGAGACTAGAAGAATCGACATTGCATAACAATGAGTACCTGTCTAGTGACTGGCTGACTTGTTTGACTTTAGGTTGAGTTGACTGGTTGCAATTTCTCAAATATTTCTAGTCTGTTTGACAGATTAAATGCATGACCTTAAATTAATGTTGACTCTTTAAGCACTTTTACATAATCTACCTAATATATGACATTCATTGCAAAATTTGTATTCTATAAGCTTTACCATGTGTAAGACAAGACAAGGATATCAATAATTATGGTGGAATTTTAATTAGTGGATTTTATGTTGCTGAAGTCTTTAAATGGTCCCGCTGGTCAAGATAAAGTTCACAAATTCCACTATTTTACAATATGTGTGGAATAGCAAAACCTTTTTACATATAATACACTCACTTATTGTTTTATTTCTTAAGTCTATAAAAATAACAAATAACATTGATGTTCATTTCTGCACACCAGTTTTCACAGTAGAGTAGATTCCATTTAGCATCATGTAAACAACTGTATCTGAACGCCACCGCAAATAGGGCACTGACGAAGAACATACACGGTCAAGAATTAGGACCTCTATGATAATGTAGTTTAATGAAGTTGATGGTCAAGTCAATGCAACAGGTGAGTGTCATACATTTCTCTACAGGGTGGAGAAGTAGTGCTCATCATTTACTCCTTCAGTGCTCATTTCAGTTTGAGCTGAACTGACTTAAGGCCAACCACCAGGGAGCTTACACTTTCTTTGCGCCTATACAATCTGTAGATCTGGCGAGGTCTACTTTAATAACCAGTGTAGCCTATAACAAATAATCACAGAAAAGTTTTGTCTACTGGTCTAATGTACAAAACTGCGGATTGTTAACATTTATCAAGTTGCATGTATAACAATTTACATATTGCATATAGGTGTGTGAAATGGTAAATAACATAGCTGTTTTTACAGGAAGGAGATACGTTATGAGTTTGACTCATATGAATATTTGTCGATTGTACTTGCAATCCCACTAACATGTCAGACATAACAAAAGGGCACAATATTTGAAAATTCATTTTTTTCTTTGAAGGCAAAACAGACAGATGTTGACTTTGTCTGCTGGACTCCTAGTGAGGTAGCCAAGAAAAACAAGTTTGGGAAGATTTTATTTAAATACCATCACTCCATAATGTGGGTCATGACTGGACCCAAGAGAGCACTGAGCTGAATCCTTGCTGTGTACAGTCATGCACTCAAAAATGTAAGCCTGACAATGGCTTTAATTTGTCAGATTCCTTAAAATGCACACTGGGTACCAAACTACTCTTCTAGTATCAGTATTGGGTCTACTAAGATGCCAGAGGAAAATATTAAAAACAGATGGACTTGTAAAACGAGAAGCAGTTCATCTAAATTGTTACCCCCTTTTATTTTTGTCTTTGAAATCCAAAAGATGCAAAATGATTGCGATTTTTTTTGGTGAGCAGTTTGTTCTTGCTAAAGTACTGGGCAGGTGTTAGCAATTTGATGTCAAGAACCTACAAACAATATACTATAGAACACTCCATAAATGTTCCTTTCCAATATACTTGCTTTTTTTTTATTAAACAAATAGTAATGTGTATTGTTGTAGGTATGACTAATGACAGATATTTCTTAAAATACAATTCACTTCCTCATCGATTATTGGCTAAAAACCGAATTGTAACAGATTGAAGTTTAATAGATGAGCATCATGAAGATCAAAATTTCTATCACCATTTATTTCAGACAATATTCATACAGGTTTAAGCAACTTGCTCAGGAGACCCTGCTTTCTCTAGCTGCTAGGAGGTGTCAGGTACTTTTTAAAGGATGGGTGGAACAGAGCACTCTCCCAAACTGAGTTCATACCAGCAAGCAGGCATAATGTTACTGAAAGGCAATTGCAAATTGAGTCCACAAAAGGAGCAGAACTGGACACTGAAGTGACCCAGTCTAAATTCAGGTAACACCAGATGTATTGTGCAATCTATAAAAAAATGGAATGCTAACCATTCCCGTGCTCATGCTATTGGTTATTTTCCTCTGAGGCCTCAATGAAACACCCCATCTTTAATGTGAGCCACAGAAGACAAGGTACTCACACACCTCTCGAGAAGACATGTTTATCCTCCTTTGAAACTTACCCAGATTGTATATATTTCATAATTACCATGCTTGTAGAAGACGTTTTGGATAGTTATGGGAAAGATGAAAAGTACACAAAATGTGGGGGATATGGTAACTAGTGTACAGATTGGAGTAATGCACTGCAAGGAACATTTGGATGGCATAATTGTGTGCAGTCTGCATGGATAGTCCTGAAAGCTCATACAATGTGAATAAAATACCATTGGCTGTTTATACTCTGTACATATAACATAAATATGATTACAGCATCATGATTTAAATATGATAATAGTGTATAATAGTGGCTTTTTATGTAGTATGTACCATTTGGCTTTATTTTTACGCTGATTTGTAACTACACAGGGAACAGATACTGTCCTACTGCAAGGGTATTTCTTCATAGCCATATTGAGCATATTGATGGCATATAAAGTGTGGGATCATACATGACGTTGCCTTGTGAGCAGTATTGCTTGGAAACCACTATTCATTGCTCGATTTGAGCAGCATTGCTTGATTCGAAAAAAAGAAATATAATCAACAGAATCATTTAAGTGAAACAAATAATTCAAATTACATTCTTTGGAGGAAAAACATGCCAACAACCAAGGCTAAACAACTTACTCCCAGAGGCAGCTGCCAGAGTTTTTACATGTAATTATCTAATTAGCTACTAATTACATACAGCTAACTGGATATTTTTCATACTTTCATGACTGCTTAATCATCTAAAATGTATGTGATATCGGATAGTCACTGAGCATGTGTGAATTTCACACATATGCATTATGCACCAGCTCCACCAACCCCCCCGACATACCACTAGGCTGGTGCTACTGGCCGCGCTTCCTCAGGCCCAACCAGGGCCATAGCAAGGGTGAGGCGAGAGAGACAGTCGCCTCGGGTGCAGCTGCGAGGGGGCGCACAGCCACCCGACTGGTTGGGGAGATCACGGATCTCTCTAACCAGCCCAACATTGAGGTTGCCAACCAAACGCTTTGGGCACACTGGGCAGTGTAAAGGCGGGGGAGTGTGAGGGCAGTGTATGTGTATAATGGGTGGAGCAATTGGTGGGACACAGGGATAGACATGGGGCATTAAGCATGTACTGGGCCCCAACACTTCTAATGGTGGCCCTGGAAACAGATAAATAAACCAGTGTAGAGAACATCTGGTACCTGGCTGGTGGTAGATAATGAAGCCATAAAGCTGCAGCACCTTTATCATAAGACCCCTGCAACACACAACCCTTTGTTACACCCCTGCCTATTGTCTTGCACATTACAGATTTTCAATAGCAAGCATATGTTTGAACTGTAATGTAATATTGTTATATGTTTTATGAACAGTAGAACTGTTTTCCACACTTTTGAGGTGTTGTATACATAATATATCAGCTATAAAGCCTTAAATATGTGCCCTTTTAAAACGCCTCCATAAACTCATATGTATCAAATGACTCCGTTTTTTTGTAACCGCAGTCCCTTTCCTTCATTTTCATCTGTAAAAACTGAACAGAAATATTCCTTGAAGTGGTCACCTAGACCTTTATGCTCTTCTACATACCTTCCTTCTTTTGTTTTTAATCTAACTACTCCTTCTTTTACTTTCCTTTTCTCATTTATATATCTAAAAAAATGTTTCCCTCCCTTTTTTACTGACAGGGCAATTCTATTCTTCTGCATGTGCCATGGCAGCTCTTATAACTTGGTTTGCCTCTTTCTGCCTAATCTAATAGATCTGTCTATCTTTCTTACTTTGGGGTTTTTGTATTTACTAAATGCTAACTTTTTTCTCTTACTGACCACCCTAATACAAAGATAATCCCAGTGTGATATGTAAGTAAAGCGTTATTAACAGCGTCATGCAATTATATGACCTAAACTAGAATAAATTATATTTTTTCTTTTTTTCTATCATCTTTATTTCTTTAAGTCTTTCTTACTTGTCTTATATTGCAGCAACATACGTGCACTACAAGTAAACTTCCCAGAATATCAGTATCATTATGTTCATTACTATGTACTAAAAGCAGTGATAAATTTCTTTTTAATAAGCATAATTCACATTGATGGTTTTACTGTAAAGTATTTTGGAACTTTTTAATTGAGTCTAATCAAGAAAGAAGAATGAGCTCATACCCTAATGGAACTAGTAACACAATGTTCCAGTGAAATTCCTATGTGGCTCATTCCAATTAGTACAATAATAAAGATAATAATTTCTTCTGAATGGATTTCTAAAAAAATGCAAACGGATTACATAAAAAAATCCTATTTGATTCTGTTATATATTAATGCTTATTCTTCACCCATTACAACCAAGCAGCAGCGTAGCCTCACTAAGTCTAGGGATGGCAGCTAGTTTGTAGTATGGCTTATTCTGTTATTTTCTTTAGTGACTTTGGGAACAGTTCTTTTACACATGGTGGAATTAAGAATACAGTTTACTTTTTTTTATTTTTGGATTTTAATTTAAAAAAAAAGTTAAAAAAATTAATGTCCAAGAATGATTTTTCTTTGCAGTTTGTTGTTTTTTTTTTCACTCTGACATGCTCTCTCAGACTCTCTGTCAATTGCTCCCTAAGGAATAAGTTTATACACTTCTCTTTCTCTGTGAATCTGTCTACATTATTCTAGCCTGGTGTCATACTTCTACAACAGGGCTGAGCCTAGACGTACACAACACGGACAGCCTCTCCCCTATTCTTCCAATTGGGGGAGAGGGTGTGCACTGACAATCTGACCTATTGTGGAAAAAATACACCAGGCCAGGGTAACACAGAGAGCTGAGACAAGCAAACCACTGGAGAAGACAGAAGAAAGAAGACAGAAGAAACGGAAAACATGAAGCAGAGCGAAGGAGAAGCAGAGACACAGAGAAGGTACGGATGCAGAGAGCATGAGAGTGTATGAGAGAGCGAGTGTGAAAGTGGGTGTAAACAAATTTTGTTTCTGATGGGTAAAGCCCTCCAAATTTTTTTCCGAATAGAAAGAGCAGGAAACAAAATTAATTACCCAAAAACAAGTGGATCAAAAATGAAACAGTTGTCCAAAAGCTTTTTGGTCCTTGTGCAAAGTGTGTCATATACCATACATATACAATTTCTGCATTTTGTTTGAACAACCCATTTGTATTTTCCAACTGACTTGTCTTAATTACAATGAGTAGTGCAACAAATATAGTTACATCATTTTCACTAGAAAAATATAATAATCTTTAATTTCTAAAATAAAATATCTGGCTAAATTAACTTTTTTAATTATTAAGGATTTAACAGAATGTGCTCTTTTTGCATTGGGATGAACACATCTCCTGCTTGCCGCTGTGCACATGCATTGTATTCAGCCAATCTGACAATGGAAGGAGAGGCGTGCTTCTGGTCTGGAGCTGCTGCATCCTTTTTTTTCCTCTTAGCTAAATATTTCATGTTAAAGTACGTATAAAGCTTTGTTTGTGAGGGGCTGCATGGGACAGTACATTTTTTGGTTAACCTATCAGAAATACTGTTGTCATGGGTCCAGAAGTCCAAAAGATATTTCAACTGATGCTCTCATTCAAAGGCTCTAACTGAAGCACTTGCAGGAGCACCAGCAGAACCATACTAATAAAATGAATATCACATGCTAATTGTTAAAGACAAATACAACTCACGTGTGCTAGAATGTTACCCTTTTAATGAAATACATAGTTATGTGACCCTGCGACAGTAGGGTGGCAGAATGTACACAGACTGCGAGCTGAATTGAATATATACGGCTCTGTGTCAGGGAAGAGGGAAGACTTCACTGATGATGTGAGAGGGAAAGAGTCAGAAGATGAGTAGATGGGGAGAGTTAAGAGAGTTTGTGTCTATATAGAATAGAGGCAAAAAGTCTAAGTCGAGTACCACAATCTGCATTTATTTTTGCATTTCTGAATAACTAGTTATCTTGACAATATTTTTAAAAACAAACATATTTTTCGTAAAAATAGTAAAAAATATGTTTGCTAGTACATACTGAAAATCAAAAATTCTCATTATTATCTCATATTTATTTTGATCGTCATTTGCTTAAATGTCTGCTTTAACACTGTTTGGTACTGATTTTACTAGTTTGTGCAGAAATTTACAATCCACATTATTCCAGCACTTTTTTTTCGAGCATCCCAGAGAGTGTTTAGAGATGTTGAAGCGTGTTTCACCTTTTCCAAATGTTCCCAATTATGTTCTATAGAGCTGGGCCCTGGTTACAGGGGTAACTTGCTCTTCCTCGGACCTAAGATACGCTTGACATAGCTTTGATGTGTGTTTAGGATCATTGTCCTGCTGGAAAATGAATCCATTTACACACAACTTTAAGCCAGGATGGCATGCCTCTGTAGGCATTTTGATTAGTCAATTAACAGGACATTTTTCCAGTTTTCCACTTTGAAATATCTGTATTGTTTGGACCATGCTACATGCTTAGACTTGTTTTTTTGACGAAGCATTGGTTTAGAGACCACTACACTCTCACAAATGCTGCACTTTGCCAGTTGTCTTTTGAGTGTGCTTTTGCTTACTGGTGTAGGATATTCCTTGTTCAGCTATGCTTAAATTGTGAATGCAGGTGCTGTTCTATTACGTAATGATGTTAGCTTGATATACTGCTCTTGTACTTCCCCTTTAGAAATGCATTCAGCTTAGCTGCAGTTTGGCTCTGGGGAAGTTTTTTAGCGCTTGTCCTCGAATTGCTTTACTAATCTCCTTTGACATGATTACAAAAGATATTTCAACTGATGTCCTCCTTTAAAGTCTATAACTGCAGCACTTTCAGGAGCACCAACAGGACCATACTAATAGATTTTTACATTTTATAAGCAAATGGTATGTGACTCTATTGTGTATGTGTAAGTATATAGCGTTAGAGTGAATGTGTGTATATGCATTAGTGTACAGCGTTAGCTTGTATACGAGCATATGGTGTTGGAGTTTGTCTTTTACTCTATGGTGGTAGATTGTGTATTATTGTATAGTGTTACCATGTATGTTACTGTATGGTGTTAGCGTTAGTGGGTTATTTTATGACATTTTCATTAGTGTGTGTTACTGCATGGTGTTAGCATGTGTATGGCTTTAGTGATGTTAGCATGTGCGTACATTACTGAAACCACTTGTTAATTCCATTAAAGCAGCTAGGTGTTGATGATCTCTCACACTGTCTCCCTGCAATCTGTGTCTGACTGATCCAGCTTGCCGAAAGTGACAAAACTTCCACTTACTGTTTGCTTAATCAGTCTGGAGGTAAGTGGTATGGGCAGGGGCACAGGCAGGCTGTTTGATGACAAAGTTTTTTTTTTTTTGTCAAGTCTCCGTTTAATAAAAAATCCAGGTATACAACAATGTGTTACATCCGAGAACATACCATAAGGCACACGTAAAGTACAGAGGCACAATGTACTGCGAAATAAAGCACAATAAAACAATGGACACAGTCAAACGACATATCAGTTCACAGGGCAATAACCATGCATAGTAGAGATCAACATGATACATAACAGGAGGGAAAAGTACACAGAAGTACAGAGTGCAGAGCAGTGGTGCCCAATAATCGAGGTATATAATAGGAGAGCGGTGTCACACAAAGACACCCTCAACACAATGCGTATGGCAAAAAGGTACGTATGGAGACACACAGAGATGTCAGTACGGAGAGAGCAAATAAAAACAAACAAAACGAAAACCATGGCGCGTGTCACTACTACCACAGAGCACCTAAGTGCTGAAGAAGCAATCGAGGGGCACACAGAAAGGGGACCACCCAGAGCAGGGAAGGATGTGCCGCTCCAGCGGACCCAGGGGCGGCACACCCACACGACCAAAAGGGGTCCTCAGGTGGACTGTAAAAGAGCAGGGAAGCGCGAGGAAGAAGTGAGCTCCTTCCACCAGAACCAGCGCCTGAGGTACAAATATTCCTTGCCCCTGGAGGCCCACACCAACTCCTCCATGTGGGCAATAAAGTTCATCCTACTGACCCAAGCCTGGAGCGGCGGAGTGTCACGGCTCCGCCAAAAACGGGGGATGACAGCTTTGGCCGCACTTAATATATGATACGTCACTGAGTGCCTATAAACAGCGACCGGGAGCGAGGTATGGTGCAAGAGAGCCGCCTCAGGGGATAGCACATAGTGAGGATCATTAACTTCCCGAATCATCCCTTCCACTAGCTTCCAAAAGGGGGCAACCAAGGGGCAGGACCACCAGATATGTAAAATAGTGCCAGGACCCGTCTCACACCTCCAACAACGATCCGGGACATCCGGGAGGAATTGATGCAAAGCATGCGGGGTGCGATACCACCGAATCAATATCTTGTAGGAGGTTTCCCGGATTCTACTTGAGATAGCGCCCTTATGAACCAACTGGATAATCTTACCCCATACCTCGTCCCCAGAGAGAGCCGGGAGATCTCGTTCCCAAAGGGCCAGGAAATACGGCTTAGAGGAGCACTCGAGAGTAAGGAGAATGGAGTACAGCGTGGAAACCAGGTGGGGCGGCTCAGACTTAGAGGCGCACAGGCGTTCAAAATCCGTCAGAGGTCTGCGGTAACCCGCCAGGCATGGTACAGAAGCAATAAAGTGGCGCATTTGGGCATAGAAAAAGGTATCCTGCGGGCGCGGCCGAGACGCCCCTAACAGAGTCTGCAGCGGTTTGACCGAGTCCAAATCAGAAAGATGATGGAAACGCAAAATACCGGAAACTAAAGGAGAAAACGGCCTAGCCCTGCCTGTTCTATAGCCAGGGGAAAAGGCAGGATTGTCAGAAATGGGGAGGAGAGGGCTAGTGGAGGACGTCAAAAGACCCTTGGTCATGTATTTCCGGAGGACGCGCATAGTCGGGGAAATGGTGCAATGCTTAAGGCGGGCGGTGGGCCGGTCAGGAGTGGGCAACCACGGATAAGCGTGTATGGGGTGCGGGAGTGCGTCCTCCTCCAGTGCCACCCACTGCTTAGGAGCCCTAATAGACCACTCAACCACCCGACGCAAATGAGCCGCATAGTAATACAGCTCCAAGTGCGGGACACCCAGGCCTCCCTGTAGTTTAGGACGAATCAGATGGGAAAAAGCGAGGCGATGGTGTCCGGACGACCAAATGTACTTCAAAAAAACTCTGTGGCATTGCTTAAAATAAGCCCTAGGGATAAAAATCGGTAGGGCATGAAAGAGGTACAGGAACCGTGGCAAGATGTTCATCTTAACGACGGCAACTCTCCCAAACCACGAAACATGCGGGAAGGCCCACCTACCCAGGTCCTGAGATACCCGCTGCAGAATGGGGACGAAATTCAATGAGAATAGCAGGGAGAGATCCGCCGGGAGTTGGAGGCCCAAAAATCGAAGGGACGAGCCGCACCATTTAATGGGGAACCGAGAGCTCAACACCCGCTTAGTAGAGTCCGCCAGGTGGACCCCCAAAATCTCCGACTTACCCAAGTTTATCTTGTAATTAGAAAATGCTTGGTACGTCTCCAGCTCCTGGAGGAAATGGGGTAGGGACGTAAGGGGAGCAGATAGGATCCCCAGCATATCATCCGCGAACAAGGCCAATTTATGCTCCACCCCCGAGGCTAACATTCCAGAGATACCGGGATTGGCCCTGATGGCGCTGGCCAGAGGTTCCATGCTAAGCGCGAACAGGAGAGGGGACAGCGGACATCCCTGACGAGTACCATTGGCCAGGGGAAACGGGTCCGAGAGAAAGCCATTAACCCTAACCCTGGCAGAGGGGTTAAAATACAGAACCGAGACCCAGTTACAAAAAGTCGCACCCAGGCCCAAGCTGCGCAACACCTGGAAAAGATAGGGCCACGAGACCCTATCGAACGCCTTCTCAGCGTCCGTAGAGACCAGAGCCAGCGGGCTATTAAGGCGCCCAGCCCGGTCAAGAATGTCAAGGATTCTGGTGGTGTTATCCCTCGCCTCCCGCCCCGGGACAAAGCCAACCTGGTCCAGATGTATGAGCGACGGTACAAGGGGCCTCAGACGAGCAGCTAGAATCTTGGCCAATAGTTTAACATCAGTGTTGAGCAATGAGATGGGACGATAGCTTTCGCATAGGTCAGCAGCCGTACCCGGCTTCAGTATAACAGTAATGTGGGCAGTGTTGGTATGAGGGTCAAAGTGGTCCCCATCAGCCATGCCATTAAACAAGGTAACCAAATGGGTGGCTAAAGTGGCAACAAACTGTTTATAATAAGCCTTCGTAAGTCCGTCAGGGCCAGGACTCTTGCCATTAGGGAGAGAGTTAATGGCCGCCACCACCTCAGCGAGGTCTATCGGGGCATCCAAAAGTGCAGCATCCGACCGGGAAATATGTTTCGTTAAATATTTAGCCAAATACTGCCGCAGGGAGTCCCGAAAGGACGGCGCCAAGCCCGGAGCTGGAGGCAGGTTGTACAGGGAGGCATAATAATCGCGAAAGCAAGCCGCTATGTCAGGCGTGGAATGGCGGGTGACACCGGAGCGATCCCGAACCTTCGGTATAAAGGACTGAGCCCGCTTAGCGCGGAGAGCCCTGGCAAGCAATCTACCCGCCTTGTCCCCAGATTCATAGAAGTGACTACGGGTTAGGAGATAATGTCGCCGAGACTGACTATCCACCAAGGACGCCAACCTCTCTCGCAGAGCAACCAACTGGACCAGGAGGGCAGGGTCTAAGGTGAGTTTATGCCTAGATTCCAAACGAGCTATCTCATTAGTAAGACGCATGATTTCACCCAAACGGATACGCTTAACGGTAGCCCCCATTTGAATTAGCCGCCCCCGAATCACCGACTTATGGGCCTCCCAAACAGTGGAGAAGGGCAGATGGGCAGATACATTCTCCGAAAAATATTGTTTAAGGTCCTTATCAAGAATCTGAACATGGGCAGGCGTGGAAAGCAAGGACTCATTAAGCCTCCAACACCAGGAGCGGGGAGGGAGACACCGAAAAGAGAGAGTAACATGGACCGGGGCATGGTCACTGAAAGTGATGGGGCCCACACTGGAGGAGGACAGCAGAGGTAAATGATGGTGAGACACGAAAACAGTGTCAATTCTCGTATAACGAGAATGCAAAGGGGAAAAATACGTGTAATCCCTGGCGGAAGGATGCTGGACACGCCACGCGTCCACTAACTGTATAACGTGAAGGGCCCATTTAACCCTGGCAATGCGCGAATAGGAGATACACGACCGTCCCGAGGAGCTGTCCAGTCGCGGGTCCATCGTCATATTAAAGTCACCCCCCAACAAGGAGACCCCTTCCTGAAAGTCAGCCAATTTGTGGAGGGCCGAAACCAGAAACCGCGTCTGATCACGATTGGGGGCATAAACACAAGCCAGGGTAACCATTTGGGTAGCAACAAAACCTTTAATAAAGAGGCATCTACCCTCCTGATCTCTCCAGGTGTCAACATGCTGAAACGGCAAGGATTTGTGGAGTAATATAGCAACCCCCTTAGTTTTGGAGTCCGGGGAGCTAGACGTGTAGAGGAGAGGAAAGTGTTTAGAATATAATTTGGGTTCCCTCCCGGCCCTAAAGTGGGTCTCCTGGATAAAGGCGACCTTAGATTTAGCAGACCGCAGGAAGTGAATCAGTTGGGAACGACGTTCCGGCTTATTAAGGCCCCGAACGTTAAGGGTGGTAAATCTCACTTTATTCGATTGCATGAGTGCGACACCTAGAGAGACAGCAGAAGAGCGGGCAGAGGACACGCGCCAACAGGAGAACAAAATCCATACAAACATAAACATAAGAACCATAAATCATAACAAAACGTGGACAAGCCACGGGGCAGGCACCAACACAAAAAGTGCCTAGCAACAGGAGAGCCATAACGTCCAAACAATGGACAAAACCAAAAGCCTGGTACACAAGGAACCAGGATGGTCAGCTCAGGGAGCAGAGACAGCAGAGACAACACAGATAAAGAAAAAAAAAAATAACCAATTACAGACAAATAACAAAAGGAAATTATAGCAGGCACCGTGGCCCACTGCATACCATAGACATATCAAGGGAGGAGAGAAACCAAAACGGCGCAAAAACGGACAAAAATAGGCAAATATACGAGGATAACACAAATAAGCATGTAGAGGTGCGTGCGGCCACCAGGAGACCAGAGACCATGGATGCACAAATGTGTGCAACAAACACCCAACCCGCCACTTAGGAGAGCGCGGCACGAGCAAAAGAAAAACCATGACAGGAGCCAGGAGCAAAAAGAAAGGAAAAGAGAAGGGCACCCCGGCCGCCATGGCTAGAAAGAGAAAAGACTCCCGAAGGAGGAGGAGGGTACAACAGAAAATACAAGCAGACGCGGAGGACAAACGGACAGAAGCGCCAGAGTGGAGAAGGGTGTGCGAGACAAACAATCAAAGAGCCCAGGACCACAACGGAGCCTGGCACAACCAACCAGGTTTGATGACAAAGTTGGCACAGACAAGTTGTTTGGGAACACTGACATGTTGTTTGGGGACAAAGATGACACAGACAAGCTGTTTGGGGATACTGACCAGTTGTTTGGGACAAAGATAGAGCAGACAAGCATATTGGAAAGAAAGATGGCACAGACAGGCTGTTTGGGGGAACTGACCAGTTGCTTGGGACAAAGATAGAGCAGGCAAGCTATTTGGGGACAAAGATGTCACAGACAAGTTATTTGAGGACAAAGATGACACAAACAACATGTTTGGGGATAAAGATGGCACGGACAAGCTGTTTGGGGACAAAGATGGGACAGACAAGCTGTTTGGGGACACTGGTAAGCTGTTTGGGGCAAAGCAGGTACTGTGGGATTTGTTGCGAGGCCCTGTGGTTTCTAGTTATGCCACTGCATACATGGATAATCATTGATGCATTGTTTGAGATAAGAAATAAAAAAAATAAGATTCATAATATCAATCATGTGGATTTATCCTATACTATATTCTTTCTGACATACAAAAGGATAGTATTTTCTGTGCTAGAATAATCCAGTTCGTACATAACATAATAAGAATGAAGTCCTTCAACTATCAAATGCACTATAACAAAAACATAAAAAATTACAAATTCGCATGAGAAATATGTCTAAAAGTACAAACATGGCCCATTTAACCAGATTTATTGCTTGATGGCAGTTAGTCTTAAGCACAGAAATGTCTAGAGCAATTCATCAAAACTATTTAGCTTGTGGTAATTCATCACTTTGTGTAAAATCATAACTGTAAAATTATGAGGCGTGCAACCTTCAAATAACATTTTTTTTCATAAAATCAAAGCATCACAATGGTATTTTGTCAATGTTAATGTTACAGTATCTGAAAACAAATTTAAATGAGTATGGTTTTATCTGCAGTAACTAGTAGCAGATATTTGGGGAAAAATAGGTTTTTTTTGAGTAACTGAGTAATTTACTGATTACCACTACAAGATGATTTTAAGATCACAAACACATAAAAAATATTATTATTATTATTATTTTAAGATAAGCTACTATATCAAGTAGCACAGTTGGGAGTAGATGGAACTTATATTAGCAGGATCAAGTATTTAGTTCCAATGATAATTATATCCACAGGGTGTGGTAGTCTTGTAACACTTTATGTGTAACACTTTATGTGGCCGTTTATCCCCCCAAAACCCAACAAACTATGCATGAGTGGTATCACTATACTCAGGAGATGTTGGTGAACACATATTGGGCTGCTGCTTGGCAGCAACATATACCAGAAGCTGTAAATTGGGCAGTCCCTAAACCCATTGAAAACAATGCATTTTGTCATTAAGGGGTTAAAATACAATGGGTTATTAAAAAAAAACCACAAAAATACTACCGCAAACTTTGGTAGACTTTTAAACTTAAACTTGGATTAGCGAACACAACGTGCCATTGGAACACAGAAGTGATGGTTGATGGTAAAGGGCTTCTGTACATCTATGATCCATTTGATGCTAACAAAATTAGTTTTCTTTTAAAAACAATCCCAAACTTTTGAATATATATATATATATATATATACATACAGTGTATACAGTATATATTGTGTGTGTATTTCACGGTCATCTAGTAACAACATGTATTACAGTAAGAGAAAGTTGGCTCGCTAATAAAATAATTTAAACATTTTTAAACGTTTACGTTTCTTTATAGGACACTGCCTGCAAACAGCACCTAGGCCCCATATCACATTACCAATACGTGAAAACTATTGAAGCCTTGGCTGTAATTCCAAGAAATTTCATTTTTCCCCCTGGCCCTTCATGCCTCCTGTAGTGACCAAGGAGAATGTTGCCAATAAATGGTTTCTTCAAAGTGACTTTTTAAACCATGTTGGAGGCATTCCAGTCACTCATTTGATGGGACTTTAACTAAAAACGTGTTGGACAAATTAAAAATGGTTTAGTCTACTGCTCTGGACTATATCATGAACTTATGAAAGTAAAATGCCTCAGTCACAGAAGAAGGACTGCAATTACGTACTGACATACTCTTCACAAATCATACTTATGATTTAAGTGTCAAAGAGTTCAGTGTCAAGGGGTGCCCATTACAATCATTCAAGAGATTGTATTTTTTTTGTGCTACTTCTTGAACTAAGAATTATGAATAAATCATATAACCAATAACCGTGTAGCTAAAAGGTATAATTTGTACATGTAAATCCGGAATTAGGCAGGATTGAAATCCAGCTATTAAAAATGTTGCAGAAAGTTATGCTTTCTTGGAAATGAGCAGTGACTTTACTAATTTGTGATATAGATATATAAGATATATATCTTAATGAGCCGCCATATTTGTAGAACACAATGTTGACTAACTAGCTTGTCCTGTCACTTTCCTGTCATTTTTATTGGAAAGATTATAAATAATAATAAAAAAAAGATTAATACGTGTCAAATCTGAACGAAGAAGCAAGTTTTTACAAGTTTACGGTTAGTAAAATGTTTTATATTTTTGAGACCTGGAATTCTGATGAGACTTGTTTGAATCCGCTGTGGGATTATGTAAGGAATATATTAATGTCAGTTCTATGTCATCCACATAGATAACGCAAGACAACTCAGCCATTCATAGGATAGCTTTTTATGGATAAAAACCTATTTTTCCAGGTAAGACAGATGTATAATGATGTAAGGTACCATT
Source organism: Spea bombifrons (assembly GCF_027358695.1). Classification (NCBI taxonomy): domain Eukaryota; kingdom Metazoa; phylum Chordata; class Amphibia; order Anura; family Pelobatidae; genus Spea; species Spea bombifrons. The sequence goes on along the minus strand of NC_071087.1, from coordinate 43,123,258 downwards.
GGCCCGCTGTGTTTGTGGGGCAGTCACGTTAGCATTACAGATACAGAGAGGTAACGGAGCTTTTATATATATTGGGGAATATATTGAAGATTCATGAGAAGGGTTGGAACTCCGGACAGGGTAGAAACTAATCTGATAGGGTTGTTCAGAGGTATAAAGCTATACGGTAAATGCAGTGCAGAAAGAAGCTTTAACATATTTAAACAAAATAACATTAATAATAATTTGATATCAGCGACATAGGTTAAACTAATAAAGTCTGAATTAAAAAAAAAAAGTCCATAACATCAAACGGCAAGTGTAACTTTACATTTTAATAGCAAAGAGCACAGCTGCATACGCATCTCATAAATATATTATGTGGTTTTATAACTGTGAAAAACAACATTTATTCTACTAACGACAATAAAAGTTATGCTTTATATTTAAATACACTCAAGTGACCCAAAATATACCAACCTAGAAATAAAGCATGCTATACTTGTAATCTTGAATTAATTTGTTAGCTATGGAAAGTTTGTGACCTTTATTTTTATTCATATAAGGGGTGTTTTCAGTTAGTTGTGCAGCAGAGGCTGCTATTTCAACTCACTCTCTAACCTATATATAATTTATGGCCAACTGCAAAAAGGGCCCAGCTGGTCCTGTATTACACACAATCAAACCAGTGTGATGAGGTTTAAGAATTCTTATCACTTTAACGTTTCATTAACCCGGGATAAATTTAGCCTTCCTACCGGAGAAGCTCACTAGGGTTGATCCTTCACAGGGCCGCCATCAGAAATACTAACACACATACAGTCATGCTAACACTAGACAATTACACACTCTAACTACATACCGTAACATACACACACATCATATGTTCACAAATATTAACATGTTACACTAAAACACACGCATGCTAACACCATACACCACATACACCAATACCCACATGCTCTAAAACTACATGCAGGTATATACACTAATGCCAATGCCATAGAGTAACACACACAACACAATAAGCACACATGTGCTAACACCACACTCATATATACATGTACTCAGTTTCCAACATACACTAACACAAGTTCACTGACTGACTCTAACACTATACATTATTCCCCGCGGCCACAGTACTAGTCGTAACCCCATGATGGCCCTCTTGGTGTTTCATAATATATAGATTAAGAATGTTTGACAATGTCACTGTATATAAAATGTTGCTTCTGTCTGTTTTGAGCTACACACATTTCTCTGAATTAATTATTTTTTCTTCTTCTTTAAAATATGAGGTTATCATCAAATTATTACGCCTGTATGGGACATTATCCTTTTAGCTCATGAAAGCTTTCCTTTATTTCTTGACAATTCTTTTTTTTTTTTTTTTTTTAGCTTTCTACATATGATATCTGTATATTCCATGTATTAGTTAATTATTAAGACCATCATCCATACGTCTTTCACTTGGCATCAATTAAATTTAACCTTTTAAAAAAATTCATTACTTGGTTATATCCATCAGGGGTTATGTTGTCAAATTGATTCTAGTGTATGGTGAACAGGTATCCCCATTTTCTGCAGATAGATCCCCCACAGAGATCCATATCCCCGTTTCTGTTATTACCTAAATTGCCCCTTGTAGGTGGGTGAGAGAGGAAGTAGAAGGAGAGAGGCGTAGGAGAGAGAGAGAAAGGAGAGAGAGAGAGAGAAAGGAAAGGGGAAGAAGGAAAAGAGAGAGGAAGTTAATGGGACATAGAGAGATGCTGAAAAAGAAGCTAAATACTTTTTTTGGCAAATCATTTAGTGATGGTATATACGCTAATTTTTATGTAAAAGATTTGCAAACATATTGAAACAAAGCATTATGAATTATGGCATTGCTACACTCATGTGACATGTCTAAATAGCAGTCTGTTAAGAAGAACACAATATAGCTAATAGCTTTAATGTATTGTGAGCCGTTCGATGGCTTTGCAAAGTACACGTTACACTTCACTGTGGTATTTGAAAGGCTCAGGGGACTTGCCATAAAATCATTTGTTATGCTGGACCATAACTTGAAGAAAAATGCCTGTGTGAAACCACTTCCCAATAAATACTATAATTTATATAAAATCTTTTGACTGCAGTAATTTACTAGTACTTTAAAGATACTTTGCTGATCTTTTAAATTTGTAATAAAACATGCATCTAAATGGAGCCCAGATTTGCACATTGTATGATTTTCAGTGCTCTAATTTAGAAGAACCTCCATACTTGGATGTAAACCACTGCATAATAATTGCCCCGTTACCCAAAAATAAATAAAAGCTGATTGTAAGCTAAAAAACAGGGCCCCCTCCACCTAATGTATCAGGTTGTCTTAGTCTGTCAATTATAGTTTTGTCATATACCCTGAATATATGTATTGTAGGAGGTGCTGTGTAAATTGTTGGCGCTATGTAAATAAAACTCATTTTTCACTGTGAGAAAATATGGCCTTTAATAAAATATGCAGATTAAAATAAAGTAAATAACACAAAACCTTTACTTTTCCTCTCACTGATTTCTGGGCCTAGAAAGTTTTGTGACTACAAATTCAGGATAATTAAAAATGAAATAGTTCTATTTATTCTAGGGATCCACCAAAATGAAAATTCTGGACCAAAACATTCACGGTTCACTTAGCCAAAACCGAAAATGACCCCCCACCTTTAAAAATAATAGTAAAATAATAATAAAAACAAAAAAAATTAGCAATATGACTTGGCATGATAGGACTGTGCTTGCTGTTAGCAATCACACTTCTATCATGCCAAGTCAGCCAGTACATGCTGGTACAGGGTGGCTGTAAGTGATGTGCAGACCCCATACTGCTGGCAGCATCAATACACAAGGGGGGCAGCTAGCTAGGTTTCAGCATGTACTGGCTGACTTGGCATGATAGGAGTGTGATTGCTAACAGCAATCACAGTCCCATCATGCCTAGGTTCCAGCACTTACACATCCATGCTATCACACACACGCACACTCATTCATTCATGTACTCATTCATTCACAGATTCATTCCCTTAATCACGCATACTCATTCAAACACCCTCCCCACCCCCTTACCTGCACTCGAGGTGCGGCCCACGTAAGATCGGTTGCCCTGGCATTTGGCCTGCGGGCCGCATGTTGGACACCCCTGACATAACGCATAGTCAATAGTACCATACGTTCATATATTCAGATCTTCTAGAAACTCACAGTTCAGTGAATACACACTTAAAGTTCACAGGCTGCTAAAAAGAGCTACTTGATGGCTATCCTTGGTTGAGTTCCTTCACGTTACTTGGAAAATGTTATCCTATGTCCCAGGAGGAGCCAGAAACACAGTACAAAGCTCAAAAAGCTGAGTTTCACCCAAATTCTACAATTGTCTAAGAAAAAATTACCACATGTCAAAAAAATGATGAGCAAAAAATTGTCTTATTACAGTAGACATGGGTTCTTGGCTTTATAATATAGATCTCAGAGATGTAGTTAGGCGTTTTAAGTTCGGAAGTGCAGATATGAAACATATGCTATTGTAGGAAATTACAAAACCAATATATATCTTGATGGAGACTAGTTATAGAATGTATCCAAGTAAATAGTGTAATTACAAAGCGGTGAAACAACCCGAAAATAATACAATCTTTCTTACAGTACAGCTCCAAATATTTTAAAAGGAAAAAAATGTGATCTTAAAGTAACAAATATGTGTTCTTTGGTTTAGTAGTGTGCTTTCTTTGGAAAAAAAGACACATTTTTAAAGGTCATCGTTTATTAATGTTTTTCTCTACTTATGTTCTGTGGTTGGTTAACCTGTGTGCTTTGTGGTTAAACATCTGGGGCAGCATTAGCAGTCAGAAGGTAATAAATTTGACGGTTTTTATTAGCCAATCCCCACCAGGAACAAATTCTTATCCAAAGTTCTGCCATGCTCTGTTTCAAGGCACATAAATATTTTGGCAGAACGTGGTATCTTATGATTCCCCTGCTACTTTTTTTTTAAAACAAAGAGTTTAGTAAAATGTCAGCCATTCCAAACTTCTGTCCTATTATATTATACTACTCCCTTTGGATTACATTGTAATTTGTTTTTAGTGTCTGCACTTCCTATATTCATTTCCTTGTCTGTTAACTTCTATCAAATTATTATCCCACAAAAACATAAAATAGCAATCATTTTCTAAACCATTTGTTTTATTCTTGTGTCTTTAAGGTTCCTTGGCAGTTGGAACAGGGTTACTCATGTTTACGATAACCCCCACTTCATTATTGTCCATTTTAGATTAAATGCAATGTGTCCTGTGAGGAAACACACGTTAACAGGCATCTTTCATGTGGATAATGACACCAAAAATAAACTTTACATTTATTAACAGAAGACAAAAAGAAATGAACTTTGTACTCTGAAGATGCTTTGCTGCCTGGCTAATTTGCGGCTGGATAATGGATATCATAGAACAGTCTGGACTCTGTGGAACCATGAAAGAGATATGGAACATTTATGTAGGTAAAGAAGTTCGGCAAGAATTTCTATGCTTTATGATATGCCGGAGGGATGGACAATGCATTGCTGTGTTATCTAACTTGCTAAATGAGCTTTTGCATAGCACACATATAAGATCATAACACATTTAAGCTATTACGTGCAGTTGTCATATGTAATTTATTCTAGTTATTCTCATTACTGGATGTGATTTTTTTTGTATGTGCGTGGAAAAGTTGTTTGCCAATTGGCAGATCAAAGCCAAATTTTCAACAGCAACCAAAAATTCAGCTTGTTGAAAAATCACATTGTACCTCTAGAGATCACTTTGTAGTCTCTACCTATTGATAATATAAAATGGGCATATGGAGAGAATGTATGGGTCTCAGAATGTTTCTTCATGGCGTAATTCAAGAAAAGGATGGCGAACTTCATGATTTCTAGAAAGTAACTCTGTCATCAGAGGAGGAACTGACTATGATTCTAGCTGACTTGTGCTTAATGGCTCTGTGATTTCCTCTTACATATAGAGATTCCTGTGGCAACCATAATCATTAAACAACCCCCCCACAGGCCAGTCCAAATTGTTTACCGCCGTAGCAATACACGTGAGCAGTGTGTAATAGTGGCTCCCACCTCCTGGTAAGTGTAAATGTGTGTAAGAGAGTGGGTATTGGTATATTCAGAGAAATTGGTTTTGCGTACCCACATGGTCAAATGATGGCAATAGAATCATGTTTAATGGAATGCCCATTTAACGACCTTCACTTATTCCTCATAGCAAACCTTAAAAATAAATAGGATAGCTGCCCCGTGCTTTATAATGATTCTGAGCGTGTGATAAGCAGTTTTGTGATTACCCATGTTTGTTTTCTCTTTAAAAACTGGGGGGCTTACCTAAAACTATCACTGAAATATTGTATAAATAAATAAAAATAAATAAAAAAAGGCTTCCATCACATGGATATAGTAATGTCTTCAGGAAATAATAAACTCAAATGAGGAATCAAGTTTTATACACTAAATAAAAGCTCTTGGGGACTTGACGCAACAGCAAACATAAACTGTATGTGGCATAGTATTTACAATTAAAAGCAAAGGAAGGAATGGGAATGTCTAAGCAATTTTATCAGAAGCATACATACATATTTTTAGTAGCAAGCACACTGTCTATAAACTCTGAACTCAATTTAAATGCCAATATCAACTCTGTCTGTGGTTTTTGTCAGCCATTTTATCTTTATGTGAAACAGCCACAAAAAGGAAATTGCAAACAGAAGGTATTAATTTTATTGGTCTGTACATCCCTGTAGAAATTAATGACATTTTATATGGAAATTAAAGGAAGCGAGACAGGAATGTTTCAACAAAACCATTTATTTTTGGATTTTCTTTCTTGAATTGAGTAAAGTCGGGTTTTATCCTTAGAACTGTGGGTGGAATTCTCTTTTTGTTTGGCATGTTATCCATTCATTTTTCATATTCACTAGACAAGTGTAGCCAAAGTATATTCTGCAAGAAATGCATTATCCTATAACTATGTTACAAAACATATGTTTTTACATTTTCCTCAGATATTGTTACAGCATGTATATTTTTTATAAATCATTACTCTATGAATTTAGCATCCGGTATAAAATGATTAAAATTAAACTTTATAGTTTAGTGCAAATCACTTCCGAAAGCAGGGGCACAAATACAGGTAAAGGAAAAAAAACTAAACAAACAATAATAATGTAGTATAGTTAACGATATATGAGCAATGGAATGTTTCTTTAGCCACTCAAAATCCCGGATCACATGAGTTCATCGAAAACAGTTCTTTAATTCCATGGTTCTAGAATAGATAATAATAAAAAATATCCAATGACACAATATCACATTACATATATTGTGAATTATAAAAAAAAAAAATTGCTCGCTCTTCGAACTGGTAGTATTAGACCTAACGTTCACTAGCACAGGCTTGACAGATCACTGTGGTTTGTTATGCTGCATAAACATTGGAAATGAAGCACCCCTGTTACAATAGTTGCTGTTCATCTCTTGTTCATTTCATAAGTAAGAGCAATGTCAAAAATATATAAATTAAAATCTTTTAATTTCAGGGTCACATGTAATGATTCTGAATAAGTGTTGCACAAGGCTAATTTTCAGTAGGGCCATGACAGGTTGACTACATGGTTCATTTTATGAACAACATGGGTACTTTTAGGGACCTCATGGCACACATTCAATTGTTGGTCTGGGTAAAGGAAAAAGGCACCACGGTGAGCTGGCCATCAGGTATACTGTTAAAATGTCCAATGGCCCCATGAGCATCTGCAGGATTTTTTCCAGATAGGCGGTACAAAATATCCTCCCCACCTTTCCTCTCTTGTATCCCAATATCTCCTTACCTCCTACCCATTGCCTACCTTTGTTGGCTCAGGAGAGCAGAAGTAGATAACAGACCAATATGTATATGCACAACATGCAAACTTTAGTTTACAATAGCTGGGGTGGTAAAGATTCAGCCAGTTATGGCTGAATGTGATTCATGAGACCTTCAATCAACAACAAAAAAGTTAGTGTGTAGTGTAGGCCACCACAACCCCAGTCTATAACTACTATTACCATTAAGTCCAGTTAGCAATATGGCTAGCTAAATATTATTGTAGAGCCAGCCAACAAGGGTTAGTGTTTGTACTGTAAACCTCAAGCTAAATATACTAGCTAATATTCCTATATTAATCTACTAGCCATGTTGATGTTAAACGTCATGGGAGTTGCAGCCAAGAATAGTTAATGTTCTGTAGTGTAGTTCTGTGATGCACAACAGAACATTCTGAAGTATTACAAAAAAGAAGGTAGTTAGAGGGTAGTAAAAGAGGTAAATAAACCTTGAAACCAAAATAAGACTTGGTACTTTTGCAGCATTTGTGGATAATAATTGGCACTCAAAGTGCTGTTATTAAATTTTACATGTTCCACCATCCAAATGGATAAGTTAACCTTTGGCACTCCAGTTGTTGAAAACTAATTTTCATATGATGCTTAAAATACCAGACTGGCTGGGAGTCATGGAAAATGTAGCTTCAACAGCTGTAATATTAACTAACCCTAACTGCAGTGCATGTTTGAAATAAACTACCTTGTGTCTGCAGCATGCAAACTGTGTCTCTGCCCAGGTGAGGACTCTGTGCCTGTAAAGGATCTGCTGCTAGAGTGAAGGGGAGGAGGTCAGCTAGAGGGAGAGGGAGAGGAAGAAAGCAGACCACTCAGAGGATGTACCAAATTAGAGCCTTTTTTGCTGCACTCCCCTGACTACCAGGTGTTTTTTCTGCTCTTTATATCTAGTTAACCTACTCTAAACAGCCTACTTTTTGTCTCTCCCCTGCTACTGCACCAGTTTTCCATTTTTTCCTTGTCATTGCAGATTTATATTACTATGTTATTCATCCTTGCACCACATGTGAAGAGAGGAACTGTAAATGAAAGAATATTTGGAATGAATGCAGTCAACCTTGTTAGTGAATGTAAAACCACAAGTAAATTGAAAATGAACTTACTTATTAACATCAAGAAACCAGAAAAAAAGGGGATTACATTGCTTACATTGCAGGGACTGTGGACGAGTTCCAAAAGTTATATATAAAGAAATAAAAATACAGAAGATGTACTCCAGTTGACTAATTATAGTATGTAGGGTTCGTTGTTTTTTTCCATGGCCCTTAAAACTGTTCCCTACATCATTAAAGTTTTGAATCCTTACAAGGATAAAAACACTTTTTGTATTGGGAAATGTTAAAGGAAAAACAGAATGAGGCTAGAATGTTAAGGATAATTGTGTTTAGTGCTACATGCCAGCAGAAGTGAACTCTATTGTGTATTATAATTAACTTTTATTAATAAAGATATGCAACAAATTGGACCCCTGACATTTCTTGCCCTGTAAACAAAATGATTAGGGGATCTTAAAAAATAAGACTACGTCTTAGCCTACTGTGTATAGTTTGAGCTTTGGCTGGTATCTGAATTTCACAGGCTCATTGTCAGCTTACAATGGAAGAACATTTTTCTTTCACTCTAATGGAGTGCTGGGCAAATTTCTGTTGGGCCCCATACATATATTTTACATGGGCATATATTTTACAGATATGATCACATAAAACATTGTTGTTTTATAGGGTAACCTCAAGGACCGATATGGTAATTTTACTCCAATGAAAGGCTCTATGGATGTTGCTTTAAACAACATAACACGTTTTAATGATTAACCAGGTGCATATCCTATATATAATGTAATAAATCTTTTTATCAGGTCTTCGGATATGAGATCATTAGAGATCATTCTCTGTTGCATGCAACATGTTCTTGTTAATTTTGAAACATGGTTCTTTGTGTAAAACCTTTACAACAAACTTCAGAGTCAAATGTGTCATGGCACAGTCAATTTTTTTGTGATGGGATGTATAATAGGTCCCTGAAGAACTTGAAACTAAACAATGTATGCCGGTTTTCTATGAAAAAGATTTATAGCTCAATGACTTCTAAAGATAGCTTTATGGAACCCACAATAGATTTGCTGAGATATTACAAATGAATGTAAAGTTTCTTCTTCAGTGGGAAATACAATTTGTAAGCATGTAGAAGAAACACTATTTCAGTTTTCCTCCATAATGACCTTCTAACTCTTGTTTAGTTGTAAATCATTTTCTATATTTACAAAAAATACCACACCAAGTTTTTTTCTCAATAAATACTAATATAACATATATATTTTTTAATCCCTATAAGTCCATATAACAAAACTCACTCACGGGACTTTTTGTAAAGCATAAACTATTGAATAGTAGGTATTCATGAATTGATGTTTCAGGCCTCACCAAGATCCTATGTCATAACCAACATAATAAACTACATTCTATATACTGTATATACAGGGAGCATAATTAGTTAATCATCACACAATGTGAGATCCCTCATCTCCCACCAATCAAGTTGATTCTACAGAGATACGCCTCTACTCAATCTACCACCGCGCACAGTGCAGGTGTGTACACCAGTTACCTTGGCAACCCATGACCATGCCGGCATGCACAAGGGTTACCTTGGACACCAATAAGCAAAACCATCCCCCAATTGACTACACGAGTCAAGCAACATCCACTGTGGATGATTAACTAAATACACTTCCTGAACGTAAAGACGTTATTATGTTATCTCGAAAAAGGGCCTTGGTGAAGTCTGAAACGTTGATTAAGGAATACCCACTATTAAATATTTTATGATCTACAAAAAGTCCAGTCAGTGCGTGTTGGTATATGGACTTAAATATATTGGCTGAACAGCACCCAAGCACTTGTTTGCAATGGTGAAGGTTCAATGCAGGAGCAGTGGACTTTGTCTATCTGTGCTTGGATATCCCATCTGGGATTTTTTAAGACGGCTGAACTATACATGTTCCAAAGTTTTCTTAGCTTTGTCAGTTGCCTTTTAAAGAATATTTTAAAGAATATTTTACAGATCACTGCACCATAACTATTATAAGGAACCAACCCCAGATGCAGTTTTGAATGAAAAAAAAATACTAAGAAGCAGAAACTATATTTTATGTGCTAAACAATATGCATTATCAAAAAGATGCAATAGATGGTGCTAATCACCCATAAATTGCCCTTTTCAAACATATTTTGTTATTTTATAAAATCCTCATTGAAATATTTTTTGAAATATATTGTGTATAAAAATCCAAAATATTCAAAATGTCCTTGATAATTCACATTGGGTGATTTTTATTTAGTATAAATAAACATTATGACTATTATGACTATTAGACAGCAAGTGAACATTTCATCCTCAAAGTTGATGGTAGAACCAGGGAAAATGTGCAAGCGTAAGGTTTTGAGTGACTTTGACAAGGGCCAAATTGTGATGGCTAGACAACTGGGTCAGAGCATCTGCAAAACTACAGCTCTTGTGGGGTGTTCCTGGTCTGCAGTGGTCAGTACCTATCAAAAGTGGTCCAAGGAAGGAAAAGCAGTGAACTGGCAACAGGGTCATGGGCCAAGGCGAAGACTGATCTGTGTGGTCAAATCCAACAGACCGGCTACTGTAGCTCAAATTGCTGAAAAAAGTTAATGCAGCTTCTGATAGCAAGGGGTCAGAACACACAGTGTATCGCAGTTTGTTGCGTATGGGGAAGTGCAGCCGCAGGCTAGCCAGGGTGCCTATGCTGACCCCTGTGAACTGCCAAAAATGGGCACATGAGCATAAGAACTAGACCATGGAGCAATGGAAGAAGGTGGCCTGTCTGATCAATCACGTTTTCTTTTACATCACGTGGATGGCCGTGTGCTTGTGTGTCATTTACCTGGAGCCAGGCACCAGGATGCATCCATGGAGGTCTAGTTCGTCAGGGGAGGGCTGGCAGCCTAAGGCCTGGGGGCTCTAGTAAGTCTAATAAAGCCCACCATCTATGACCATAATTTCCTGATTTTCTGGTTTGTTTATTGTGTGTTTTGATGCCCCAGCCAGCCCCCCTTTGGTTTTAATGTATTTCCTCCCACACCCTTGTGTATTGCCCCAAGCCACCCACCCCCTTTGTGTATTGATTTATGTGATTATCTTATGTGTTCTTATACCCCCACCCACCCCTTGTTGTATTTAATTGTTGACCCAAGGCAGCCCCCTCCTTTGAATATGGGTCTCCTTATGCCCCAATTATTATTTTTTATTTTTTTTAATACTTACTTTTTTGCTGCCTTCACTGCAGACTGATCTCCTCCAACGTGTTCTTCTCCCTGTCATGAGGAACTGTTCTGTGTGATTTTAAACCGGCCGGCGTGTCTCACGGCCGCAATGGCATCTCGGTGTGCCAGCCCACAAACTGGCAGGCCCACCGCGGGTGCTGCAGACTTTTGCCCCGCATTAAAGACGACCCTGGCGCAGCCGAATCGGCCACTTCAGTGGGCAGCGGCACAGCTGGTTAATTTAGATTCAGTCTGTGCCTCGATAGGTTAGGGCTGTTTTGGCGGCAAAAGGGGGACTTTTTTGGTGAGTTGAGTTAACCCTTTAGAACTTTTTAGTGGATAAACCCAAAAGCAATGGCAACATGTATATAGTTTGTATATCTACTATATCTATCCTCATGAGCAGGGACTTCTTTGCCTAATGTATCGGGTTGTCTTAGTCTGTCAATTCTAATTTTGTCATACTCCTTGAATATACTGTATGTACTGTAAGAAGTGCTCTGTAAATTGTTGGAACTTTCTAAATAAAAAAAATAATGATTATGACCAGCAACTGGAAACATGCATTTGTCTTTTTGCCTTCATATGCCACCTTATATACATTGTGAGTATACTCTGTAAAAAAGAAAATAATGAATGCTTTTCATGTTCATGCTTTAAGTGATGTTTATGTTTTTCTGCTGTGCATCATGCCCCATTATCTCTCATTATGATGTTTTTCTTTCTGGTACCTTATTCTGTTTTACATTTATAAATGACATATTTTGCCTTAATTGTTTCTTTTGCATTTTTGACATTTTGACATACTTTATTACTGTTATTATTTTTCTCAGTCATCTATTTGTGTTTTTTATCCCCTTAAGGGCCAGTGCTTTTTTTATATAGGACCAGAACAATTTTCATGTATTTGCTACGTCTTTCTTCAACCATTATTTCTCATTTAGTGAACCCACGCAAATACAGGTTTTTTTTCAACATATCCATACATGTAAGACATTTTTTATTAACACATTTTAAAAAATTGGATTAAAAATATGTATGATTTATATTGTTTTCAATTTTTTTAGGATTTTATTTATTTTTTAACCCCTAACTAACCCTATCTAATTTCACTGGCACACCAGCCTGCTACGGGTAAAAGCCATGAAATTAAAAGGAACTGAGCAACATTGGTTTGCAGTGTGTCCCACACAGAAATATTCGGCAGAGCATATAGGAAGCAGGCATGCCAGGTCTACATCTGCTAGCATAATGTTTAGGTCACTTACTTTAATTATTTATTTCTTCCACATAAGATCCATTAAATAATCCATTTAAATAAGTAGTGACATTATTTGCTTTTCTTAAATGCTTGGTGATAATATTTTATATCCACTTTTTTTTATTAAGTTCCCTAAGCTATATCTCAAGTTATAAAGCATCTTCTGTGCTGCTTTTATGTCCATCAGGAAGATCTAGGGGTCTTGCGGTCCTGTCTCTCACTCAAATAACCACTAAGGCATTGTACAAAATGTTTTGGTATGCTGAAGGGGTCAAGACATTTTGGACAATGCTATACTTCCAACTTTGTGGGAACATTTTGAGGAAGGCCCTTTTCTATTCCTGTATAACTATAAAGACATAGTTGGATGAGTTTGGTGTGGAAGAACTTGAGTGGCCCGTAAAGAGCCCTTGCTTCAACCCCATCGAACACCTTTGCGATTACCTGGAACGGATATTGTGAGCCAGGCGTTCTTGTCCAACATTAGTGTCTGACCTCACAAATGCTCTACTGGATGAATGGGCAACAATTCCCACAGAAACTCCAAAATCTTATGGAAAGCCTTCTCAGATGAGTGGAAGCTGTTGTAGCTGCAAAAGGGGGACCAACTACATATTAATGTCTACATATTTAGAATGCAATGTCATAAAAGTCCCTGTTGGTGTAATGGTCAGGTGTCCCAATACTTTTGTCCATATAGTGTGTGTGTGTGTGTATATGTATATATATGTATATATATATATATATATATATATATATTTATGTGTATTCAAATGTGTTATGAATAGTCTGGTTATATAAAATAATATATATTTTCAATCGGACCACTTATTTTAACTGGTCTAACTATTTCCATAATTTTCATACTTTGAAGGCATTCTGACATTGAATGAGTCTAACTAATGTGTTTATATATGGTGGTTTAAACACTTTTCTGAAATCTAAAGATCAGGTTTTGATCTTTGTTTATTTTATTCAGGAAACATGTAGAATATCAAAAGAAAACCCTCTGCTAGAGTTTACATGTCTCAATTTGCTCTATAATGAATAAAGTGCTGTTTACTCAACATCCATCAGTATGGACAAGCTATAATAAATGGCCTACACCCAGTCAGTGACTTCTGGACTTCATCTTCATTATCGATGATCTGTCAATAAAGACTCTGCATTGCATCTTGACTTTTCTTGCATTAATCAGTTTTATATGACCAGGTCACTTGGATGATGTGGCTTCCTTACACTAATGCTATTTTAAACCACCAGGGCTTGTACTGTCTCCACTTCATAGCCTGGTGCGTCTTCTGTACTGAGAGTAGTGATATAATGTTACATCCTGGTGCTCATTTCCTATACATGTACTGTATTAAAGGATATCAGTCTTTCTGGTGTTTAGAGCAACATGGTATAAAATGTATTGTTGGCAAATGAGCAGAACACCCATGTAGCAATAACCTAGTAAAAGTCATTTTAAAACTTTTGGGGATAAGAAAATATAATGCTGAGGTCACCTCTTATACTATGGCCAGAATGAACACTGAGTTGTTGGTTAAGAACATACCTAATTTGTATAGTGCCATGTGAAGAAAAATGGCTTGGCTTATTTACTGTTATATATGTATTTTACATTTTATGGATACAAAAACAGGTTTTTAAATGTATTTCCCTTTATTAAATCTAGATTTCTGTACATTTATGCTAACATGTACAGTGATGCCTCTACCGTATAATATAATTGTATTTTTTGCATGATTTGCAAAAAGGTACAAATAAATGAACACAAATTTTTGGGTCTTGTTTTCCAGTGAATGAAAATGTTAAATTTGGGTGTTAATTGCTCCTATCTAATAGTAAGTATTGCTTATCAATATTTGATGCATTGCCTTAAACACAGAGCAGTTTAGTACTTGACTGGCATTTGTTAGCAAACAATAGAAAACGTGTTCCATTTGTTCATTTGTAGAAAAGGAGGTTTAACACAATGGGTAATTACGTGTTCTTTAAATAGCATCTCCAGCTCTCCATCATCATATACTGTTATTCTGTCAACAGCCTTAAATGTCTGCTAATAGGGTGCCTATCTGAGCAACACAATGGACATAACAAACTGTACTCTGAATTTTGTTAAACAGTAGCTAGCAGCTTTTAATCAGGTTGTTATGTCTGCTTGAGAGTTTAGATTAGCCAAAGCGAGTGCCTTTATACTTCATTGTTAATAAATGTAATTGCCCACATTAACAGAAACATTATTGTTTTCTTTCACGGTTGTCTTCAGACTATAGAAATTTGCAGAGAGCTCTTTTACTATACCAGAACAAATAACAAAAAAAACAATTGAACTTTGGGGATTCTGCATGGAACAGGGGAAGTACAAATTGCTTGAAAATATAAACACAAAAAAGAAAATAATATATAGTATAGGAAATGCCAGTATAAAAATGTCACTATATTTAACTCTCTAGATTTTACACTCACTCTTTTAAGAGCAAAACACTGCTCTATTTTAACAGAGTGAGGTAAGCGTTTCCATGAAGTTATACACTTATATACCATACATTTACATATACAGTACACATAACATATATATACATACATACTGTTACTCACTGACTCATTTACTTCCTCCTCTTCTCTCTCATGTCCACCTCCCCATCTCACAGCTCTCCTTCACAGCTCGACCCTGCTGAGACTATCCCTGCTACAGTGCCAAATGTCCCTGCTATATGTGCCTAGAGCACAATGCCATTACGGGTGCCTCAGAAGGGAAAATGGCCTCCAGCATAGTCATATAACCTCTGCAGGTGATTTTACCTGCTTCCAATCCTATTCCCCTATTTGTTATGCTCTTCTTATGTATTTGCACGGATTTACTTTTTTAAATATAAGTGATATGGGCCAGTGGTCTTGGTGTCACAGGAAACCAGTCTTTATCCAAGTGAGTGAAGCCACTATATTGTCATCTTTCACCTTGTTATAGAGCTAATAATATTAAATACTGAAATGTTGTATAACTGTATGACAGATGATCTAAGTTATGGACGATTCAATATCTATCTTTAAAATATGTTTCCATGATTTGAACTATGGTGATCACGACATAAAGTCAATCTCTACAAAAAACAAGACCTCCAATTAACTACACATGCATCACTTACAGCTATGTGACCATTCAGATCCAATATGATACACAGCTTAACTTCCTTAATTTCAACAATCAGACCCTATGAGACGACTAAGATATCCTGTGCTTGACTGTTGTGTCAGTTCCATAGAGAGAGATGTATTACAATTCTATCCATTGGCGTCTTTTTCCCAGGATTCTAGACCTTAGTTCTAACATGTGAGAAGACATATGGTATTCACACATATCAACTGACGTTTAGTGAAATACACAGAAGGAAAGGCAAAGCTTATGTGAATTGGAATGACACAGATAAACATGGTTTACATTAAGTCATAGTTTATCATTGCGAAAAATCACACAAACTAGTCAAATATACTCTATTTTACCTCACAAAGGTAGTTAAACATCGTTATACATCGAGATGTTTAGATTACACTATGACAGTTTTCTCATGTATTCAAGCTCCTGGGAAAGGTGAAGCTAAACAGCAGATTATCAATGGTGGTCCCAGCATCACACGTTGCTAAGTTACTGTGTCTTGACTCCTCCACCTCAGACTTCCTCCAAGGGAATTGTAGGAATTGTTTTATATGACTTTCACAATTGTATGCATACAATTTACAAATGAAAAACAATATATGCAAAGGTTTGCATCATTAAGACAACAGAGGTATAATGGAGGAGTCCAATCACTGCCATACATTGTAGGTTTTTACAACAAAAACTCTAAAACCAAACATGGTCTCTAGCTGGAGAGTCAGGAATCAGGTTAATAGCTGGCATCAAAATGCACCAGGTTATTTAATTGATACCATTTTTGTTAATTGTTACTTCACAATAGCTAGGCAGCCACAGTTTACTCACCAAAATGGGTGTTTTTACAGGAGAAGTTCATCTCAACTTAGACTAAGGTTTAAAAGTGGCCTTGACACTTAAAGACCTGCAGCTGATAAAATAGGCTGCTGGATACACTCACCACTACCGTACTTTCTTACACTTATGCAGATTCCAGCTGTATGTATGTATGTATGGACCCCGTACCTGCACACTAAATGAAAGGATCTGCTGCACAAATCGCAATAAGGGTACACAGGAAGCACCAATGTTTGCTGGCCCACCAGAATTTGCTCAGTTTCCTGATGGCCAGTCTAAGACTGACTTAACTAGATTTTATAAAGGGCTAACTCGCTCCTGCATAATATATACTTTAATAAACTTAACTATAAATTATATTTTATAATGATTAATTTTATATATATTTTATATATGATATAAAAATTAGGCCCAACCAAACTTCACTTGTAGGAGGAGCTCACTGGAATTGACCATTTATTGATCATGTATTTGACAATTTGAAGTCTTAACTCAACTTGAAACTCCTGCTTTATTGAATAAACCCCTAACTAATATATATTTGCTCGACTTATATAGCAATAAGTTGGGGGGGATTCTTTGTTTTGCGCAGTCAAATGGATCTTGTTGACCACAGTGCAAATATAAATACATTATATTCATACAAAAACCTCAAAATACAAAATGTAAAGAAAAAAAGGACTAATAATCTAAATGTAAATGCTGTTGCCTCTCCAAAATATATGTTTTTAATAAGAGATTTGAATCCCATAGGGGCCAATACATAACAAAGCATTTTAGAAATTTAAAGCCAAATCTATTTGTACTGTAACCTAAGAATGATTGAAAAGTACACATCTGCATAGAATAAAAACGTTAGCCTATCTGCAGTGCCAAGAAGAAACAGCATTTAATCTTTGTCAATCAGTAGAAAAGTAATGGGATACAGTACAACATAAATGTGTTCCCTACCAGAAAAAAATGCTTATCGGCACATGAACACTTTAATAATTTTAATAACTGTAACTATTGGACAGCTGGGGAGTTTGGGTAAAACCGTTTTGGGGCCAAGTTCCAACCATGTATGTTATGTAGTTGGCAAATTGTACCTTGGATAACAGACTCTTTTCAGGAGTACAGTGGAGCTGAAGGTCGACAGCCATCTTTCCCCCTCTCTGTGGAAGTCTTGCATGTTTAACTCTACGAGTCAGACTTCCATTATGGAGGAAGGTCTTGCATTCACCATACTTATTATCACGCAATTACTCATACACACTTTCACTCACATATATATATAAACATACAGTACCTTTAGTGAAGCCTGTCTTAACCCCAACTTGCACACAGTGTGTTGTGTTACATGACCCTACTGATCTCCTGTCTCCCAGAGTGTGGTGAACCAATTCGAGTTGGCCCTGTTTGAAGAATGTGGATTGCCTCACATAGTGCCCTTGCCTTAGAGGACAGGCAATCCCTGATTTCAACCCTTCCAGAAAAACAATAGAGGATTCATGCTCCAAATGTGCCTTAATGGTGTATCAGGCACCAAGAGCAAGTTCCCATTAGACGTTTTATTAGACTGAGAATAGAAATATCAGTTGGAGGAGAACAACATACAATAAACATTATAAACAGGTTGAGTGAAGATTTTTTGTGCTTTTCAAATAAACTAAAATAGTACATAGTAATTTTGATAATCACCTCTGACATAGCAAACTAATTAAAATTAAATTACATTCCCAAGTTAAAAGACAAGCTGATGAAAGAACACTTTAACCTACATCGTGTGGTAATGCTAACCCATTAGCGACACAGGATAGCGAATGAAGGTGCCCATGGCATAAAATACATTCTTTACATAGCCTAAATGACCTACAGAGTAAGATAGGGGAAAAAAATCATATTTGAAGCCTAAACGTCGGGTCAAAAATTATTTTGCTAACAAAGAAATCACTGTTTGTATCTTAAAGTAAATTTTAATACACAATGCTCCATTATGTGAGGGAATTATGATAAAATATTATAAATCAAGGAAATGTCAAGGAGAATTATGTTCAATACAATGTACCAGTGAGAAACATCTTTACAGGGCAAACCCTAGGTGATCAGATCAGGAATTCTCTAACAATGAACAACTAATTGGAAAAAAATGTGTGTATGTAGGTCAATTTAGGTTGCATTGTCAGGCATACTGAACAAATATTGTGTTACGTTCCCACTAACTTCCCACTGACACCATGCTTTTTGCAGTATAACCTTGCTATAGATACGAAGTTAGTGAGCCCATCAAAGTCAACATTGCATAATATTAAGAGCGTACAAAGAACACTGTGCTAATATCTTGAAAAATTGATTTGGCTAAAACCTGTTGGAAGCAATGTCAAGGTCATCAGCTAATGAAACATTTAAATTAGTACAGCTACATATATGGTTAGAAAAACATTTCCACCTATGATATTGGCAGCAAAATGAAAGTTAATGATATACATCTTATGCACCTGTGGCGTTTGGTCATACCAACTACTCCCGCTACCACAGATGACTAGTCATGTAACATCATAAAGCCAATCACACAGAAAAAGGAGAGTTCCCATGCATGGAAATATCTATTGGGAGCACTACTACTACTATTACTACTACATTTATGTGTAGTCTATAGCCCGTAATTATAGGTAACATGATTTATAACATTTTTGGTAAGCTTGGACCTCCAGTCGTAGTCTTCCTTGCAGAGTGTTTCTATGTAAAACGTTTCGCACAGGGGACTGCTTCTTTAACTTGTTCGTCATAATGGAGACACTTCATATAGCCAGCTCAACTGACAACTGGACTACAATTGCACTGTAGACAATATAATCTTCAGTGGGTATATGAAACATTCACTTTTCATAGATTCATAGCATAGATTCTCAGTGTACTCAGCTACTCCAAAATTAGAAAGAAATAGTTCTTTAATTATCTCTTGTTTGAGAGACTTGCCTGGGCATACATAAGGAGATCCTGCAAACATGCACTGTTGGTGGCAGAATGGGGACTGGAAAAAGATCATTTCTGCTTTGCAAGATACCTAAAGAACGTCAAGGGACATTTTAGCATCGGTACAATAAAGTTAGTATTATAGATTTGAAAACCTCTAAAATTATTGTACCGTATTTTCCAAACATACTCTGCCAAGTATTAGGCCTAGACTGGCCATCTGGCGCACTGGGCTAATGCCGCAGGAGCAGATTGGGTGCTGCAGTGTGCGGCCACCAGCTGGATATGTCCAACTGCACGGCGCGTGAGCATAAAAAAGTAACATGCGTCATGTCATATCTAGCCATCAGCCACACTTATGTTATTTGGCAGCCGCCGACTTTGAACTGACATTGGCATCCCCAGTCAGGACATGATAAGCATTCAATTTCTTTGTTTTTTTTTTTGAATGTCATTACATATTCTGAAATGCTAAAACCTCTATACCTAGGCTTCACCTAAATTCTGAAATATGGTTAATAAACTAATGCAGTCTCAACTGGAAACCTTTGTTTTTTAGGTAGGAGAAGAAATCTGGTGTTATTTAACTAACCTTATTATGTTACATGCATTGCTCTATTTACATGTTCACATGTTCCTTCTGACTACATGTGGCAGGTGAAGGACACATATTTGAAACAGTTTATGCTTAGCCACCATGCATCTGTCTGGATTATTTTCTGCAAGACATTCCATAACCACTGCAAATCAGCTACAGCTGAATCTTATACACATTATTATACATACAAATGACAGTAAAGCTCCCAACAGCAAATTATATTTTTAAATTGAGCTTCTAGTACTCAAATAATGAGATGAAGAGAAAATGTAGGCTCTCCTGCAATCCATGCCTTCAGTAGGGTATTAGAAAGCGCCCAGATTGGGCCCATACAAATATAATTTTCATTCAAAACTTCGTGGTTAATTCCCACATTTACAGATGTCATATTTTGGATTTCAAGGTTAGGAGATTTACCAATCAATTTTGAATACATGTCTCATTAGAGCCGGTGTGGTTGTCCAATATTTGCAATTTTACAATTGTTTCCCTGACTGGGTCTGGGAAATTGTTTTCCTGACTTTGTCTGTTGCAGGTTTCTGTGCATTTGATAAAAAAGCGATCATATGCGTGGATGTAATTCAGATGACCTGAAGCTGGTCTGTCAGCATTAGCCATGCACCAGATGGATCGCAGAAGAGCGCGACACTGGAGAGGATCATAACGCAGGACGTACATTTACATCCTGCGTCCTTTAGAGTAAGTATTTGTGCACTTTGTCTTAAACATATAAATTTCAGATGTTAAATACACTAACAAAGATCTTTCATTGCCAGTGTATTTTATTTAATCTTATTGTCAGTAACTATATATTAGTATATCAATACACTTTTAGTATATATATATATATATATATATATATATATATATATATATATATATATAGTCTCCTAATCGTTCAGCACTACTGAATCCACTCCATGGGTAAATTTCTTTAACAGAAGTCTCAGGTGTAAAGTTAAATACAGGGAAATGAGGAACATTCAGGAGATGATCAGATGACCACATGGCACCACAGAAAAATATTTTCTGGACACATTCCTACATGTACGTGGTTGGCCTTGAAAGGGTTAAAAAGAGTTTGCTGGGATTACCTGACCTTTTATATGGATAGGCTGCATATGGATGACTGCAGAAGTGTATAGAATTACATAATTCCTAAAAATAAAGAGTTGCCTTCTATATAAAAAAAATCCCTTGTGATTCTCTCTGATTAACACTGATTCATTGCTAGCCTTGCATCGTTTGCCGAAAACGTTCATATAATGTAGAACAGAGAATATGCAGATGTAGCAGAGACATTCCCTGATGACAGAAAATGCTACTTTTTATATTTTATTTATATTACCGGTAAATGATATACTCAACAGAAAGGACTACTTGTCCTGAAAAGACTATGTCTGAGGGTAAACTAAATGAGTTAGTGGGAGATCAAAGTTGAATAAAGACATTGCAAAAACACAAGAATTGCTCTGGTCCTATAGCACAAACATTGTAAAATAACCCTGGTCATGCAGGGGTTAATGTGTTTGCATATATAACAGTAACATGGGAACCAATGGATATGTTGGATGTATGATACAACGTGACTGTTCTACACGGATACAGCTTTTGATTGCAAAATAAAGATTCTAGTAGCATGATATGAAATTCATACCTATTCAGCAGTTCGAAAGCTTACAGATAATCAGGGAAATTGCTTTAGTCTGCAGTGTTTCACGTATCAGTGCTTCTTGATCTCTTGAGTGTGTGGTCACAACCTTACAAATAATATTATCTACATCTGTTGGACATTATATTAGTGGTTGGGGAGCAAGAGGAAAATGGTTTCCCATTTCACTGCTTTCTTTTGAATTCCAGCCTGTGATTTCTTAAGGAATTGATCTTTATCACTGTATTTCTTTCAATAATGTGAAACACAGGTAAAGTGTCCAAATACTAAACATATGGGGTAAGTGACCATAATGAGAACAGATATCTTCAGCTTCCTTGGAAAGGAATGCTAAGTTGTATTACTTGCTGTTTTTATAGATACGGATCATTGTCACTAAACACACTATAAAATAAATAATAAACATAACACAAACATAACAATGCATAAACCACACACAAATAAATATTGTTTGTTACTCTTCTAAACCTTAATGGGAAATGATGCCTTTTTTTATTAGCATCGGACAAAATATTGTACCAAATTCATATATTTATTAAAATGTTGAATGAAAAAAATGGCATAAAGTAAATATCCAAGCATGAAAAATAGTATTAATTTGTTTCTAATAATACTACTAATACTAATTGCAATAAGGATGTTGTATTTACCATGTGCTTGAATTCTATAATCCAAATCAGGATTTGGTGTATTTAAAAACAATTGATGTTTCATATCCATTAACATCCCCATACCTATGGTAATTTGTTTCAAAAATTTACTTCAACTAAGATTATATATAAATATATATATATATATATATATACACACATAAAAAGTACAAAGTTTTAGCTATATATTTTTTAACTACACTTAATAATTTGTATAATGGTATTTAACTTTTTATATACTATATGAGAAATGTTCATGACAGCAATTTGTTGTTGAAATATACAGTACATATATATAACTATATATGTATATATATACACAAAACTATATATATATATATATATATATATATATATATATATATATATATATATATATATATATATATATATCCTGGAAGAATGAACATAAACCTATTTATAAGTAACAGCTGTTAGTACCAGTGATACAAACTATGTCTCTTACTATTACCTCGTATCTAGAATCAATTTTTGATTAATGTCTGTATAATTGTCTGGATATGCTGAATAAACGGGGGAACTCTTTATTCTGAATACACTGGGAAACTAATGTTGAGTGATGATTTCTTAAATATGGTGTAATCAGTGTCATTGTGAAAGAAGCAGTAATACAAATATAAACCTCAGCTGGAGAAAATAAAGGATGCCTTAATGTATCTGGTGTAAAAGCAGATAGCAAATATTTTAACAAATGTCATCCGCACTCATCTAAAATCACATAATAATAATAATAATAATAATAATAATAATACAATTACGTAAGTTGGAATGATCTGTAACACAAAATACATTCACAGGTAATTTATAACAGTTTTACAGGCAAAAGAAATGGAAACCATTGGCAAAACAGGTTTTTTCTATTCACTGCAGTTTATGCTTTTAAAGAGTTAACATTTGAAGGTATCTCTTGGTCAGTTGATTTAGAAAGTCCTAGGTATGTACATAACCAACATCCTCACAGTACATCCTGTGATAAATAAATATAAAATATGAAACATTCATTTTTGGGAACTGTGAGACCGACTATGAATAAGTCTGTTTATTTTGGAAAATCTCTTCAATTTATATACATGCAATTCCAGTATCTTAAGTGCTTATCGTATGTACGTATGAACATTCACTAAATGTCCAACATTAGTAGAAATTAAACAAACAAGACGTTTTTGGAACATTTGGCAAATTAGATTATATAATAAGTAAATGTTTATATGGTCATTAACAAAGTATGCACATATAAGAAACAAAATACAAATTTTCATTAAAGGTAGACTAATATATTATGTTTAAACTGTGCTATATCTCCATAATCTTAAAAGTAAAGTCCCACTGTGTATTTGTATCTATAGGCCTTGAAATTCAGGTACTGTAATCCACTGCCACCACATTAGTCATACCCCTTGAATATATTGTATTAAGCGCTGCATAAATTGTTGGCGCCATATTAATCTAAGATAATAATAATAATAATAATAACATTAAAATATGCTGTGGTTCTATTGTTACAGTCTATGTTATATTATTCATTTTTTAATCAATACCAACTGATGGACAGTGCCCTTATGACCTACCTCCACATCTGCCGTCCTCTACTAAGCTCTACTAGGATATGAGAATTGGTGGTTGTTGAAAGAAAGAAAGAAAAAAATAAAAATCATAAAAAAATAGCTTTAGGAGAAGCTGCAGCTCCAGAGTTCTAAAACCTCTGCCATAGCTCCATTATCACTTCACTGATTGGCTGCATAAAGTGGCAGTGGCAGTAAAAAGCTCCTATTGAAAAATCATTAAAAGTGCCCACCCTCACCAAAACCTCGCTGAGCCAGTACTGGACAGTGGCTCCTGCATGTCAAATAGTTGGGGGCGGGAAGGGGGCAAGCACATATGGAGGATTCTACAGAATTAGAAGGGGGACCGCATGAACCTTTAAAGGGAACACGCGGCTATCACATTCATTAAAGTGCATAAGACGGCTGAAGTGTCCCTTTGACTGACGGACAATTACAAACCCATATTTTACTTGTCTTTATGATTGCTTGTCTTTTTATAACCGTAATGGTACCTTTTTAGGCATACCAGTTTATTCACTACAGTTGGAGAATAGCTACACAGAGAAAGAGTTAAATTGAAAGAGTCTCAGGAGTTGATGATTTACAAACTTCCTAGTATATAACTATCACCCTCACAGAATATCTTGTAATAAAGACAGATAAAACATTTTTTAAACATTCCTACATTTTTGGGAACTTTTTGATCAACGATGAATAAATCTGTTTATTTGGAAAATCTCTTTGGTTTCTATACACACAATTTCGGTATCTTAAGGGCTTATCCCATGTAGATGCAAACATTTACAAAATATTCAACGTAACTACAAATTAGAGTCAATCAGGAAGACTGTTTTTGAACACTGACAAATTAGATTTTATAGTAATTTACAGGAATTAAATGTTTATGTATGGTCATTAACAACATGCGTTGAAATAAGAAACAAAATACTTTAAATCTGTACAAATGTTCACCAAATTTAGTATGTGTAGACTAACAATGTTACATATCCCTAAAGGCTACAAAGTATAAGTGTGTTTATGTATCTTTTTTGGCTTTAAATGCAGTTTTTGTGCTCTTATTCACCCTCACCATGTTTGCTGTTATTTGAAATCTTAGAAGACCTGCAGTGTATAAAGCTGATAAGGGTTACAAAGTAATCTCAAAGAGTTTATAAAATCATCAGTCATCAGCTAGTTAAATTGTTTATAAAGGGAGAGGGTTTAGTACAGTGGCTACTCTCCCTAGAACTGGGCACCCTGCCAAGATGACTCCAAGAGCAGACTGCTCAATGAGGTAACAAAAAGAACCCTAGAGTAACAACTAAAGGCTTGAAGGGATCATTGGAACTGGTTAACATCTCTGTTCATGAGTCTACCATAGGACAAACATAGAATCCATGGAGGGTCACCACAGAGGTGTCACTCTACTTTACAACTTAACATCGCAGTTCACCTGAAGTTTGCCAAAGAGCACCTTAACAATGGTACTGGGGAAAATGTGTTGTGGACTAGTGAAGAGACACTGAATTCCCAAGTTTATTAAAGTATTAAACATGATAATGTTAGGGTGGTTAGGCTAGAAGTTATTTTGTTTTTTATATGGTGGCATCATAGTCTGTAGTGCTGTACAATGGGTAGACAGGACATAACAAGTGATTTACAGAAACAACATATGAGCAGGGCCCAGCTCAAATGAGTTTACAATCTAGAAGACAATGATTCTAAACATGAAAGTCAATCTACAAAAGAATGGTTTTAAAAAAAATCTGGCTTTTTTGAGTGGCCCAGTCAGAGCCCAGATCTTAACTCATTATAGATGCTGTGGAATGACCCCAAGCGAGCCGTTCACACCATACATCCTAGGAATATATCTGAGCTTAAACACTTCTGTAAGGAAGAATTGTTTGAAATGATCTATAGCTACCAGAAGCGCTTGTTTGAGGTTATTGTTGTCAAAGTAGATTTGACCAGCTATTAAATCCAAAGGTTTTCAACGACTTTATCCACCAATCATGTTAATGTTTAAAGGGTATGTTCAAGACATGAAATATCATTATTGTTTCTGTGTTATTAGCTTAAGCACATTTTGCTTGTCTATCTAGATGTAGATCAGATCACATTTTATGAATAATTAATGCAAAAAAACAGGAAATTCCAATGGTTCACTTAGCTTTTCTTGCCACTTTATTCAAATATTTAAATAATGTATGGATTTACTATTTGGGCTTTACTGACTCTCTTGACATAGAAAAGCACAATGAGTAATGATTCGAAGCAAGAGATGATAATGAGGAATGTTGGTTGTTTTGTACAAAGGATAGCAACTCTACTAATTACTACATTATTTAATAGAAATTAGAAGTTAAATACCAATATTTGGCAAGGGGTAAAGACATTCTGAATTATCCCAGGGATTTCATCCATGGTATTTCTATCTATTTCATCTAAGTAAAAAAAAACACCAGTTAAGATGTTCGGATTTCATTAAATCAGAGTAGAATTTGATGGGATCATCTATGTAACACTGAGAATCTGACCATGTATGCAGCTATCATGATGACATTATGAAACATTGGAGTCCGGATGCGCTACTCAAGTGTATATAAGTGTCAAGCATGTTTAGTTCTGTTCATGCTAAAAACCAGTGGGATATAAGAGGCAGGTGACTCAAGACCATAACATTTTCATTATTGTGAATATTTGTAGATTTGTTGGAATTTCTTATTTATTATTTAAAAATAAACATAATACACATTTCATACACATTTTCATATATATATATATATATATATATATATATATATATATATATATATATATATATATATATATATATATATATATAGAATCAATATGAGCAAGTAGAGCAAGATAAGTAGGTGTAAACTCACTAAACTAATGGATTATTGTATCAGTCTCAACTGACGAGTCTGTTTGAAAGAAGATGAGAAATCTGAGATGTCGTAGATTAAACTAATTGTCCTTTTGCATGTGTTAAAATAATTTTAATTAGCATTAATTACCTAAACTACATTAGTTCTTGTACAATGTTATAGCAAACATATTAGTAAACAAGATTTTCATACTTTAGACAGAATATATTTAGAACGTTCACAAAGTAATATGGAGTCTTCCATATGTCTGAACAGAAAACTATTTTCATCATGAAACAGATTCACGTTTCACACGTGGAAATCCAGAGTTATGCGCCATTCTAGATGTTTTTTTAAAGAATGCTGAAATGTCTGAAATTAGCTGGAGAATACAGAATTAAACACTATAAATACTGAACAAATGAGCAAAGCTCTAGAACTCAAACGTTAAACGGTGTTAAACATACAAACCAAACAAAACGTTACTGTGCATTGCTTCTAATACTATACTTTCCAAATAAAGGTGTTAGGAAGTCATGTAATAAGACCACCAGCCCTATAACTGCTTGTGTTAAGCTCATTTAAAGTTATGGAAAGTTTGAAACACGGTTTAATTTATTGCGTTTTATGTGCAAAGTTCCATTATGCAGCTTATAATGTGATGGAGATTATGAATACTTAACCAGTAAAACTCTACTTACTATGTGTTTACATAAAACTTGTTACCAGCTATAAATCCTAACACTAACAGTAAAGGTGCTGAAGGCATACAATATCTGTCAAGCTGTAGGTTATAGCGTGCATACTGTGTCCTTTAACAACGATATTAAATGCCATTTAACACAAAGGTATGCAAAGAGACTTGAAAGACTTCTCCAAATATCCATTTGCTGTGCAAAACATAGGCCTTTCCAAGATGAACTGTGCATGTAAAGGCAACTAGGTTCAGATAATTCAATATAAATTTTAGAATTATAAAGCTATATTTATTTTTCCCTAAACAGAGCAAGGTCTATGCAGATGTTATTACAGTGTCCTTGTAGCATAGTCCAGAAGTGTAATGCTCAGGTCTATCTGCCATATGAAAAATACAGGATCAGGGGAGGGCTGGCAGCCTAAGGCCTGGGGGGCAAGTCAAGTGAAGTGGCTCCGCGCCCTCGCACTCACCTTTCACCCCTCACGCTGCTCCCATCACTATGCGGCCATCAGACTGCTGGAAAACTTATCTAAACGGCCGCTGGGTGCAGATGCCACCGGCCGGAGCTACTTTAATCCTTTTTTTTTATTTATTTAATATGCCGGATCGGCTTGCCATATTAAAAATAAATAAATAAAGTATTAAAGTAGCGCCGGCCGGCAGCATCAGCACCCAGCGGCCGTTTAGATTCGATTTCCAACAATCTGATGGCCGCATAGTGATGGGAGCAGCGTGAGGGGTGAAAGGTGAGTGCGAGGGGTGGAGCTTTCACCCCTCACGCTGCTCCCATCACTTGGCGGCCATCGCATACGGCCGCTGGGTGCTGATGCCGCCGGCCGGTGCTGCTTTAATACTTAAAGTAGCGCCGGCGGCATCAGCACCCAGCGGCCGTTTAGATTAGATTTCGGGCGGCCTGGGGGGCAATTGTACAGGATCATCCACATTTTGTCATTTTGTGGTGGTCCATGCAGGATTCAATTATTTTCAGGATATTTTTCTTGTGAACACAGACAGAAGGAGTCATAATGATTAAACTATAGCATATTTAGTATAGTTATAGAAAAATGTGATTGCCTTCCTAGTTAAAAAGTAGTTTATACAACATTTTCTTCTGCCTTCATCTGGATAAACAGATATGGGTACTTGTTGAATCTGAATCTGATGGCTCTTAATGTGTCGTTATGTCACTATGTAACAATGCAACCTTGAATTTCGACAGAACGAGAAAAACGCAAACCTCAAATACCATTGCAATTGAACACTTTAAGTATTCGATTTAGTTTGCTTAATGGGCAGACATAATGAAGACCCTTTTCTCTTTTTAATGTTTACAATATTGAATATAACTCGCAATTATGCAATTAGCTTTCTTCGACAATCATCTTTCCCGTCAGTATATTCTCTGTTGTGGATTCAGACTATAAATGTTTACTTTTTCATATCCACAGTTAAGATATCATCTCAGAAAAGTTATGTATATGTAACGTCAACAGGCAATTAGGGAAAACAGAGAGCACAGCTAACATTACAGGCTATGGGATGCTGATCTGAACCAAAGTAAATTAGTTTAGCATGTGCCTACTTCCTATTCCTGAGATCAAGGTACAGTGTTTTTTGCAGACAGTGGAACATGTACACGTATGTATCTAACACTTGGGGGATATGTGCTTAAATTAGTAAATCCTAATAGGACAATCTCCTCTAAGTAATTAAAAAAAATCTTTATATGCTTTAAACGTGTATAAGTAAACGGTGTGCTTCCTTGCACCATTTCTGAAGGCACTTTGGTAATATGAATTTTATTATTATTATCCTTTATTTATATAGCGCCAACAGTTTAGGCAGCGCTTAATACAAAACATAAATTCAAGGGATATGACAAGACAAGAATTGACAGACTAAGACAAACCGATACATTTGGTGGAGAGTCCTTGTTTTAGTTTACTAAAGAATACCATACTAATAGAACATTTAAAGCAAACATTCTATTTTTAGAGCTTTGCTACCAATGCAAATTCGCACATAGGAAAGTCTTGCGTGTTACCATAAAACAATAGATAGACTACACAAAGTAACTACAATTACTACACAGATACAATAGGTTTCATAGATAACCAAATGTTGTCCAATAGTGCATGAATACAATATCCTTATCTTCGTTAAAAGTTATTGTGGTAATGTACATTATTATTTTAACATTATTACCTAAGTGGGGAATAATTTACACACCTTGGTTGGCTTTTCTGAAAAAATAACATCTGTACTGAAGTATCTCCTGCACCATAGGTAGCTGTCCCTGTCACTCATACTTAGTTACTACTTAGTTATTCCCAACAACCTTTCAAAATTACACCCTGTTTTTCATTCAAAACCATATCTATCTTTTTAAAGTCACATAATTAACATTCTGCTGTAGATCATATTATGTAACGGCTATTAAAATAAAAGCCATCTTTTCAGCATCTATCACCATTGTTTAGTGGAAAAAATGTATAAAGTACTTAAATCTATTTTTTTTTTTAATTCTGAATATATGCATATAATCGATGACATGGCTTTAAAAGTGATAATTATTTTGTCATGCTTGTGTAGATAAATATTCACTCCGAAACAGCGAAATCTTTAGTAATCACCAATGTAGCCAATATAATGTATTGAGCCCTTCAATCGGTTAATTGGTAGTTGAAATTGTAATTGCTAACCAAGCTTCTATGAAGCCATTAAATAATTATCCTATTTTTGTCCTGGATACTACAGAGAATGACAGACTATTTTCCAGAGACAGATTATTT
The DNA here is from genome assembly GCF_027358695.1 of Spea bombifrons. Classification (NCBI taxonomy): domain Eukaryota; kingdom Metazoa; phylum Chordata; class Amphibia; order Anura; family Pelobatidae; genus Spea; species Spea bombifrons. Next base: position 43,092,984 of record NC_071087.1, on the reverse strand, counting down.
TAATGTGCCCATACAATTAGAACTTCACAATAATAAATCACTCTGCATTAAAACTACTTCTTTTTTTAAATGAGTTGCTTTATAATCTGGTGTTAAAACAGGTATCAAGACGCAGTGAATGGGAAGTGGGATACTAATGGCTGCTCTTCTATGTAAATTACTCTTAAAGGGCTTCTGACTGGCCTCCTATAATTTAAATGTCTTATTTTTTTTAATTATAATTATCTATATATTATATATCAACTCTAACAAGCTTCATATGTATTAAACATATACTCTGTGCCATAACGCTCGAGATCCAAATGACGTACTGCATCTGTGTATGGGGCACTATTTTAAGTTTGTCTTGGGAACAATGTTACCTAGAAATGGCGCTGCTGTGGACCGGTTAAGTGCTGCATAATATAATTTCTACAAAGTATACTGAAGGGGTTTACGTAGTGAGCAATCACCTGTGGAATGGTGACCAAGATAGTTAAAGGAGATGTCGGATGGAAAGGCGTCAGGCAGTTTTAAGAAATGCTCCATAGAATGCGGTCATAGCTTCTACCTCAAAGCAACAGTGAGTAAAATAATTCACTTTGGTGCTGTGTACGTGTGACACATTCATCAACAATAACCAAAATAAAATGGTGGGATCTGATTTTTTTTTGTAATGCTCTTTTAAAGTGACTGTCTAATGTCCCTGGCACCTCTGCTATATAAAAAAAAAGCATATCAAAATATTCTGTGAGTATGTAATAAGCACAAAAAAATAAAATAAAGCACTAACCTGACACAGAATTTGCATTTGTAAACCGGACCACATGAAAATTTAAACGGACCCCACATTTATCATATGCATTAAAGTGCATATGATGGCTGGAGTGACCCTTTATTTAAGTTTGAATAAAGTGGTCATTGATTGTAGTATATACGGTATATATATATAAATATAATTCGTAAATTTAAGTTATATCAACCCAAAGGACATTTTGAAATCTAATAAAGCTAAATATATCATTAAAAACCATGAAGGAAAATGACTTCACCCATAGACACATCTTACTGAGGATATAAATCTTGCTTGAATACTCCTCTGTGTGGGATGGGGAAAGGCAACATGATCTTACTTTACTAACGTTTATTCAGTTGTGCAAAGTTTTGCTTTATTTTAAAAGAGCGATTGTTTTAAACACCGCCGAACGTTCTCTTTATGGATCATTTCGGTAATACTTGCAGACCGTGTTTTCTTTTGATTAACAAAGAAAATCATAGAACAGATTATAGAAAAACATGTGTATCGCAGTGACATAACATGATGAATTGTCATAACATAAGACCAAGACAGAGACCGTATTAAAGAAAAACTGCGCAGCTGTTCTTATAATTAACTTCGCAGGTAATATAGGTTATTGGTTTGGTAAAACGCATGGTAAGGTTAGTTTTTTTTATGTTGCCTTATATTATGGTATTATTTTTAATTACGTAAAAGTAGTGAAAGGGTAAAAGCAGGTCAAGTAAATTCTGTATACGTTTACAGGTTCCCACAGACATTACCTTATAGTTTCCCACAGACCTTGACAGTTTTTCCTACATCCTGGAAAAAAAAAGTTTCCATTTAATTTCTGGAACTCTGATGTCTGAATGTCATTGGCATCAAATGGCACAAAAATATTTGTAATAGAATAGATGAAAACATTTGAAATGTTGTTAAAAATAAATTAGAATTTATAGAGAATAAGATGCTAGCTAGGGGAACAGTATTAGCTTTTCCTAAACCAGCCAGTTTTGTATTAACCGTCACAAAATGATCTTGTAATAGTCTGGGAGAGGTCCAGAGAGGTCCAAGGTATGCTGATTTTACTATGCATTAGGACAGGCAAACACCATATGAGAAAAGGCAAACTGGCATTTTGTGATGTATAATAAATATCATCTCACAAAATCACTGTATTATATAGGGCAAGCTCTTGTTACAGGAGGTGGTTCAGCTTTCATAAGGTATAGTGAATTTGAGGAGTTGAAATATTCAGCTCTCTCCCAAGACCAGATAAAGAAGGTTGGGGCCTTGCCCCAAAACAGCCTGCCTATGCCATCTTTGCTCTAGCTTTTCAGTGCCCCCAAACAGCTGATCTGTGCCATTATTGCCCCCAAACAGCTTGTCTGTGCCTTCTTTGTCCCTTGCTCCCTCCAACATACAGTCTGTCACACATATGTAAACACACTTACACACATTTTCACATGCTAACACGCATACATCTGCTTACACATACACTTACTCATTAACGCATACACACTCATTCTAACACACACCACCTTCACACCACTTATAGATACACATCCATGCTCACACACAAACACAACACATACACATCCATGTTAACACAAAAACACTTACACATTTATGCAAGAGATATGGTGACACATTGATGGAAAATGGGCCAAAACGCTTAATTCAAGTTTCCAGGAATGTGTGTAAAAACTCTGTCAACACGTTTTGCCATTAATAGCCAGATTCCTCAGGAGAAATTTAGATATAATAATAATAATTATTATTATCATTATTCCAGACTTCAGTGGCAGCATCATTTATGACAGCAGTAGAAGAGTTCCTATGAAGTACATGTACTACAGAATGGGGGCTCATATCCCCCTACTACTCTAGGTCCCTGGAGTAATTGATTCATGTGCCCCTTGATTAATCCGACCCTGTCACCTGAAAACAACCTTGTTAAGTTGTGAACCCCAGAGAAAGTAAGGGAGAGGTCAACAAGAGATACAAACCAAAGAAAAAGAAGGAGAGGGATAGTCAGGGAATGGGATGGGGTGGAAATAAGGGAAAAACACATGAGAGGAAGACAGAGTAAAATAGAGAAATGTCTTGAGGTGATATGGTAAAGCTGGGGGCCTAGAAATAATCCTGCACTCTGCCACCATTATGTGCTGCACTGTTATAACAATATGTTATACTGTATATTAGATGTTATAATATAACTGTGATCCTATGAGTACGTCTACTGAGGAAGCAACACCAATATACCATATGTTTTCAATCCAGACAGTAAAAAAATCATAACAGTGGAGAAACCTGATAGATGTTATCATATAAAATATATAAAAAGAATATATAAAAATATGACTTCTACCAATTTCCCCCAGTATGATATCATTTTGAACTGGAAATTCCATTTGAATAACAGTTTATATATGAAAAAATGCACACTATAAACTCAGGGTGACTTAGAAATAAATATAGATAAAAAGAAGAAAGATTTTAATTATGATTAAGGTTAAGGTCAATAGAACAGATTCTCAGGAGAACTCTTTATCCTGTACAGATAATACAAGGTCACCTCTAGTGAATAAATGGAAAATTTCACCTTAATTAAAGGAGACATTTCTTTACAGTAAGGTCAGGAAACAAGTGAAATTTACTACCACGGGAGCTTGTTTTGGGAGCAACTCATAGTACGTATTTTGAGTAGTAACCTTTATGAATAATGCTAATCATATATCTTTGTATCAAGTGATGTTTTTGAACTTTCTTTCAGTGGTGTTCTACAGAGGGGGTAGTCAAATAGGTTTCCAGTTGTTAGTGGAACTGCAACTCGCACAATCTTTTTTTTAACCTGAATACATAGTCAACATAGTCAAAATAACAAATGGTGGTCAACATTTAACTATGAAATGTTTTGTATGAAAAATAAAAAAACAAAAAATGTAACTCTGATGCAATAGAACATTATTTTTTGCATAGCTATGTGGTCAGACTTACTAAAAAGATGGGTTATGGTCCTTGGTGTTCTGTAATGGCACCACAGTGAAGGTTGGGCAGAACTGGAAATGGCTGGGAGAAAAGAAAGTACAGTACTACTTCTTACAAGTAACCCATTTTAGGCGGAACGTATAAGGTCCAGATCTGCTTTTGAGGCTACCATTTTATAGGGTTTTGCAATCACGGCATTCTAACTGATTTGGGATATTATCACTAATTTGCAAAGGCCCAACAAAGTTATGACATTTAGACTGATTCAGAATGGTTTCATTCATATTTTTTACTAGTTAAAAAATCAAGCACAGTAGATTTATATAATGGTGTTTCTCAGTAGAACATTATGGATACTTCCAGTGCATTGTTACTTGCATGAATATGCTTTTTGAATTAAAGGATAATTTTGCAAATGTCCAGAGTGCTGGGTTTAAATATTAATAAGTTATGTCAAAATTCAAAACATCACTGATGTAAGAAAACCTCTTTGTAACTCATGCTGCATACTGCACTGCCTGGAACAAAAACGGTTAAAAACACCTGTATAGTTTATTTTTCCATGGAATATAGCTTCTATTTTCCATGGACTTGCCAAATTTCACACATCTTACATGAGTCAAATGTTCCAAATTTAGGAATATCAATAGCAAAGTGTACACCATGGGTAGGGAATATATTATTACACACTTGGGCACAGTTAGGACCACATTGGGTAGTATTCTGCATTGCTGGTATTTAATGTATCATACATCCCTTTAATAAAACCCGATATATAGCCATTGGTATTTGTGAGGTAGAACAGAGCAAGCTAGCTGATGGAAAAGCCTTTTGCAATGAATGTATAGTGTTTACAAGGTGCAAGGTGTTACAATCATTCCTCTATTAAATAATGAATAAATGCATACTTCTTATTTGGGGATTAAGGTTTAAATATAAGCTTCTACTGGAAATATATTTTATTGAATGTAGGGTTTTAGCAAGCAAAGACGAAATAATCATGCTTTCTCACATTTTTTATTTACTTTTATACACCAGTATGTAAATTTAATACAATTTCCAAATTGTTAACCTAGAAAACTAGTATGCTTGTTATGATGTGGGTAAGCTTTCTGGGATGGGTAGCTAGCTGTCATCTGACAGCTTTACTGTCTAAATTTCTTTAGGCCAGTCTAAAGAGCTCTAGATGTACTTTTTTTATTATCAGAAAGTGCATATAAAATGTTTAATAATCTGTGTTCCCCATTGTATCAATTCAGTATGGTCGTTTCCTATTTCTTTCACTATGGCGTTACTAACTTGACAGGTGGTTTAATCACAAACCATTTTAAACTAACATTAACACAAATTAAGGTTTTAATGGCTCATTGAATTAAGCCGCTTGGTTATATGTTCCAATGCTTCTGGCATATATTTTCACAGAGGTCTCATTCTGCTTCTTTGTGAGCTGGTCATGCAAAAACAGCCAGTGAATTATCAGAGATTGTATTTTTGTTATCGGATATTGAATATTTTGCCAAAGTGTTCCTTAGTGAACAAACATACATTCAACCTAGAGTAACAGAGGCACATTTACTACATCCACTTTGCAGTGCCCTCTTTTCACCTAATGCATCGATTGGTCTTAGTCTGTCAGTTCTAGTCCTGTCATCCCCTTCGAATTTGTCTATTATAAATTAATTATTGGCACTATATAAATCAGAGATAAAAATAATACCTTACACTCCATGATCCAGCCATGTAAGATAACAGTTTACCAATAAATAAAGAATTAAAGAAATAAATACATATAATATTTGAAGACATATAGAATTTGATAGCAGACAAGAACTGTTCAGCCCATCAAGTCTTCTTGTTTTTTCCTCCTTTATAGACTCAGTGCTAGGTTTTGTCTTAGATTCAGCATAGCCAAATGCCTTTCCTATGCATGTTTACAATCATGTTGTAGCTGCATTTCTTAAATTTAGTTTAATATGACTACATTGTAAGCAGTTTAAATATTCACTGAAAAACATGAACGATGATTAGATAAATCAGTACCAGTGAGAACCTTAAGAGGGCAATATAACATCAGCATCTGGGTTCGAGACCACAAAAATGACTTCAAGTAGGCTATCCAATATGGCATTGTGGCTAACAGTTTATGAAATACTTACCGTATATTCCTGAGTGCATTGATTCTATTTATGGTTAAATTGTGTCTCCAATGGCAACCAACCATTAAACACTATTTAAAATCATTAAAGATTTTGATGGAATCTGTACTAATCATCACTCAGACTCACCTCATGCTAAAATAAGCACATACTATTGTTAAGGATTCAGGGAAACCATAAGGATCCACTCTCCATAAGGATAAATTTATTTAAAGGGCCTATTCGTGTTACATCTGCAGCGATTCACATACATCGTGTCATCACACACAAAAAAGGCCATACGTGTCATTGCACCATTACATAAATAATTAAAATCCTGTTGATGCACTTTTAAGTGCTTTTGCAGAGAACTAGAACTGCCGCCAGGCCATGTTGTTTGTAATTCAATGAGTGTAATGCATAAAAAATGATTCTGGTGCACAATATTGTGCCTTATCACCATGTGCACCATACGAACAGCAGGAATATTCCAGATCCTAAAGATATCTGGGTAGCTGAACAGTACAAAAAAATACTTGCAGCACATCATCAATATATCACAAAGACGGTTTGTATGTAACCTTTTAAGAAAGCATTACTCATATGCATTAGTTCAAAGATTTAACAAAGCCAGGTAATCTGGAAATAATTAGGAAATTAAAACACCAACGCACTCTGTAAAATAGCTATTGTACCTTTTCCTTTTTAATAATCTCAATTTAATATTTAGCCTTTCTAGCACCAAAGGTACAAAGCTCACATTTTGTCATGACCTGAACATTTTTGTTGTAACAAGTAGTTGTATGGAAATATTGATAATTGATAGCAGGAAATATAAAAATTATATATATATATATATTGTGGCAGGATGGCTCGATCAAAACAAGAAACTCCGAACACCAGCAGAATAAAAGCAAGATGTGGTTTATTGCAGAATTGTACAGTCCACAGCAATGCACTTCATAGTGTAAATAAACCAAAGCAAAAACAAATCCTTTTCATACAGTCTGAGGGCCTCTGGCTTGCCTGCCTCTCACCCTACTCCCAGACATCTAATGCCTCTAACGGCCGCCCCTTTAAGCACCTGAGTTCAGGTTAATTGGCTCCACCTTGCTGACCTCCAGCAATTAACCCTCCCCATGCTGGGAATAATGAGCGTTCCAATCTGCCACTTATGTACACAGAGTCCATTACTTTGCCACATACCCTCCCCCTCAGCTTAACACAGGTGTGTGAAGCGGCCTTCGACAAGAAACTGTGCACCCTAGACAATGCATCTGCGTTGGCATGCAATAGCCCAGCCCTATGCTTCACAACAAATTTGAACTGTTGCATAGAGAGGAACCAACGTGTGACTTTAGTATTCTTGTCTTTGTTGTTCTGCATCCATTGTAGTGGAGCATGGTCAGTGATGAGGGTAAAAGATCTGCCCAACAAATAATATTTTAATGTTTCAGTTGCCCACTTAATGGCCAAACATTCCTTCTCTACAGTAGCATACTTCTGCTCCCTTGGCAACAACTTACGACTTAAAAACAACACAGGATGTTCTTCCTCTCCTATCATTTGAGATAATACCGCCCCCAGGCCCACATCAGAAGCATCCGTTTGCAAAAAGAAATGTTCCTTAAAATCCGGGGCTACTAAAACAGGGTGCCTGCATAAAGCTGTACGCAAGTCTGCAAAAGCTTTTTCTGCATCATCATTCCATCTCACTGTATCTGGTGCCTTTGCTTTAATCAAATCAGTGAGAGGTGCAGCTCGAGTGGCAAAGTGGGGTATGAAGCGTCTATAATAGCCAACTATTCCTAGGAAAGCTTTGACCTGTTTCTTTCTTAGAGGGCGTGGCCAATGTTCAATAGCCTCAGCCTTAGTGAATTGAGGTTTTACCAGTCCTCTCCCTACAGTATAACCAAGATATTTGGCTTCCATACAGCCAATAGAACATTTGGCAGGATTAGCAGTAAGACCAGCTTTCCGAATACTATTTAAAACCGCTTCTACCTTTCCCAAATGGGAGTCCCAGTCTCGGCTATAGACGACTACATCATCTAAGTATGCAGAAGCATAATTGGAGTGAGGTCTTAGAAGTTTATTCATTAACCTCTGAAAGGTTGCTGGGGCTCCATGAAGCCCAAATGGCAAAACTGTATATTGGTACAGGCCTTCAGGGGTCACAAATGCAGTTTTTTCCTTAGCGGTTTCTGTCAATGGGATCTGCCAATAACCCTTTGTAAGATCTAATACACTTAGGAATCTGGCCTGTGCCAGTTTTTCAATGAGTTCATCAACCCGAGGCATAGGATATGCATCAAATTTAGAGCATTCATTAAGTTTTCTAAAATCATTGCAAAAACGAACTGACCCATCTGGCTTAGGTACTAGAACTATGGGGCTAGACCATTGGCTATGTGATTCCTCAATGACTCCCAGTTCTAACATTTTTGCTACTTCTGTTTGTATTGCACTTCTTTTTGCCTCGGGAACTCTGTAAGGCTTTACTTTTACTGTAACTCCTGGTTCTGTGATAATATCATGGCAGATTTCACTAGTTCTGCCAGGAATACTAGAAAAGACATCTTTATGTCTTGATATCATTTCTTTAACTTCCTTCTGCTGTTCAGGGGTGAGATCAGCAGATATTTTAACATCTGGGCCTGGGGATTTATCTATAGCAACCATACTACTTTCTCTATCCTTCCAGGGTTTTAGCAGGTTTATATGGTAAATCTGTTCGACTTTCCTGCGATCAGGCTGTCGAACTTTATAGTTTACAGGGCCTACTTGTTCAATAATCTCATATGGGCCCTGCCAATGAGACAAGAGTTTGCTTTCGGCAGTGGGAACAAGGACCATAACTCGGTCCCCAGGTTGGAAAGAACGTACTGCAGCCTGGCGGTTGTAAATAACCTGTTGGCTTCTTTGAGCTTCCTCCAGATATTGTCTGACTATAGGAGAAATTTGTGTAATGCGCCCCTTGAGTTGCTCCACATACTGAATGACATTCTGTCCTGGTACCGTTTGTTCTTCCCACTCCTCCTTCGCTATATCTAATAAACCTCTTGGATGCCTACCATAAAGGAGCTCAAAAGGTGAAAACCCTACAGAAGATTGGGGAACCTCCCGAATAGCAAATAATAAGTACGGTAGGAGAGTGTCCCAATTTTTCCCATCTCTATCAACCACTTTACGTAACATGTGTTTCAGGGTCCTATTGAATCTTTCAACTAACCCATCTGTTTGAGGATGGTACACAGATGTCCTCAAAGCTTTTATTTGTAGCAAATGACACAACTCCTTCATTAATCGGGACATAAAAGGGGTACCTTGGTCAGTTAAAATTTCTTTTGGTAACCCTACCCGAGAAAATACTTGAAGCAATTCTTTCGCTATGGTTTTGGAGGCAGTATTGCGGAGGGGAATAGCTTCTGGGTAGCGTGTAGCATAATCCAATATGACCAGAATATATTGATTACCCTTAGCTGATTTTTCTATTGGTCCCACCAAATCCATAGCAATTCGCTCAAAAGGGGTTTCAATAATTGGCAATGGGATTAGGGGTGCTCTTAGACGAGGTTTTGGGGTCGCCAGCTGGCAGTCTGGGCATGAGGCACAGTACCGCTTTACCTCTTCATATACCCCAGGCCAAAAAAATCGCCTTAAAACCCTTTCCTGAGTTTTTTCTACCCCCAAATGTCCCCCAAACAAATGAGAATGGGCCAATTCCAACACCTTTCTCCTGAAGGACCTTGGTACTAAGAGCTGTTCAAGTTCTTGCCCCTCCTCTCTGATCACTCTATAAAGTAGGTCATTTCTAAGAATGAAATGAGGATACCTGTCTCTGGATTGTCCATCGACCATGGTCCCATTAACTTCTACAATTTGGTTACGGGCATTTTGCAATGTTAAATCATTGACTTGTTCCCTTCCAAACTGATTTAAACCAACGTCCAAATCCACAATAGTAGGCTGTTCTCGGGTTTGGCCCTGGGGTTCAACCCGTATTTCGGTTGAAGGGTTGGAACTAGTGCTCGGATCTTGTAAGGTCACACCTTCATTTATCAAAGCCATTTGTAAGTCCCCAGTACCCCTATGCTTATCTTCCCTTCTCTCACGTCTTGTCTTGCGCCTTTTACAAAACAAATCTGGGTGTACCAATGGGAAAACACAAAACGGGTTCTCCTCTACAGACTCCCACGGGTTTTGAATCAGGCTTTGAAACGCCGGGAAATTACGTCCAAGAATAAGGGGATGGGGTAATTTAGGTACCACTGCAGCCACTACTGAAAATGTTTGGCCCCCATAGCCTATGTTTACAGAGGTAGTAGGGTATGATACAGTACAGCCATGTACACAGAGTATCCCAACCTTCTTACCTGGGAGCAACTGAGACGGTTGAATGAGACTGCTTGTCACTAAGGAAATATCGCTCCCAGAGTCCACAAGCGCTACGGTTTCCTTCCCATTTAACAAAACAGATTTATCAAACACACATTTTTCGGTCTGTTTCCCAACCAAACAGATTAGTCCACAAAAGTCATTTATAGCATTATACCCACATTCCATAGGTTCCTGCAAATGAGGACACATAGCTTTTATGTGACCTAGCTCCCCACACTCAAAGCAAGTAACTGGAGGTTTCCTGGTTTGCCATCCCTTTGAGGGTTTATAGTCCTGGTTTCCATCCGGAGAAACTTCAGGGCCTCCAGTTCGGATCACAACTTGATTTTTCCCATAGTTCCAGGGCCTTGAGCTTGTGAGCAGTCTTTGGTTGTGTTGCATTTTAGTCTGTGATGTAGATTTTAACTCTCTCACTGCTGTATATTGTTCAACCAGTGCCACCATTGCATCATAAGTGGTAGGGCTTCCCTGCCCTGCCCACTCTCGTAGGCCTTGGGGTAATCCTCGCAAAAACCGATCCAAAACCAAGGTCTCAATTATTTGAGCAGGCGTTGAACTCTCTGGTTTTAACCATCTCCTGGCCAGATGAATCAAATCAAACATTTGTGATCTTGGTGCCTTCTGTTCCTGGTATTTCCAATTATAGAACCGTTGGGCACGGATCACTGGAGTCACGCCAGTCCTTGCAAGAATCTCTGCTTTAAGAATATCATAACTAGCAGCCGCCTCTTCCTCTAGGTCAAAATAGGCTTTTTGAGCTTCACCAAGCAAAAAAGGTGCAACTATACCAGCCCATTGAGTGCGAGGCCATTGCTCTCTGATGGCAGTCCGCTCAAAAGCTGTTAGATAGGCCTCCACATCATCTTGCGGCGTCATCTTTTGCAGATACTGACTTGCATGGATAGGTTTTGGACCGCTGCTCTGTTCATCTGTGGTAGTTTTTGAGAGTTGCTGTACAATCTCTTTTAGGACAATCCTGTCCTCTTGCTGTGCTTCCATCATAGCTCCCATCTGAGCAGTTATCAGCCGGTTGGTTTCCTGTTGCACTGTAGTAGCATGCAGGAGGGCCTTTAAAACATCCTCCATGTTGATACAGGGTTCAAACAGCAATATCCCACTTCTGACACCACTTGTGGCAGGATGGCTCGATCAAAACAAGAAACTCCGAACACCAGCAGAATAAAAGCAAGATGTGGTTTATTGCAGAATTGTACAGTCCACAGCAATGCACTTCATAGTGTAAATAAACCAAAGCAAAAACAAATCCTTTTCATACAGTCTGAGGGCCTCTGGCTTGCCTGCCTCTCACCCTACTCCCAGACATCTAATGCCTCTAACGGCCGCCCCTTTAAGCACCTGAGTTCAGGTTAATTGGCTCCACCTTGCTGACCTCCAGCAATTAACCCTCCCCATGCTGGGAATAATGAGCGTTCCAATCTGCCACTTATGTACACAGAGTCCATTACTTTGCCACAATATATATATATATATATATATATATAAATATATATATATATATAGTTTGGAGTCACTTAGTATTCATGGAGACTTACACATTCCAACTGGCTTTTAATGTTTGTCATGAAATGCCCTTATTAAGTAGGTTACCGTGTTGAGCTTTTAGCTAATCCTTTCACATATGGACACGCAATGTCTTCAAGATTATATAATAGTAATGAATATCTAACAGATGTGCTGTATGACACATTATCACAGGCATCCCCAGGATGTAGCTGTGATTATGCTAGACAGCGCACTTGTTAATTGTGTTATTTGAGGAGTGCTTTTTGTGTACCAATAAAATGATTCTGCGTTGTCATATGTGTATTTTGAACTATATTCCCCTGCCAGCAAGACCCAAAGTAGAATTCAGTGATACCTTATTCCCTGCCTTTAAAAACCACTTTTTTCCAAGGTAATAGAACCTGAATTCAATATTTGGCTTACATTATTTGGATTACAAATTTTATTTAGCTATACATTAGGACAAAGCTTAGTGTTCGCCATTTGAGAGGAGATATTGATGGTTGTATTCATAAATTCAAACAGCATATGTGTTTTATTCAGAAACCACTCTTGAATATATAGATATATTATTGCATGCGGGCTTCTTCAAGCACCAATCTATAGTTATAGAATCACTTCTTATGTGAGTAAAGGATCTTAACGTCTTTGGCTGAATAAAAAAGAAACATTTTTGGGGTGAATTCACTCTTGCAGAGGTTCAATTTTCAAAAAGTTGACACAATAGTAATTTATTAAAGTTACAATATAGTAATCAAAATATATTTTATTGACCATTTAATTTGTTGATCTTGTTAATACAGTAGCAGCATTCAAGATGGAGAACATGTATAATTTATAAATTAATTGAATTAACAAAAAGTTAAATAATGTCACTTATTTTATTTCTTTGTTGAAAAGATTTTTTTAATACAGAAGGGGTTAATGTTTCAGGATATTTAAGCCATGAGATCACTAGAGAAATAACCAGAATGAAGCAACTTGGAAGAAAAATGAATGAAGCCACAGTGGAAGAAAATTGGTGTTTTCCTGTGGCTAAAGAAACTTGCCTTATACCTCTTTAAGACTTAACTCATATCCATTTGAGTTAAGTTAATTCCCTGATGGAATACTTGTCATATTGATGTAGTCCTTTCCAGTGGATTCTTGCAAAAAGGATCAAGGCGCACTGCAGCAAGAAGAAATATGTCTTGAATGAGGTAGTGGTTCACTTGAGATGGTGGTAGCTTACACTGATCAATGAAGATTAATTTAGTTTATATATACATTTTAGGACATATAGGTAGAATCAAGGCTAGGGAACTGAGCTTTATAGAGCCACAAAAATACATTTAGTAAGAATAATGGCATTTGATGTACCAATTTAATGCTGTTTTCTAGTGTTTCTACACACATTACTGTGTACGGTTGAACCTAGAAAAAATAATTTTCTGTTTTACTTGAACAGTTCCAGTCTTTGAAGTTTATCACATGTCAGTTACTATTCATGCTTAAACCCTTAATTTTGCCACTCGCAAGATGGCGGCGCATATTTAAGAAAACAAATAAGAAAGTTGGGAAAGTTTGCTAGATGGTCTCCAGACCCTCTTGAGAATCTGGCTCCACTTGCAGGTTGAATACAGGTACTGCATGCAACCATGCAAGTCAATGGAGCCCAGCTTTCTAATCACAGTGTGATTAGTAAAATATTTAAAAAATAATTAAAAAAATACGGAAAAGAAAAAGCTAAAAAAAAGTGGTAACATTTAAAAATAATTTATAAAGAATAAAATAAATTACAAAAAAAAAAGTTTATTATTATGAGCAAGTGCTAAAATTCCTGCTGTATGTGGCCTTTTAGCTCCCAAACACCAGACAAACCCATGCATTGGTGGTATCACTGTACTTGGGAGATGTTGCTGAACACATATTGTGGTGTTGTTTGATGTATACCTGGAGCTATAAATTTATACCTGAAGTACAATTTGTGTGAAAAAATACACAAAATAAATTACTACCACAAAGTTTGACAAAGAGTTGCAGTAGAATTATTGCATGGAAAGGGTTAAAATACCAGCATTTGAAATACCTTGAGGTGTCTAGTTTATTAAAAATATATGGTTTGAGGGGGTAAATTGCATTGGCTGCCTTTAAAGATAATAGAAATAGCACCGAAATAGCACATGGGGCAGAATAAACAGATTTGGGAAAAAATGGTTTTGAAATAGCAAAACGCTACTTGTATTATTGCCCTATAACTTGCAGAAAAAAAGCAAAAACACATAAAAACATTGGGTATTTCTAAACTCAGGACAAATAGCAGAATCTATTTAGCAGTTTTTTTCATTAGCTTTTTTAAATTTTTTATATATTTTTTTTAAAGGAAATTAGATAAGATGAAAAAAATGGTATCTGAAAAAAGCTCTTCTTGTCCTGAAAAAAACCCAATATATAACTTGTGTGGGTACACTAAATGGGTGAGGAGAAAGTTACAGATGAACACTAGCACCGTAAAAATGTTAAAACAGCCTCGGTCCCAAAGGGTAAAAAAAGTAAAAAAAAACAGCCGGGTCCTTAAGGGGTTAAAAATCACTACTTATTAAAACAAAGTAAATATAGCAATGTGACACATTTGATATGGAATATCATTTTGTGTTTAGGCTCCACAAATTAAGATTCATACTGTCTGTCAACACTTGTGTTTTTTTTTATACATTACAAAAAATGTGAGCAGATAGTAAGGGCACTCACTTGACAATCATATGAAAAGTACTAAAGGCAAGTCCGGTAACGTCTAAAAATGGAATCTTTATTAATCTTCATACGTGTTTTACGTGTTTCACCTAAACAGTGTATTTTAATGTGAAATTATTAAATGTAGATAGTAGTAGAAAAACTAGGTAAACTAAATGATACATTTATATAGGAGATCTTAATTAAAGTGTCATTGTTTATTTCATTTTTCTGAATGTAGAATGGCAACTAAGGCCCTATGTGACAAGATGGAGCAACAACTATATCTTTGTGGAATCAAGTAGATACATACTGTATATGTATTTATCTTAATATTTGGTACCATGTACTCTTTACTACTTTTACTTCTTAAACTGGATATACATTTTAAGAGTTTTTATTTGAAGATTATCACTTTTATTGTACCAATTTAGAAACTGTGCCACAAAAGCTGTCGGGACCTTAGAGATTGCTTTTTCAGGCAAAAAAAAGACCTTTATCATTTATGGATTATACATCTGTTCAGATTTTACACCCATATGCTTATTGAAGTAAAGAAATCATCTTACATAGATGTACAAGTTAAGACATGCTGCCATGAATAGGATAAAATATCCATCTACTCCAGCAGTCTGTGTTGTTTCATTCCCATCTACAACTTATCAGATCTATTATAATTTTTGCACATGTATCATATGGTTGTATTTAACTTAAACACATATTGGGAGATATATACATGATCTTGTCCAGGCTACTCGCTGCTGTATTTTGTGCCCCCCTCCCATGCATTTACGTGAATGCGTTTATTCCCCAATCAAGGAGAGCTGTAAAGAAAAACAGAAAACATCCAAAACTGTCACACTCTTTCTTGGCAGTGGAACATTAATTTCATTTGCAGCTTTTCTCTGTGGACTTGAAAGATGAACTTCAGATAAGAAGCAATAGAGGAAATGATGAAATGCCTTAGCTGTTTGTTTCCTTATTTCATGCCCCCCGGGAGTAACACTGACTCATTAACCTCTTGTAAATATGCAGTCCATGCTAAACTGTCAAAGAGAACATGAATCCAATTTTTTTTTTCCAGTTGCCAATATGTGAAAACCAAAATCGGAGAAAACCAAACAAAAAAATATGTTGTGATTATTTATACTGTTGGCCAATAAACAACAGTGAAAGGAAGATGGAGGGAAGAGGTGAATTGAGAGGAAATAAATAATTAATTTATATTTGTTTAAAAACAAGCCAGTCTTTCTAAAAAATATATATACATTGCATAAATGTCTCGGCATTTATTTTCATATATATATATATATATATATATATATATATATATTTTTTTTTTTGTGACCTGATTATCAGGACTGGACTGTAAAGAAAAATGGCCCTGACACTTTAAGGCCAGTGGCCACTAAATGACAATGACATGTGCAGCTGCACACTATGCTTTTACACTCTTGCAGCAGGCAGCTGTACATCTGTTATGTTGTCATGGAGGAGTGGGAGAGGACTCCAGTGGCAACCTGTGAAGCTCTGGTGAACTCCATGCCCAAGAGGGTTAAGGCAGTGCTGGAAAATAATGGTGGCCACACAAAATATTGACACTTTGGGCCCAATTTGGACATTTCCACTTAGGGGTGTACTCACTTTTGTTGCCAAGGTCTTAGATATTAATGGTTGTGTGTTGAGTTATTTTGAGGGCTGTACACTCACTCCTTTACATTGTAGAAGAGCGTAATTTTTTCAGCGTTGTCACATGAAAAGATATAATAAAATAATTACAAAAATGTGAGGGGTGTACTCACTTTTGTGAGATAATGTATCAGCAAGAAGCACCTGATCTGCGGCTGTTGTGGCAGTAAATATAAATTTTGGCGCCATTGTTGGCCACTTGCCCGCTGAGCATTTACATTTAGTTTGTAGGCCGGCACAGGCATACTAATTATACTAAGCTAGTCTATGATTTAATACTGTACTTACACTGTGCTAAACCTTGTTCTGCCAGTTGTGCAGTTGTGTCACACAAAGCAATTCCAATATGTGTCAGTAAAATATCATTGAAATGTATTACATTATAAATACAGGTGATATATAGTAAAGCATTTGGAAATATTTATTGCTTCATGGTGACATTTTACATTTTTTAAACCACATAAATAAATAAAATATCAGCAAAACATGTAACACTATTATAAGTATCTTAGAGAAATTAAGCACAACAGATTTTGTGCTGCAATTGTGGGCCCCAGGGTCTAAAAATGCACAAATGAATCTACTAGCTGTATACCCGATCCTTTAATTCATGTCATTACTGGACGATTTTCACACTGATACCTCTGCTTTGCTATGAACCCGTACTTTCAGGATAGCATACGGCCCCGCATAGCTGTATATTACCATATAAAAGTGCCAAGAGGTTGATTGAGAGCATTTACTTGGTATTCTTAAAGCTGAAGAAAGGCCTTATGGACAGAAAGACACCATGTATCGTTGTAAACTTGTTTATCTTGGAAGATCAAGAAAGAGGCAAAAGGTTGTGGTTTAGAGATTCATGATAGTTTCTAAATGACCAAGTTGTGTGCCTGGACTTTGTTAAAATTGATTGGTTCCTGTGACCTTTGTTAGAGAAGAGTGCTTAATTACACAAGACTTCTAAACTTCCAGTGTTAAACAAAAAAATCAGATGGTTTATTGCGAGATTAGGATGGTTAGTGTTTCTCTTTTCCTCTTCCCTTTGATCTCATAAGTAGACTGTTACAAACTGGTGCTGTTGGATTTTCTTCAAACCAAATAATAAGGCATTTTTACACATGCAAAAACATCTTTAGAAGTAAGCTCATTATCCTATTATCATAATCCCTGTGATTGAACATAAATATACAGTGCCAATTATTTATGAATTTATGTAACATCCCAGAATATCTCTTGAGATACTGATTGATTTGTACAGTTGTATTGAAAATTATTGTATTACTTGTCTTACGCTGCCAAAGGGCATTCACGTTATGCAATGAGCAACTGCATTTTTGGCCAAAAAAAAAACTCTTGATAACTTGGCCAACAATTATCTGATATGGATAGTAACTTTCCAGAATTACGTTTTGCAGCAATTTCACAATGAAACTGGTGAGTTCTTTTCTTGACCACAATTGTTTCCCAGAATTTCATCTCAGCTCCATTTCAATCAATGGTCACATGAAACATTCAGGGTTGTATAAACAGAGAAACTTGAGTTCAAAGTTGTGGCTGGAGGGCAGTTGCCAGGGCAACCATTTTTTCCTGATATATATATATATATACACATATATATACACACCAATCAGCTATAACATTATGACCACTGGCAGGTGAAGCGAATAACACTGATAATCTTGTTATCATGGCACCTGTCACTGGGTGGGATATATTAGGCTGCAAGTAAACATTTCGTCCTCAAAATTGATGTGCTAGAAGAAGGAAAAATTTGACAAGGGCCAAATTGTGATGGCTAGATGACTGGGTGAGAGCATCTCCAAAATGGCAGCTCTTGTGGGGTGCTCATGGTCTCCAGTGGTCAGTACCTATCAAAAGTGGTCCATGGAAGGAAAAACAGTGAACCAGCAACAGGGTCATGGGTGGCCAAGGCTCACTGATGCAGGTGTGGTCAAATCCAACAGTCAAGCTACTGTAGCTCAAACTGCTGAAAAGGTTAATACTGGTTCTGATAGAAAGGTGTCAGAAAAACAGTGCATAGCAGTTTGTTGCGTATGGGGCGGTGTAGCGACAGAACGTCCATGGTCCATGTCCATGGTGACCCCTGTCCACTGCTGAAATCACCTACAATGGGCAAGTGAGCATAAGGACTAGACCACGTAGCAATGGAAGAAGGTGACCTGGTCTGATAAATTACGTTTTCTTTTACATCATGTGGATGGTCAAGTACACGTCTCTTACCTGTAGAACACATGGCACCAAAATACAGGACTATATATACCGGTATATATATATATATAAATAGCCCATGGTGGCTTGCTTCAAGTTGGTTCAAGTTGGCAAAATATAACTTTTGACTAAATACTGTGGTCATCTCTAGTTTGGTGGTAACTCCCTAATACCATGTTTTTCTGTTCTGATTAGGCTGTTCTTAATTAATTAAATAAAGGAGGATACTTTAACTACGTAGTTTTGCTACTTCTGAGCATCACTATAACCAATAATATATGTGTCCCCTTTGTTTGAAGTCTTGCGGCCAGGAGATGTCAGTAACGCTTTATATTACGATATAATATTTCATTACTCTGTCGCAAAAATTGAATCAATAGAGAACAGGCATTCGGAAGCTTTCACATTACATATATATGTGGAGGGAAGAGGCACAATGTAACTCAACTTGAGGCCACTTCAAGGAACTAGGGATAAAACAGATCCCATGAGCACTGTATTTGCATCTGATTTCTGTCTCAGATAATGACATTTTGAATGGTGTAGAACATATTCTCAAGTTTAAACCTCAGTGTTTTTCTCTGAATTTAATTGAACATGAGACCTTTCATATTGTTCCTACAATTTGTTGTGGTCTTTAAGTAATACCAACAGCAAAAGAAACCATTATACCTGCCTCACAGCTGCAAAGACTGTGCCAGAGAGAATTTATTTAGTAAAATACTGATATCAGATTGCTCACCAGATCTTGATGACTTTTTAAGATCAACAGTGTCTAGACATAAATGAAAACACATTATAAATGATAAAATCGTAATGAAAAGTATCCTTCCTTTAGGATTAAACCTTAAGCGTAAGAAAGCACTTCTTCTGTATAAGTGATTGACCTGCCTATCAAGCAATGTTTATGCATGCTTTGACAATCATCCCCTAAAGCTAAATATTTTTTCAGCACCCCCCCTCCCGAAAATAGATGACCTTTTCATTATACACATTTTACAATTTGTCTTTGTGTAGTACCTCCTGTATTCCCTGGCTGGAAATCTCAATATTTTTTCTAGTGATCACCACCCTGACCATACCTGGGAAACCTACCCTTGGAACCCAGGGTAGGTTTCCAGGAGCTCTCCGTCTTCTACAGGAGTGGCTTTGTGAGGGGCAGGGTTAGCTGTGTAGGTGGGGCTAGCTGTGCATTGGTCAGGGTTTGCTAGCCCCAGAAGACTTAAGTGGGGAATAGGAGGGGGAGGGGGAGGGGGCAAGGCCAAATGCCGCTTCCCTGCCCAGAGAACAAGGAGACTAATCAGGAGACCTGAGGAAACAGGGCTCCTTCCAGAGACTCCAGGTAAAACCTGGAGAGTTCCCACATATGAGCATTGTTGGTGACAGGGGTAACTTGTATTTTGGGTTTTGGATTATATACTGTATATCCTAAAACTAGCCTTGCGTATGTATAGCACATAGAAAGATTTTCATAGTATCTGTAAATCTATTCTCCCAATTCATGTTGATTGTTGTTTTCTGTAACCTTGGCATAAGTCGAGAAATAATTTCAGGTCAGGGCAATTATTAGGGAATGTTGGACTTGCCACTGTGAGGCACCCTTCTTGGCTAACATAAAGCTAACTTTTAAAGTAAATATCTTCAAATCAATTACACTGCCAAACATGAACGTCAAGCGATGGGTAGTTTTAATTAAATAATGTGATTTTAATAAATGCAGGAAGGTTTCCCATTAACAGTAAGTAAATTATATAAACACAGCAAGATAATATCCTTTTAAATATGATATAAACTCCTTAGTTCTCTTCAGTACTCTCTGTTTTTGGTGGCATCTGAACCCACAAAAAAGGGATGGGAGTGGACTCAAAGGACACTATTTTATACTTTCTCTTGAGGACATTCAAGAACTCTATGGATGAACCCAGTGGCACTTGACATATATACATAACTGTAATCTGGCAATCTTCTCTAGAGGAAAATGCAATTTTTCCTTCTGAAATGTATATTCCTTTTAAAATTTGAACTATGCAGCAATTAGCATTGCTATACACCAACAACGATACAATAAAATATTTAAACTTATTCTTAAGAAAATAATCTGACTTTCAGAGGAATGTGCCTTATATTTTACAACAATGGTCATAGTGTTTGCTTAAATGTACACAATCTGTGACCGGTTCAGCCTTATTTACTGCAACAAACATCCTAACAATATCTTTTTTTTACTCATCTGCTCTGTGAGCAATTTATGGAGCACACATTCTGTTTACCCCCTTTACAAATGTGTCAGCTGTGTGTGTCAAGCATGTTTGCATCTCGGGAAAAGACTTGTATCCAAATATGCCCAATCTGTGTTAGTTTTGGTCACAGATATTACAGTAAGTAGTTTGTAAAACTAAGTAGTAAAAAAAAATCTCCAATATATAAATCACAACTTTCAGGTCAATCCGTACTTTATTCTTCTTTTCACTTACCCATCTGGAGCGTTAAATAAAACCAATTATTAAAAGTGACTGTTGTTATAAGCACATAAAATGATCTAGAATTACAGAAATGAATCAGCTTTGTTTTACTTTAGAGCAGGTACAATAATTCATACATCAAGCACAAGCCTTGCTGAATCATGAAAACAAGTCATTAAAACAATCAGTGGTATTTAAAAAAAAAACTATCAATGCTTCGTTTCTAACTAGAAATTGTATGTTTACCCCAAAATATATTCAGCTTTGTAAAGAGAATAATATTGATAGAATTAATCTTTAACCACATGGCCTCTCTGATATGTACTACACTATACAAGCACATTGCTAGTCACATTTAACAAAGTCCACATGTAGCTCACGGGGTTGCTGGTCCATCCTGGACAGGTACCATGTTTCCAGTCTAAAAGATAAACTCGTATTTGCAGTATCTGGTTGTTATCATGTCTTTGGCCGCTGATTAAAGATCCTGAGATCATTGTATTTGATATGCCAAGACATTCCCCAACTCTTTTAATCACAGTAAGAACGAAGCATTCATCAGTGAATGTGTCCATGTATCAAGTAGAGAATTAAAATAACTTGCCTGTTGCAGTCTGATAATGTAACATTTTTAACACAAAACACAACCCTTAGCATATTTGGGGGGAAAAGAAACAGTGGTCCAAAATGTTCCTTAACATCAATACAGCTTCTTGCAGCACACGGAGGGGAAGAAAAAACATCACGGACATGTGTATTTATTTATCCAGCTGGGATGAAAAAAATGTAAGCACTCTTTCATTTGCAAATGGGAAATCTTTTTCTTACGCTAATAAAAACATTTCTTAGTCAATAAAGGGATTCCTGAACTCAAGGACTTCGCACATTTTTTTTCAGCCAGTTTCTATACAAATGGTGATAATTCTGCTTGCATGCATATAAGCCTTTTAGATTTTGTGCTACTTAAAGTTGTAAAAATTATGCAAGCCCGGCTTCTTAACATGTAATATAGTCTGTGGATTCTCAAAAGCTCAGAGGGGCAGATCAATAAAAATCCAGATGATTCTAGTTTCGCTATGTAGAATTTTAAACGCCATCCACCAGTGTTTTAGCTAAACCAGCTCAAGAGACCTTTGGAATTAGTTTTCCCTATCGTTAGATTTATTATTTATTTGGAGATGATTTTAAAGTTTTCAGTAGGCTGCAGTTTCAGAGTTATTTCATGATGACAAAAAAAAACGATTTAATATGTTTTTTTGTTTTAATACTGTTTGCAATTGAGAGGGTATTTTACGTGATCTAGGAAATAGTGAAAAATTAAAGAATAGAAAAATGGCCTTTGGTTTGTCTGGCCTGTCCAATAGATTTGACCACTATTCTTGATTTACTGAAGATCTTTTGATTCACTAAAAGGTAAGCCGTGTCTTCATTTCACACAGAAAGCTTTGCTGTGTGGGCATGAAATGTGCCCATTCTCAAGGCCTGATCTACCGCTAGGCCGACCAGGCTTGTGCTTACAAAATCAACTGTTACCTATAGGTCATACATTTTTAACTACACTTTCTGCAGATTCTCCTACATGTTCTACTAACCTACGGCTATCCTACTTTTACAAATACAGGAGCGCCAGTTTGGATTCCTCCACTGAACTGAGCTGGACTGGAGGAGTCTTTCCCCAGAGCTTCTCTGAGTAGAAGATTGTGTGCCTTTACCAGAAGGGTGCTTTTGCTCATATGTTTGCAATTTCTCTGAGCGATAGACTCCATCCCATCATGGGATATCTCAACTAATAATTAAAAGATGTGTCAACTAATTGGATTTCTCTACACAACATGGTTGTGCAAAGTTGGTCTGGCAATGTCCATAATATTATAGGCTGGTTTAAGAATTATTATTGTGGTTTATTAATAAAGCGCTAACACATTCCGTATTGTTGTACAATTTAATTATGGAGTGGTTAACATATACATTCCAAATATACACTTAAACATGCAGATACAACAGAACCGGAAGGCATTGGGCATTAGCTTCCAATCTAGATGTATGGCATTTTCATTCAAAGTCCCTGGCAAGAATGGTGGGCTTGTGAGGATTCTGCTTGTGAGCTTACATCCTAAAATGTTGTCATTGTATACATTTTTATAAACAGTGAAAGACTGCCTACTGATAAAAAATAAGATTCACTTATCACTCCTGGGGTCTTTTAATCCTGTCTGTTTTCACTGCTCAGCCTGGCCATCTCAGACAGGGTGTTACTTTCCAGGTTAAAGAGACCGCACTCCCATCACACCTATCACACAAAACAGATACCTCAATAACACTCCCTCCCCATCACTTGCCAATGGAGCCATTACTGTGTATAAGGATCTGTAAATGTTTGCTGTTTCACATGCATGAGCATTAAATGCAGGTGGATGTGGCTATAGGTTGTGAGAATGCTGTAATTTAATACATAGAGCAGGGCTTTGGAGGAATGACGGCAACTGTAGTATTTCAATACATTTTGAAACACAGTTTTTTAAGAGACAGGAAAAACCAAATTACACATATGTTTCTTTTACTTTTCTCTACGTGATGCAGCACTTATCTGGGGATATTTTAAGAAACCCTTTAGGTGGAACAGAACCTTGTCTAACACAACATTTAGATATATTTCAATACAATTGTTATAATGAATTAAAATGCAGTAATTGTCCCCCTTTAATACTATAGCCTCGCAGAGGAGTCTAACAGTGATGGATCAACAATGTTGCACAAAATACGCAAGTGCTTTATTTCTCATCTGCATTATACGATTTATAATGGTTACTGTGATTGTTTTGGAGCCTTTCCAGTAGATTTTAAAACATGCTCAATGATTCTTGTTTCAAAGAAATGTACATCCGATAGAAAAAGGTCAGCACTTAGCTAAATACCCTGATATACTTAATAAATGTATTGTCTAAAATTTACTTCGGTTGTATATACTAAACTCTAATGATTCCCCTGTATCAAAATAAATTCACATGGTTGCTATTTTACTATTTGATCATATGGTTATACAGTTCACGAATGGAAAAGTAAATTTGTATGTCCCAGAAATTGAAAGACATTTGTTTTAAATGAGTAACTTGTGTAATGATTTGAATCTAGCTTATTTGGCATATGTACTTATAATATTCTCATTTATGCTAAACCAAAGAAATAAATGAAAAAAAATATTTAGTATTCCAGTTTCCACTCTCATTTATTTATATATTCAACCTCTGACACTCATCAAAGTCATAGCTAGGGCATTCCTTGCAAAATGTTCTTGATTTCCCATGGTGCTTTGGTAAAATTTGCACTTTAATTTTATCATCATCCCAAGTAGAAACATGTAACAAGCTTCATGGCAGATGTCCACATTGTTTTGGCAGCATGAGCTTTTTATCATCAGAAATGGGACAGCCTTGATTTACAGCTAACAGTCATCTGATAAATCTTTATGCCCACCTAGTATGTGGTGAGACATATTAAGCATCAGGTGAGTGCGTTATGTTGTCGGCCAGAGGTCCACAAGACATTTGTCCACTGTGCCGGTCAAGGCCTGGTCAAGGGCAGCAATATGGCATTGCCTACATGCAACACAAGAGAGGCAATTTTGTACAATAGCAGGGAGAAAAAAAATGTTAACATATATGGATATAGGAATTAGGTTCAGGATTATCTTGACTGTGACAGTTCCCTTTAAAACTTTAATAACCCATGTTATTTGACATTTGTACAGAATTCCTTGCTATTCTAATTTTCTAGGACGCCGGTCATTATAGTTTTTGGTAGGTTTGATTATTAGCAGAAAGGTGATTATTGGCAATAACTATTTCAGCAGAGCTGCTGTTCCCTGGAATCGGCAATGCATTACAGTAAACATTCTTGTACTTCCTGGCACCAGCTTATCTTCTGCTTGTACAGTAACGAAGAGGTAATGAATGCAACCGTTGAGCAGAAAAATAGCGTACAAATAGCTTACTGCCATGTTGGACAAGACGCCTTTCACCAGCTATTACCAGTAAGTAAACATAATCTCTGTAGGGACCAAGGGTAAAGGGAAAGCACTGGGCACTAAATTCTAATGTTGCATGTCTATCAGCACTTCGTCAGTCAATTAGTTATGTTATCAAGTTGACTGATCTGATGCTGTAAGGTATAACACAGTAGTTCGCAAAACTTCACAATTAATTATTTTGTAAGTGGAATAGATGTGGCTGTTTTTTCCATTCCATTCATATCACAAACACTTTAGTATACAGAAGAAACACAGATAGCAATCTTTCTTATGTAAAACAGTGATTTAGTTATATAGCATCAAGTTGATGTGCAAATCACACATGAGGAATGTTTTTAAAAGCAAATTTTGTTTACTTTCTTACTTTGGATGATCTTGTTTTTTTTAAGCAACAAATTATATTAATAAAAGTGATATAAAAATAAAAAGTACTCCTTATTTGTCCTGCTTCATTACATTACTTCTAAACCTATGACCCTCTAGTTTTATACTATGATCACCTGTCCTATATTTAACCTCTTTTGAAATATACTTCCCTCTTGTACTTTGTTGAACCCCTGTATTTAAATGTGTCAATGGAATCGTCTCCCTTTTTCTCTCTTCCGACCTATATATGTTGGTATTCTGTACTTCATATGCCACAGAAGACCTGTATGTCTATGTGAATAAATGAGTGATTACACAGTTCATCAGTTCAAAATAGCTTATTTACAATGCTTTACATATGGTTAGTTAACCGACTTTTGGCAGGACTGCACCCTTTTATGTAGTCATTCTACTCACAATAGTAATCAAAGCAGGGAAGTGAAATCTTACCACCACTGGTGTATTTATTGTGGTCTGACTCAGGGCTGCACCCCTAGCGTTCTTTCAGGACCTACCTCAAGCGGACCTTTCATGCACCACACATCCTGAAAAGAAAGATATAATGTCATATTTGAGCTCTCTGTCTTAGAAAGATGGCCACGGTATAAATCGGCTGGATCTTCCAAGCCAGTGGATTGAGCTGTGGAGCACTGAAAAACCCAATAGGACAATCGGTCATTAATAATGATGAACTGGGGCTGCCAACCCCCTTGATATGTCGCTTCAGACAAAGCCGCCTAGTCCAGAATACACTAATGCTTATCACTATTACAGTTCTCCACAATAACAACTCAAGAACAAGTCTTGTTCTGTAAAATGAGTATCATTCAGTTCACATGAGTCTGATTGTTTGATTGTAAATATATGTACCTTAATATTTAAGATTGAGACATTAGTTCAGCCCCGTTACCAGCAAATATGACCAGAGATTGTTTATTATATAATAGATTATATAACCTGCTTAGTTCTTTATGTTACTGAAATATTTTTCCTGGGTTTCTTTATTTCTGTCACCTAAGTGTTTGCTATATGAAAGGTGAGCTCATTTCTAATAAACCACTTCCTGTTTGCTTAATAACGCCTAGCACCTCTGTGTTTATACTATCTGCCTTACACACTGTATGTTACAGAAAACATGCTCCAAACCTTAAGCCTATTCATATAACTTAACACTTTGTACCCTAGGAGGACAAAGACAATCTTTGAGATTGGCTTCTATAATATTCAGCGTTCACTTCTGAACAATATAAGTGCAGCATGTCTCTGTAACGTAATAATTGATCTGTTATGAGCAGGGTAATAAATGTATAAGTAATATATAGGATTTCCGGAATTGGTTTGTTCTCCATCAAATAACGAATTAGCGATAATATATTGATCTAGCGTGCTTAATCTGTAACAACAATTCCTATACTTCCGTTTCCATATCCCTGGTAATAAACCACGTCCTATGATTTTTAATGGTTTAGAGTTTAGAATGGAGCTTATCCTATATACATATATATCCATATAGATAACCTTTTAACGGTAGTATGTATTTTTCTAAAAACAATGTAAAAAAATCCCTTCTCACCCCTATGGGTGGTATGTGTCTTCTTCAACCTTGGGTCCTCTACCAGAGGCCTATACACGCTACCATTCTAAAATGTGGGGTCACATACAAATGTCCTTGTTTTTGAAAGAAAAGCCATTTTTGTCCATTAAAATAACATCAGTGTAGATATTGTTAATGTTGTAAATGACTATTGTAGCTGGAAACAGCTGATTTTTAATGCAGTACAATAGGTGTACTAAGGCACGTTGTGTTACTAATTCAAGTTTAAACGGTTAATTAATCATTAGAAAACCCTTTAGCAATTATGTTAACAATTAAGAAATTAAATGTTAAGAAATGTTCTTGTTTCACATGAAAACAGCTAAGTAACCCCAAACTTTTGAACAGTAGTGTATGTGTAGTTGAAGATGAAAAACAATTAACTTCAAAGTGGTATTTTATGCTGTTTTTATTTGGACTGCTGACAAAATAAATAGCTATACAGCTCACAAATGCGTAACAATATGAAATATATACAGTTTTGCCCAATGGGCTGGGGGTTAAAATATATATTAACCCTTTGGGAAGGTATGGTAAATATGGTCAATGTAAAAAATAAAATGCAAATTCCCAGCCACTACCACGATGGTTATAAATACCACAGTTAGAGGCCATTGAATACACCCTGTGGGTGCCAGAAGGGTAGACAGTAACTTTGCACCTCTTTGCAAACTGTAGAAAATAACACTTAAAATATACTTTGGCATCCAGTGTTGTCCATAAAAGCATTTGAGTCCTCAGGTTTGATTTGCGGAAATATGCCATCCCAATAATAATAATAAAAACAATAACATTGGTAAAATAATCTATTCCACATCAGATGACAGTAGATTCTAAAACCGTCACTGGTTGCAAAAGAGAATGTTTACAGTATGTACTCATGTGTACCAACAGACCTAAGTGGTTGGAGGATGCATTCTATCTTTTAGTGACAGCAGATAGCTTTTCAAGATAAAAACCATGGAAACGGTTTTTTTTGCACTTTTCTCATTCTGTGTTCACTCACAAATCCATGTTTATTTATTGGATATCACCATATGATTTACATGAATGTGCATATCATCGCAATGCTTCACAACTCGTCATTATTTCCTGTAGATCTTCCAAATCTATCAGCAATTTACTGCTTCTTTGGGGTATGCAGTGCATGAATTATTAAAATGCCAAATATAACTTACCTGAAAAAGAATGAATATAAAAACTTCCTAGTTAAACACCTCTTTACAGGAGACAACTCTTTGGTACCACTGAGGGTGTACCTCTCACCCACTTGCTAATTAATATCTCTTAATATATAATTATTAGCAGGCATTGTTGGCAATAATAAACAATATTAATCAAATAATTCACTTTGGTGTAGAAAATGCTGAGTTTATGTTTTTTTTTTTGCTTTCTTTTTCTGGGAACATTAAATGAAACACCTAGTGGCGTTTATAAAGATTGTACATAAGCCATAGTTTAGCAAGGTATTTATGATTCAGATATAATCTAGTTGTATACTTTAAAGGGAAACATTGTATGTACTTTTATACATATGATAGCAGGGTTACCTTATAGCTTCTTTTGTAAAAACACAGAAACATAAAAAAAACCAACAACCATTTGCCCTATTTAGTCTGCCAATTTTTCCTGATGTAAAGACTCGGTTTTAGTCTTGTCTTAAATTCCGAATAGCTTTATGCTATTCCATACATGTTTCAGTTCCCTTATTGTATAAGCCTCTATAACTTTTACTGGGGGGGCTGTTCCATTTATATACCGCCCTCTGAGTAAAGTAAAACTGCCTTACTTAAGCCTCCAACCAAAAATGATATCACAAAATAAAAATAAATACAAAAGACTACCAAAATTCATTATCTTAATTGTCACCATCGTAGAATACTTACATAAGCTTTTGGGTCTGGAAAGTCTCACTTTGTGAGTATGCTTCCTTTTTGCTTTGATTGATACATTGTTAGTTGACATTCTTCCCATGTTTCCTTGCATCTCACAATGCACCCTTTACTTTTACTTCAGGTTATGTCCAGATGCTTATTATACACAATACTAGCCCTTAATATCATCAGTACATCGTCATAGTTACATGAATGTTTTGTTACATTTCTTATATTTATCTTTTAGTTTAGGTTTTATAGTTCTTTATTTTATTCTTTATGTTTTCACTTTGAAAACATGGTAACAGTTTTGAAAATTGTGAGGTGAGAAACATACAGTATTCAAAACAAATGTGAAACAAGTTGGTTACATTTTTTATTATTCTGTTCTCTTAACATCTTTTTGTCTCTGTATTCTTCTCACTGTAAAAATCTAGACTTGAACTCTTTGTATTAAAATTTTTTAAACTTCTGCATCTATTTTTCATACTTGACCATGTATACGTATATGGCATTGGCTGTCAACATCATGTTCAAGGACAGAGTTCTAAAAGTATTTTTCTATAGCTCATGTGTAGGATACATTAGGGACCCATTATATAAAAGCCTTATAGCATTCTGGTTTGCCTACTGCACAATGTGACCACAGTGTGTGGGCAAAGGTATTAAAAACATGAACTTTGTTCTTTTTTTTGCAACAGGGAACAAATTACCCAAGTATAAATATAAATATTGTTGTAGCAATGCCATTCTTGTATTGAAAATTTCAAATTAATTTATGCACTGTAAATATGCAACAACCATATTTTATTCAACTTGTCTTGCATTTAATATATAAGGGACATTTTGTAATTTAGTGGGCATTTGACTTAAATTGCATTAAATTTTTCCTTAAGTGCTTCCCCACTAAGCAAATAACCCAAAAGGTCCTAGTGTCAACTTCAAAGGTGAACAAGGAATTTCAATGACTCGTCTGGGAAAAAATATCCAGACACTGCAAAAGGGGGAAAAAAGAACATTATTATGAACCGCTTAAAATATAGCAGCATTTGCTAATTGTCAGACATGAAAAAGAAATATTAACCTTTTTCATTTTTAACCAATTTACAAGACTTGATATACACAGCAGATCCCTTTCAGCAGCAAATTCAACACAGTATGCCTGCAGAGACTAGAAAACTGTTGATTTAAAGCAGAAGGAAGTATGCATGCATGATTTCTTCTTGCAAGTATAAAGAGTCAAGTATTATATAACATACTTTAGCTTGGCTCTTAGATTATACGCTTTGTAAACAGGGTCCCTTTACTTATATATCAGTTGGAACTTGGAAGATATGAGTTTGTTGTAATATGGTGTTGATCATAAATAAAATGATGCAAATATAAAAATGAAAGAATAATAATTTGCTGCACAATATAGAGAAAGGTGTAGCAGTGCATAAGATCATGAACCTTTGTCACAACCTATTTTTTAACCATTATAATAAATCAGTTAACATAATAATTATATATACTAATAATATATATTTAATAATAATAATAATACATTGAAACTCATATAATAGATCACTAGAAAGCAACTAAGTTTTTAAACCACTACTAGTAAGCTTTGAGTAGAATAATATTTGTATCATATTTGTGTAAGAATTCAAAGTAAATTATCAATTTATAGGCAAATCTTAAGTTGCTTATGAATGGTTACTATTAGTGGATTTAATTCTGTATATCATTTAACAATGAGGTATGCCTTTGTGTTAAATGTATCATGAATATATATATATATATATATATACAGGGGTGTAACTAGACGCCTCAGGGCCCGGGTGCGAGAATCTGTTAAGGGCCCCCCCCACACACCCCCTCACCCCCCCAAAAAAAACATGATTTTTACCCAACAATTTTTTTTCAACAAATTCAACAAATTCAATTTACATATTGAATCATATCTGTAAAAAAATCAAAGAAAAAGGGGCGCATATACAAAGGGCATAATCAAAGAAAAAGGGGCGCATGTACATAGGAAACATAGCATAGCTGATATAGATCAACAGAATAACACACAAACCCAGCATTGCAGATATAGATCAAATAGAATTCACATAAAAACTCTGCATTACAGGTATAGATAAACCCCCCTAAATTATAGGCATAGATCACAGGTTGCACCCCCCAAAACCAGCCCTGACCAGCACCCAGATAACACATGTAGGGTTTGCCATCTTTGTCCCCAAACAGCCCATCCTGTGCCTGGCTGGATGGGGACAAAGGTGACACTGGGGAGCTGAACTTGTGTGTCTAATCTATATATAAGTGTTTATATATGTGTCTAGACAATTATATCTATATAAAAATAAATCTAGGAATCTCCATTTTTTTTAAGAACTTTAAAAAAAAACTTTATGCGTTTTGTCCCCCTCCACAGACACACACATATATTTATTTTTATGTTTATGTTTTTTACATACTAGCAGTAAAGAAAATTATTTATTGCATGTTTCAAAAGAAAGCCCTACTTTTTCCTGACAAAAGAATATATATATAATTTGTGTAGGTATATCAAACATGGAAAAGGGGGGTCTTAATTAAACCAATATATAGTAAAAATGGCAAAAACATACATTATATGGGGTATTAAAAAAACCCAGTAGTGAAGGGGTTAAACAAAGTGTTTAATAATAAACATGTCTTGCCCTTTGGTGTTAATTTTTATTTTTTTCTTTGTTGTAATATAGTGTTCAGGGTGACCTGTCTTGCATCCTCACTGCTGTTAACTGCTATCTTATATCAGCTAAAATCATAACATTTAACACAAAACAACAGTGACTCATTCCCTTAAAATTCATAATTAGGGCAGTTGCATGTTTACATAAATACAGGATGTTTGTGTTTTTTAACCCTTATATCTTATTTTTTAATATGATTACTACACACTATTTCACTTTGAGCAGCCATCACAAAAAATCAAAACATAAGATCTAATTTTCAGAACCATCAAATACCTTATCAACCTTTGATGCGATCCGGTGCTCCTGAACTCTGAGCGTGAGGGGGCGGAGCTTTCGCCCCTCACGATGCATCAATGACTAGGCGGCCGTCGCCAGCTCCGTGGCCCGGCTTGCCTTATTTAAAAAAAAAAAAAAAACGGAACAAAGATTTCAGGCGGCCCCTTGGCTTGGGCCCCCCTGCCGCCGGGTCCCGATTTCGGGCGGCCCCTTGGCTTGGGCCCCCCTGCCGCCGGGGCCCGGTCGCAGTCGCGACCCCTGCGACCCCGGTAGTTCCGCCACTGTATATATATATATGGACAATCTCAACGGACTGCAAGTGGATAATCTTTTGAAAGGTGAGTAGCTTCTTGTGTTTAGAGTCATGGTGTGGTCTTGATTACTGCACAGTAACAAAGTTGATGTGTGCTGCTTGGTAATTGTGTGAGCCCACTTCCTTCAAATGTCCCTGCGGACAAAAACCTTCACAATCCACAAATAGCAGCTGCAGATGATATAACGGATTAAATCATGGTCATATGATTATGTCAATATACTGTATGAATGACCATACCTGCTAACATCATAGGGCTAGTCCCTCAGAACCCTACATGTCCTGCTTCCTAGTTAGCCCCAGTTACACTGCAAGGGGCCAGGAAGTGGACAGAACCTGGTCTTTGAGTGAACCTGACGAAACATATTCCCCCACCCAAAACACAAAGATTAAACTTAAATAAAATAAAATCAAAGGGGTTACATGCTAAATACACTATGTATCTCCAAAATGAAATGTTTATTGTTTTGCATATCTGTAAAGTATGTGTGCATCTACTCGTGCACATGTGGGCTTGTGGGCTTGTGTAGGCTTAGCATTTGTGAGAACGTGTGCAGGTATAATTGTAAAGTTTGTTTGGTAAATGTGGATAAAACAAGCAAAATCTAAGATAATGCTGTGGGGTGAGCCCTCACATCTAGCTCATGTTGTATTCATGACCATGACTCTAGTCTGTTCGCACAGTAAGTATTGAACAAGGTCAAACAGCCTAACTAACTATAAATTACCAGCCGCACACCGACCTTCATTATAGTGCCACTGTAGGCCACGGCTTCTTTACCTCTTCCAGAAATGCAGCATCTGTTCCACTACACCGACATCAGATAGTGATGTTTTTACTAGACCGGGAGCAGTACATGTTTCTTCTGGTATCCAAAACCCACATCTGCTTCTTTTCATTTTAGAATGGTTACTTTATTACCTGTATTGTCTCATGTACAGTTTAGGTAAACAATGGTAATGACAATGAGACATATCATATTGTAATCTGGATTAAAAGAACTGTTTAAAGGTGTTTGGAAAATGGGCTGACATGTAAAATGAACGGAGTGGTTCCTAGCTATTATTAAATTCTCTGTTCCTACCTTATGGAATTCTTCCTAGCATTTTCATTGTATTGCTTGAACTCAAATAATATATAATGCTTTGTAATGGCACTGCCAACAAAACACGAATAAATAGTAAGCCTCATAGTATCTGGGGCTCAAATGTAGTACTTTTGGGATAAAAAAAACTATAATGTTCTTAATTTTACTGAAATAGCTTAAATTAGTCATTTAGTTGCATTTTTTGTGAGTGTAAATTTTATTTAGGTACAATCCAATAACCATCAAACAAGTGAAAACATTTACATACACTATAGAGACTATTTTTAAAACTATAGATTTCACCTTAAACATAGACAGCCGTCAGCAGATTCTGACACATATATATATTTACCAAGACAGGGTCTTTAGATTTAGCACTTGTTCTGTAGTTCAAGTGTCAAAGTCATAATTTTCCCATTAGCTGTAGACATCACTAGATTTACAGATAGTAATTGTGGTGTTCTTCACATGGGGTCAAATGCTTGAAAGACAGACAACAGCCACATTACGACCATGTGCAGAGATTAGTTGGGACTGAAAATG
This sequence comes from Spea bombifrons, assembly GCF_027358695.1. NCBI lineage: Eukaryota > Metazoa > Chordata > Amphibia > Anura > Pelobatidae > Spea > Spea bombifrons. Next base: position 43,059,277 of record NC_071087.1, on the reverse strand, counting down.
TTGGTAATTTTCTAGCACCGCGAGACAAAACCTACTAATGTGCACACGGATATATAATTTAGGCAAAAGTATTATCCTGAGAATTTACTTGATGATGTCTTGTTCATAGAGGTTGATAGTAAAATAGACAACCTCGAGACGTACTCAAGGCAAAGGGAACCATTTGGGGTTACAGATAGTATAGATTGCATATATTAGAATTGATTACTGAAATAAGGATGTATCTGAGATTTAAAATTAGAATTTGGTACACATGTTTACAAGTGGACTCATTACCATAGCAACAGGTGAGGTCAATTACAACTGATCTTACATCACATATATATTCACATTTGACTTTTATGTTATGTAAACTGTATGGTAAACATCTCAACGTTCAAAGGTTTTGAGTTTAATTTATTTATAGTTAGGGGTAATGACTTTAAAGCATTTGTTATTTTACTTTCCTAATTCAAATGTCTGGACGTTATGTTTTGGTTTGGTAACCACATGAAGCAAAATGCTGCGCTTAGATTTATTTGCATTTTCGCGAGTGGAACGCAGTACGGGATTGTCAATAAATACAGCGATGCCATGTAATCTAACTTAAATATTAAGAGATGTATCAGTATGTATGCCTCAGCCCCTGAATAGAGAAAAAAAGATTTTGCCAGTAAGTACCTAGCCATAACATGCAATCAAAGAGAAGGAGATAGTATAATGACGGGAATAATCATTCCATCTTTTAAGATAAATGTGCACGTAACATAAATTCTAAAATATTTTATTGCCCTGCTAAAGCTAAACGGAAAACAAAATCATTTCCAGATTGGCTATTGCTTCCAGAAGGCAGTGTGTATAATGTTAGTATTACTTTTTACTTGACTTTTTTAATGACTGCTTGACGGGGGAAATCCAGATGGCGGAGAAACCATGCCTATTTTTAGCAAACGTAATTTTTCCTTTCATTTTACTGCGTTGTTTAGATTACCTACATTAATTCAGGGAGCCAAACCATGTATTGTCCAAATGAACTACGAGTATACTGTCAGATGACTATAGGTCTCAATAACAGAATTTATTCTTGTGATGAAATGATGTATTTTAAAAATGTATTTATGACTTATGGGTGTATGATAATCATCTTATTATAATAATCAACACTGAATATGTTGATTTACATTAAAACTAAAAACATCACAACGAATAATGCTAATAAAGTTTGTGTACGACTATTATTTTACAAGAATGGGTATTTAATAATGTATTGCTGAAATCGCAGCAAATTGTAGCTTTTTTCTGCAAAATGTGGCTTCACAGTAGGTGTGTCTGACATCATTAACCACAAATGGTGCCCATGTTCCACACAGAAGGCTATAAGTCTACAAAATCAGTAATTTATGAGTTTCTTCCAGGTGAGTGTGAGGGTGTTACAGGGTCCTCACATATTACTAAATATGTGAATGGGTTTGTGAGTATTAGCATTCAAGGACATGCAACCTCAGTCACGTTTGGTCAGTCAACTGACCACTCATCTAGTTGACAACTCATGAGTTGCTATGAAAACATTCATCCTTGTGTTAAAATCTGCTTCGGAAGGTGATTACATCCTCAGACTTAGCTATGGAGATATCTGTAGGATTTGAAACGAGATGGGAATGTATTAGACCTTTATTTACAAAGCTTACTTTTGTTCAATATTTGAGAAAAATGAAAACATTTATTTGTTACAAACATTTATGTTCTAGAGATGTTATTGAATATTTTTACAAATATAGCAAAGTCCTAGTAGCAACACAAAATATTAGAAATTGCAATGTGAAATTATTAGATGTATGTCAATAAAACTGTCAGGAGTTCATGAAGATTCCAACAAACTATTTTCTCCAATCAACATATTCATTGTCAAAATCATTTAGTGGGAACTTTGCTGACCTGTGTTCCTCAATTAAAGTAAGTAGCACAGAATACAATATTTATTCTATTCAACACAACAACTGGAACTGTATAGCAGTTTGTTAAAGGAAATGTAGGTAGCTTTCCATTGCTTGAAATCTCTCAGTAACTAAATGCAAAAAGAAGGAAATGTCAGAATAAAATGCAAGTTGGCCTTTTGTAAGTCGCCAATTAATCAGAAAAGTATCTGACAAGTATTCTCATTAAACAGTGTTTACAGAAAACTCAGTGTGCTACTATTGAGGCTTCTATAATGGCTATAATAGGCTTTTCAGATGTCTATACAATGAAAATAAATGTAATCATTGTTGTATTAGATTGTGCCCCTAACCCTAAGCCGAAATGTTGTACCATTCATTCACCGAGTTACCAAATGAAACGACAACAGACCAATAATAACTCTTGGTGGTCTTTTCATCAACAATACAGCTAAAGTGAATTTTGTGCTCTAGAGAAGTTTTAATTTATTTTCCTCATCTGCATTTCCCGTACAATTTTTAAAAGCTTTTGTAATCAGTTTGTCAGATGATGTAATAATTCAGTTTGTAAATTCTTATTAGAAAACTGATTTTTAATGAGCCACCTTGTTCATCCCCAAAATACTGTATTTGAATGAGTGGCTGGATTTTTTTATTTCATACAATTTTCTGTGATCCTTGTATTGGTTTCGGTAGAACTAAGTTAAAAGGATTACTTAATTATTACTATGTATTTTCTTTGGTAGGTACATAAAGCTTTAGCATAGCTTTATCATATACTTTGAAAAAATATCTGTAGGTAGTGATAAATGCATAGGTAGTACAAGCAGGCTGTGTTTTGAGTATCTTGACCTCTGGTTATAAAGCAAGGAGTCCATTGGGTAACCAAGTACTGATGAAAAAGATTTACTTTGACAAGGGGGTGAAAGATGTTTTTTCCTGTTTACTTACAAAAATACTTAAATCAATAATCATACAGTGGAGAATTGGAGCAGCAGGTTAAAACAAAGTTTAAGAAGTTTTTGTTTGATAACTCATGTGTAACCCTTTCTGCAAGCTAAAAGAGGGCAAGTAGCATACATTGTATGTAGTCCATGCTATTTCATTTAAACTAATGTCACCCTTTGCAAGTCCAAATTAGATCAAGAATAGTCTAAGGAATTTAAAAGTATATTTTGAGACCTTACAGGGATTGGGCAAACTTTATGCTGCTTGCTTCTCACTCTTTAAGACCAAGCAATACAATATATCTTAATAAAAATAAGTGTGGTCTAAGTTATATATTTGTCCTCCTCTCTTATTATCACATTTCACTTCTCAGTGCTGCTTCTGGTCTATAGAATACATTTTCTCACCCTACAAGAGCCCTATTCATTCTTACAATTCTCACACTTATGTGGAAGTCCATTAACTAACTTTTCTTTCTAATGCAGTCTACTTTCCTACATCTTACCCAACATAGAATTCAAATTCCTAATTTATCACAAGCATCTTGTGATACCTCTTCACCTCTCTTCTATACCCTCCTCCTCCTCATATCTTGGAATCTTTTTTTTCACAAATGATGAGCTTGACCTCTTGTCACACTCTTTTATGGTCACCGTTATTCATATATATTTAATAATATAATTTGTATATTAATACAATATATCCTTAAAAACAAACAATACACCTGATACCATATTGTGCCTTATAAGTTGCTTTGGCTGGAGCATCTCATTTTAATGTTAACCTATATAATGGGGCCCCATTCCCATTTTGTTACAGATCATCTCGTCTCTCTAAACTAATTTTAACTATGCACTATGAAATGGATCTAGATATGATAACAGTATTAATTATTTGTTGACAATGTCCCTATTTTGCAATTCCTTTTGGAGTAAAAATGTAAATGGCTACGATTTATGTACTGATTACAGTCCTTGGTCCTTCAGCAAGAGCCACTGAAAGCTGACTATATGGTTTATGAAATAACTAACATGGCTATCAGTTGTCAAAGTATGACACAACGAGATTTGATTTACTCTTTTGATCATACTGTTTATGTTTGGACTCAAACAGCGGAACTGAAATGGATATGTCGTTTCCTCCTGCATTTATAGAATATTGAAATAATCCAGCAATCTCCTTATAAGCTATTTGTTGAAAACACAGTCTGCATTGAATGACAATATAAACAGTGTTAAAAAAATCAAAGAATACATACCAAAATAAACATTTAAGCGTATTCTTATTTTATACAAACCTAAATAAAATTATGTATTTATGATATTTTTTAAATTATTTGCTAAATTTAGTACAGAGCTACTGCAGGGTTTAGCAATGCTATTTTTAACAGTGAACATTGAACAGAGGCAGCCCATAGATACTGAGTTATTGCTCAGCCCTAAATACAATCTGTAATTCTGTAAGTGGATTCATTAGTTTCAAGTCCATGTGTGGGAAAAATGTTTCCAGCCTTTACAAACACCGCTTTGCATGTACAGATTTGCACAAAGACCCAACAATAATTTCTACATGAAATATGCCACTTTATACGTCATGACTGTGGTCTTTGTAGTTCAGTTTTTGGCATTACCGTCCTGTTATGGAAAATAGTGCCTTAAAATATTTTCAGCATTGAGAAAATTACTGTTTTGTGTATTTTTCACTCCCATTGCTTCCACTTTTCTCATTTCTCAAACAATTGAATGACTTTCCCCTATCATTGGTTTTTAAGGACAGAATTTGGAACGCCTCTTCACCACCAGTTTTCTTTTATCTGCCACGCAGTAGTTAACTTTCTTGGTAATTGAACATGTTAGTATATTTTATCTAGCTGGGAGAAAATTCATGCTATTTCTAATTATCTTCCCAAATCCTACACCCTAACCACAGGCTTTCGCACTTGTCCCCCATGAAAATCTTCTGACTTAAATTTCACCCATCAATCGAAAAAAAAACAGGGCCATTTTGAATAATTCACTTGTCTATCCTACTGAGCTGGGATGGTCCTAGACAACCTGCACAGGGATAAAACTATTTCAAGCTCCCCTGTCTCCATATGGCATATATTTATTAATGAAAATGTACACAAATGAAGATGCCAAGTCCAAAAATTAGCATTGTATTAAAGATTGCTTTCTCCTCCCAAACCATGTTGCTGTAATTCCTCGATATCAAGGATTCAGAAACACCAAAAACCGCTGCAGGGGACTCCACTGTTCTGATCTTCTATTCCTTGCTTCTAGTTCTGCTCTTAGCTTCAGCTCTGTTTCCTTTATAAGGTGTGCCCCACCCGTTATGTTTGTCTCAGTCTGCAGTGTAAGGCTTGGTTTCCATTTGGGTTTTTTTTTGCTAAAAACGCCTATAAAAACGCCAATAGCGCCACCTGGCGGTTTTTTGTGAAAAACGGCTGCAGCCAGATGTTAGCTGTTCTTCAATAGGAAATCGCAAAATGCAATTTCCACTTGGCGTTTTTCTGTCTGGCGTTTTTTCAGTCCTCTTTGGCGTTTTTCTGCTTTTTTGGGCTCTGTGGCAGTTTTTCAAAACTGCAGCATGTTGACACTCTGGCGTTTTTTGCAAGAAATCTTGGCTTTGTTTCTCCAATAGAAGTCTATGGGAGAGAAAAAACGCCATGAAAAAGCCATGTGGGTTTATTGCCTTGGCGTTTTTTATGGCGTTTTTTCCACAGTTACAATGCAGAGGATGGACCCAGTATCTGTGTGTCCTACGAGAAATAGGCTGAAAACAAACAGTTTCACACAAAACAAAGTCCTGGACTGGTTCATATTGAATTTTACACCATTTGGAACAAACATGCCATTACAAACAAACATACGCGACCGGATCCTGCGTGCCAAAAGCAACAGCAAACAATTTGCACCATCATTTGGGGCCAATCTTCCCAGAGGAGCAGACATTCGAAATAAAGCATGCCTTACAAACCACAGAAAAGAGACAAAAGGGTCTACCAAGTAAATGACATCAGGAGAGGGCAGATACTTGCCATTTATCCTAAACCCTTTTAGCTGGGTGAAACTTCTAACTTGTAAAGGCTGGAAAAACTGCCTAAGGTCAAAAAAAGCAATTTCCACAGAAAGGCTAAAACGCCAGAAAAAACTGCAGAAAAAAACGCCAAAACGCAGGTAAATGCAGTGGCAGTTTTCTTGGCAGTTTTCCTGGCGTTTTTCATCAAGAAAAAAAAACGCCGGACAAAAACCCAAGTGGAAACCTAGCCTAAAGGTATGTCTCATTGCTATGTGTTTGGATTTCATGTTTGGTTTGTTTCGTACCTCTCTAAGCAGGCTTTAACGTTAGGACCCATCGTATATTGGAGTACTTTGGCGTAGTGGTGGGCTAAGCATACTATGGCCATATGATGTGACAGAATCTCCAATAGTTATCATATAGTCCTAGGCTAGTTCCTGTATTTATGTGTGTTAGTCTGGGATGTAACCTGTGGGGTGTCCTGACCTGTCCTGTCCTGTATTCTATCCCCGATAGAGGGGTGTCCTGTCCTGTTCATGTCTGATCTTGAGTATTCCTTGTCTTGTTCCATGTAGTGCCCTGTATCATGTATATCTTGTCTTTTATGTTTCTTGCCTGGTCTCCCTATCCCTTGCTCACTATGTTTCAGCTATTACTCTGCTTAGGTTCCACTCTCCCAGCCTGCAGCATCCCGCACATGAGTCTAGTGCTATGTCTCATGCTTGTTCCAGGGTGCCTGCAGGATTTATCTTCGTTCTGGACAACATCCGCTGCTATATCAGGGCACTGGTATGTGGCTCCACATCCTTAGATGCTCAACACCTGGGTAAGTGCAGTCGCCCTGCACCACGCCCTGTCCTGTGACTCCGCTAATGCATACCGAACTCCTGAACAGTCGCCTGTATGGACCCAGTTCCTGATACTTACTAATCACAATGATTGGTGAAATATATAAAAAGAGAAAAAAATGCTAAAAAAATATGGTAACATATAATAATAATTCTCCAGTGATAAGTCAGTTAGTTCAGGTGGAGTACCCTACAGGTAAATATGTTAAACCCTAGGGCCCCAAATGGACACACGCAGGAGAAATAGGGGAACAAAAAATACTACATAGACAGACTGGCTGCTGAGTGTAGTCCACTGCCCCCATAATAATAATACTAATAATACTAATACTAATCACAATAATAACAATTCTTGGTTGTATCACTGTACTCAATAGATGTTGCTGAACACATATTGTTTGGCAGTGGCACATACCAGGAGCTGTAACTTCATACGAAAAAGTACGTGTGTGAAAAAAAAAAAAAAAAAAATGTATTACCACAAAAGTTGACAAAGGCTACTAGTAGAATTACCGTATTTGCGATTATAAGACGACCCCCCAAATCTAAATATTAATCTAGGAAAAAAAGAAAAAGCCTGAATATAAGACGACCCTATAGGAAAAAAGTTTTACCAGTAAATGTTAATTCATGTAAACTATGTAAACTATTTTTTTAAATAAAAGTTATGATTGAGAAAAATATTTTGTTTTTATTTCCTTCTATTTTGCAACCGGCCCCCCCCCAGTTATGCACATCTGCCCCAGAAATGCCTTATACCCCTATATGCCACTGTGCCCCATGATATGCCTTTTAATCCTCTAAATGCCACTGTGCCCCATGATATGCCACTGTGCCCCATGATATGCCTTTTGACCCCCTATGTGCCACTCTGCCTCCAGAAATGCCTTATACCCCTATGTGCCACTCTGGCATTTAGGGGGTTAAAAAGCATATTATGGGGCAGAGTGGCATATAGGGAGGTATAAGGCATTTCAGGAGGCAGAGTGGCGTATAGAGGGTTTAAATGCATTTCTGGAGGCAGAGTAGCATTCAGGGGGTTAAAAGGCATTTCATAGAGCACTCTGCCTACAGAAATGCCTTATGCCCCCAATTAAACCCCCCCCAACTTACCGGTGCTTCTGACTCCCCAGTCATGCAGCCAGGGCAGCGTGTAGACGTCTACGCGATTCACGTAGACAACTTCCGCTGCAGCCGGAAGGAGGTGCCGCTGACAGCGGGGGTTGCCTGCGTCCATCGAGATCAGAGTTCCCGGCACCGGTGCGGGGAATTCTCTCTGAAAACAGGTGGGGGAAACAGGAGGATCCAGGTCCCCTGCAGCGCTGAGGGGGATCTGGATTTTAGTCTCATAGTCAGACCTATTTGAGGTCTGATTATAAGACAACCCTGATTATATGACGAGGGGGATTTTTCTGAAAAAAGCCTTGTCTTATAATCAAGCAAATATGGTAGTACAGGTGTAAATTGAATAGGCCGGGTTCAAGATGTCCCAAATAGGACATAGGAGTAGGAGGACTAAATGTCAAAATTTCATTTTGAAAAATGCACACCTCCAAAATGCCCCCAAACAACCCAACAAATCAATGAATGGGTTGTATCACTGTACTCAGGAAATATTGGTGAACAGGTATTGGGTTGTTGTTTGGCAGTGACATACACCAGGAGCTATAAATTCATAGAATTAATACATGAAAATAGTTAAAATGCCAACATTTGAAATACCCTGGGTTGTGTAGTTTTTTGAAATATATGATTTGATGGAGTAAATTGAATTGACTTGCTTTGAAGATGTCCCAAATAACACATGGGGAGAGGATGACCAGATGTTAAAATTTCAAATGTAAAAATGCGCACCTCCTAAATGTGGCCTTTTAGCCCCCAAAACAACCCAACAAAGCTATGCATGGGTGGTATCACTGTACTGTACACTGTATCACTGTACTGTATTGCTGAATACATATTGGCATTTTCAAACATATATGGTTTGGTTTTGAAAAAGCTACATGCTACTTGACTAATTGCTCTATAACTTGCAAAAACAAAAAAAAACGTAAAAACATTGGGTATTTCTAAACTCAGGAAAAATCGAATATTTTTACCAAATAGCTTTTGTAGATGAGTAAAAGATTTTTCAGATAAAAGTCAGAAAAACATGCTTTTTTTGATGTTTCACCATATTTTATTATTTGTTTTATAGTAAATTAGATAATATAAACTAAATAATGGTATCTAAAGAAAGGCCTTTTTTGCCTTAAAAAAAAATATATAATTTGTGTGGGTACACTTAATAAGAGAGAAGAAAATTACAGCTAAACAGCAACACGGCAAAAATGTTAAAACCATTGTCATGAACTGTACAAAAATAAAATAAGTGGTTAAAATGTTTAACTATATGAATGTTCATAAGTCATTTTACTCATAGCCATGGAATTATCTTGTAATTCATATTACATTACATGGATGTCCAGTAGCCCAGGGAGTAGAATGTTTATTAGATCACTTTGTCTTTTGAAAGAGAAAACACAGCCATTTGTTGGCTTTTCTATGTTACTCTTTAAATGTCAGTATACACAAACACAAAGAACACTGTATGAAATGGAGTTGTGTGTTCTTGTTCTGATAGGTACAAACACACATTATTCATTGAATTTTTAATAATGGAATAATTATTTTCATGCATTCAAAATAATTCTGATTTTATGATAACAATTCCCTGGTACTTATGTCAGAAATGTGTCCAACATACTCATTTTTACACTACCATTTAGAAAATGTAGCCAAAGTGATCCCTTATTTTGCACACATGGTGTACAAATGGCAGATTGACTTAAAGATAAGTACAGGAAAAATAAGAAGAATCCAGATGCTGAAACTGATACCTCTGGGTCTCCTTATGATAACTCATCTCCTAAAGCCTTCTGTTGATTCATATGACCAGGCGTCTCAAGTGACAGAGTTAGTATTAACCTTTATATTGTCCTTCAGATATTACAAATGACATCAAAACAAATGGTTATTGCAATATTTCCTGAAAATTTTGGAAATCAATACTGTGACTTTCGGGGAAAAAGGCTGGGAATGCAGAAACTAGTACCCTATTAAGGCTAAATCTATGATGAAATGGTCTTGGACTTGTTGATGCCAAACCACAAACATTTGTCATTGAAAGGTTTGATTCATTAATGTCATTTTTTGGACAATCGAGAGCACAAAGGGTTGAATAACTACAGTGTCATGGAAGTTGTGCAACTAATATCAAATATCCAATAAGCATTGTTGGGAATAGTATAAAACAAGAAAATCACAGACAACTCAACACAGTTACTGTAATCTCAAACTGAAGTCAATACTGTGGAAATGGATATAGTTTACTTCCCGTACAGAACAGATTGAATACATTTTACATTTATTACTTTACTCTATATAAAACGCTAGTTGGTTTGTCTGTGCTGGGGAAAAATACATATAAGTGAGTTAGAACAATGTGTATGTTTAAAACACATTCTGATGGTGAGGTTTATGAATCTGTAAGATAAGAATTTTGGTTAGGTATCCTAGCTTACATGCATTGAAGCCTGGACTGGCAATTTGGCACACCGGATAATGCTGATGGGCTGCTGGCCAACGTCTCTCTCTGCTCACCCTGGAGTGGCAAATCATGTTCTTGCCGCTGTAAATGACCAATGGCTAGATATGCCCATATGTTTGCTTCTGGGTTCTGCATATGGCAGACTGGATTTATATCTATATAAAAATGATACTGGAGACCAGAGTAGTTGGGATTGATATCACCTCTACTTACTATATAAACAATATTTATTCCTTCTTTGTTAGGGTAGGCTAGTCTTTTTACATAAGGGTTCATGTAATGTGCACACAATCCTGCAAGCCTTTATAGACATGTGGCATTGTGTCAGTGCAATATAAATATACAGTTATTACATGCTCAGTAATGCTGACTACTCAGAAAAGTTGCTTACATTGTGTTTAGATCACACAATTATGTAAATTTGTATATGTGATTTATAGTTTTGCCTCAATATAATATATTTAAGAAATTTATATTCACTTAAAATGTATTATTATGTTCATACATCAGCTGAAGAACACATAATTAAAATTGGATCTGCATTTTCCTTAGTAGTCTACGTGTCCAACCATGGATACCTCTTGGTCTTTTGGCAGAGATTTTATTTGCTATTTATCTACAAGTGAGCAAAATGTCATTATTAGTTTTATATCAACATTTTTCTTTATGAAAGGCTGTTCACCAGAGAAATGAGAATAGTAAAATGTAAGCTAAAAGTGTTTGATTTTTACATTCTTGTGATTACAATTCTGTTTTATTACAATACTATTTTAATTCACTATATGCATTAAAAAAACATTTTTATTTAAATTAATTAACAATCTTGTGTAAAGTCTTTTGAATTGAAAAAATGTTTGTTAGTTGATTGGGTCTGAGATGTTTGGAGGGGATTATAAAATTAGAGTTTTAATTATAAAAGTATTTGTGATAACCCTGTATCAGGTAATTATACTACAGATCTCTCTCGTTTATCAGTTTCTCATCTAAATAGTGATATCTACTGATGTTTTAATGTATAACATGAGGAAACACCCTCTCTATAGTCTTATCAGGAAAAGGAGATCAAATACCATATGCATAAATGAGGGTAGTAAAAATTATAGCTACCAGCATTGGCAACCACTTTAGCAGAATAGTAGAACATCATACCAAATAAAAATGAAAAAAATATTTTTTATGCTACTGAATTTCTAACTCAAAGGCACATGGATTTAAATTAGTATAATTCCTAAAAAAATATGCTTTGTATCAACTTCAAATCCATAAAATATATTTTTAATATATGAAATGTTCTGTAAAAACATTACCACATTGTAAGACAAAGTCCGGATCCGGTGTCCTCCTGGAATTCATATCCTCCACATTTGTCCTCACTACAGATGTATCAAAGGGTGAAAAACTACCCAGATCAAAACTCTGTAGAACTACAAACTATCTTATGTTATTGCATGCCATCGATTTATCAAAGAGTAAATAATCCCTTTACTTGATAGATAGACTCCATTCTATAGTATAAAAATTGGAGATTTTGGTTTTTCACTGTTGAGTTTTTTTTACCACTTCATAAATCTGCGCTGAAGAGTCTAGCATCTGGTTTGCAGGCACCCAGGTTGTTTTAAGCAAAAAAGCTATATTTTGCATTTGATCTATCTATCTATCTATCTATCTATCTATCTATCTATCTATCTATCTATCTATCTATCATATATCTATCCATCCATATATCTGTCTATCATTTTAATATATCAGTCTATGTAGCACTGACTTTGAAGCAGTTTCAAAATTAACCATCATGTAATAAGTGGGATTTCATAGCTTGAATAAATAAAAACAGTTAACCAATTGGAATAAAACAACAAATAACCATTAACCTGTATATTTTTTCTTAAAGCTTATTTTGTTTATACAATACATGTTTTTACATGGCTGGATTTCTTGTGAAGCACATTAAGTCACTATAGTACCAGGCATAGGGTAACCGGGTATGGTGGTAAATGTTAACACAGGCTTCAAGGAAGGGCTGCCACATAGGGTTGTATACAGTGAAGAGAGGAGCTGCCTTGTACTTACTAATAAAATGTATTTCCTTCAATATGTTGTGGAACTTACAAAGGTTCACATCATTTGAGGGAAATTCATTTTTATTTCTGAGTACAAGGCAGCGCCTCTCCCTCATTGTGATAAAGACTATGTGAGAAAGGGCTTGGTCCCTGGCTCTCTCAAAGATCTAGTTAAATTGCTAGGAATTAGTCTTTTACATTGTGATTGGCCTAAGTGACCTTTATGAAAACACTTTAATGATGAGCTTCATGGGTAGTAGGCAGGGCCGGCCCTACAATGGTGCCGACTGGGGCAATTGCCCCAGGCGGCACTTTAGAAGGGGCGGCACTTTGCCGCCACAAGCGGTTTTTTTTTGTTTTTTTTGAAGCGAAGGAGATAGAGAGGGGCACCGAGTGGTTTTCGCTTACCCGCTCGGCGCCCCTCTCTCTCTCTCCTCTGCGGCGAGTCTCCCTGTTCGGTCTCGGTGCCGCTTTGTAATGCAGAGCGCCGGAAGTGACGTGAATTTTCGGCGCTCAGCATTACAAGCCGGCACCCTGGCAGAGCAGGGAGACTCACCACAGGACTGTTTAAAGGTAAGTACCGGGGGGGGGGGCGGGGGTAGATAATGGCGTCGGCGAAGTTTAAAATGCCGCCCCCCCCGGCGTTGGCGGGGGGGGCGGCATTTTAAACTTCGCCCCAGGCGGCGTTAAGTCTTCGGCCGGCCCTGGTAGTAGGTCAACAGGCCTGCTACAAAGGATAGTAGGGGCACTTAAATGGAGGAAGTAACCGTCAATTTCAATGCACAGAAGAAATAAAAATGGAGGAAGGAGATGTGAAATGAAAGTTGGGTATGAAATACAAAAGGAAGAGAACTTGGTAGGGGGTTCTAGTATTTTAAATGTCAGGGTCTGCTACATTAATAGAGAAATCAGTCCCCAGATTTCACATAAATTCCAAATTTTATTTTTTCATAACAAGTGAGATTTCAAAACCACATTAAAACATGTATCAAAATATTTATGAGTATTAATATGTAAAACTAAGCTAAAGTAAAAAAAAAGTTGTATTTATTCTATAGGTTCTGTGCCACTGCTGAAAAATAGCCTAAAATATATTTAGCAGCATTTTCCGATTATAGTAATACTTCACATACATAATTATTTAGGTTTGAGAGGGCCACATTGATCCCTTATCCCCTTCACGACCAGTGACTTACCAGGTACATAATGGGTAAATAATGCCCCCATATCGTCACAGTTGTAGTAATTGTGGGGAGCTTCAGGGATTGTGTTGACAGTTTCCAGGCTCAACCCTCCTCTGCTGCTCGATCACTCCGATTGGTGGAACGGGTGAGAGACTGCCTTCATTGGCTCTGCACTTTTGTGGAAGTCCAAAGAAAGGCCAGAAGATTCACGGAGAAAGAGTGCAGAAACACTTCTCTTTCTCAGCAAATCTGTCTTCGTTATTCTTGCCTCTCCCCTGTTCCTCCAATTGGGGAAAAGAGTGTGCCCTTGAATAAAGACATAGCAAAAACACTATAATTGCTTTGGTTGTTTTTGGAAGAAATTGTATACTTCTGGGTTGAGGGGAAATTCATGTTTTTGGGGGGTTTTTTTATACTTCTTGTGGTCAGAATGCAAAGCTTTGGAGCATATTTTTTTAGGTTTTTAGACAGCAATGTAGGTCTAAACAGTCACTTTCCAAAGACATAACTGCAAAGATGGCAGCTAGGCTTAGCTTTATTTAGCTATTATATTTTATATATGTTTCTAATCACAAAGGCAGCCTACAAACCAGATTTACACCTCGACTGATATGCTGAAATACTCATATAGATATTAAGCAATTTTTTTCAGAGTAACACTTTACTAAGAATCCTATGGGCATAGTAAAACATTAAAAAGTTTTCTTCTAGATCCTTCTATAGGCATCAGGCCAAGAACTATATTAAAATCAAATTCTCTGCTTTTGATAATAAAGTATTGCCTTTAGGCACAAGGCACATGGAAAATACATTCTTCGCAAATGTGAGCTTTCCCCAATGCACTTCAATATATTGTTTTCTTTGTTAAGAAGTATGACAATGAAAATAATAGGAAACTTGCCCCTGTCATAATGTTCCTTTAGAAGTAGAAGACCTTCATTAGAATGATGTATGTTTCCAAAAACGATAACCTTTACTGTATTATTCCATAGGAGAAGAAAACATGTGATTCACTAGAACAAATAAGAATTAAAGGGTATTTGAATTAATTCATAAACTCACTTAAACTTTTTAAGGTAATGTCCATTTTGTTTGGAGCCATATTCTGTAAGGATGTCATAAATGTTAGGATTTTCCAAAAAGTAATCCAATTTACTTACAAGTAAATGCTGTATCCTAAATCTTTTTTTCTGCTACATGAATGGTTTCTGAGTAACACCTCTGTTTTATCCCTAGCATTGGAGAGTGCTAAAATCTTATTTCTCCATCACTAAAACCATCACTAAGACCATTTATTTACTTTGTTTAAAGGTTTGGTCAGGGGCGTAACTAGAAACCTCAGGGCCCCGGTGCGAGAATCTGTTAAGGGCCCCCCAACCCATCTAACCCTTTCTCACGATCTTCCCTCTCCCTCCCTACCCCCCTTCTCACGATCTACCCTCTCCCTCCCTACCCCCCCTTCTCACGATCTACCATCTCCCTCCCTACCCCCCCTTCCTCACGATCTACCCACTCCCTCCCTACCCCCCTTCTCACGATCTACCCACTCCCTCCCTACCCCCCCTTCTCACGATCTACCCACTCCTTCCCTACCCCCTTCTCATGATCTACCCACTCCCTCCCTACCCCCCTTCTCACGATCTACCCACTCCCTCCCTACCCCCCCTTCTCACGATCTACCCACTCCCTCCTTACCCCCCCTTCTCACGATCTACCCACTCCCTCCCTACCCCCCCTTTGTAGGTCAACTCCTGTGTTGAGAGCGTGAGGCGTTTGTCTCGGGTGCCGGCGCTTCACTGCTGAGCGCCGGCATATGACGTCATATGCCGGCGCTCAGCGTGAAGCCCCGGCACCCGAGACAAACGCCTCACGCTCAGAACACTGCACTCTGGGCAGCGCTGAGGCAGGTGGTGGCTGCGGCAGCAGCGGCGACGGCGGCAGCAGCGGCGGGGAGCGGAGGCATCCTGTATTTCTGTCAGTCAGGGGGCCCAAGAGTTGCCGAGCGGTCGTTTTCAGCAACCGCTCGCTTGGGCCCCCCTGACTGGCAGAACTCCAGGGCCTGGTCGCAGTCGCGACCCCGGTAGTTCCGCCACTGAGTTTGGTATAGTCCTGAAGTATCTGTTTACTTTTAATTGAGCCGTGTGCTTTATAAAATAACCGGGGCTACTCAAAAAACCTTCATGTACCAGAAAAACCTCTAATGTCTAGAATTAGGATCCAACATTTATTTAGAAGTAAGTGGGATACCTTTCTGTGATATGCAACCACTGGATTTAGTGCTGACAGATCACGCTGGAAAAACAGGAACTCTGCGACAGCAAAGCAATTTTTAGCATACATTACTAGGTACCCTACTGACAATAAAAAGATGCCACATACAGAAAACAAAGAATGGCGGTGGTTCCCTAAACATATAAATGCTTTTAGCGCAGATGTGTTATCTTACCTTCTCCAAGGTACTGTATTTATTTTCATGATCACGACGTATGTTAAATATGTGCTGTTAAAGATTTGGCATTGTTTAAGTTTTCTATCTTTCTCCAACATGAATATTTCAGACACAAAGTGATAAGCAATATGAGAGAAGGCATCTATAGCAAGTAAGACCACACAACATGGTGTACAGATCGGATAACACATTAGCAGTATGAGTGTCTCAAAATCATACACAAGTCATTAATAAAATGCTGCTGGGGTATTTGGGACATATTTGTTTTATATTTCGGATGGACACTGGTACAATTTATAGACTGGGAGAATAAATACTTGCCATTTGGTGACTATTAGCAAATCATGTGTTATTTAAAAACCCCAGCACTCTAGAGCAGGGGTGGGCAATTAATTTCCCATGGGGCCACATGAGAAATTGGAATGGTTTTAGAGGGCCAGACCTCTACAAACTACAAACTCCGAAGCCTTGTCCATTTTGTTAACTTATGTGCTGTTTAATAAAGTTATTCAAGCCTACGTCATTGGTAGAGGTGCTTGAATAAGTAAGGCCTGAATAACTATTAGCACAGCACAGAAGTGAACAAAATGAACAAGGCTTCGGAGTGCATACCGTATTTTTCGCTCTATAAGACGCACCTGCTGATAAGACGCACCTAGATTTTAGAGGAGAAAAAAAAGGAAAAAATATTTTGAGCTAAAAAATGGGCTAAAATATTTATTACAATAACTGAATAAGCTATGAACACAGTAAGACACACGCAGTAAGACACACACAGACACAGTAAGACACACACAGACACAGTAAGACACACACAGACACAGTAAGACACACACAGACACAGTGAGACACACACAGACACAGTAAGATACACACAGACACAGTGAGACACACACAGACACAGTAAGACACACACAGACACAGTGAGACACACACAGACACAGTGAGACACACACAGACACAGTAAGACACACACAGACACAGTAAGACACACACAGACACAGTGAGACACACACAGACACAGTAAGACACACACAGACACAGTGAGACAGACACAGACACAGTAAGACACACACAGACACAGTGAGACAGACACAGTAAGATACACACACACACAGTGTAAGACACACACACACAGTAAGACCTCCCTCCCTAACCCCCCTTCTCAGTATCTCCCCTCTAACTCCCTAACCCCCCCTTCTCAGTATCTCCCCTCTAACTCCCTAACCCCCCCTTCTCAGGATCTCCCCCCCCGCCCCGGTCACTTACCTTAAACTCCTGTGTTGGAAGCGTGAGGCGTTTGTCTCGGGTGCCGGCGCTTCACTGCTGATCGCCGGCGTCTGACGTCATATGCCGAGCCGGTCCGAGCTATTCAGCGGGCCGGATGTGGCCCGCGGGCCGTGCTTTGCCCAGGTCTGCTCTAGAGGGACAGTTTTGTTGACAATGTACTTCTGGTTCGGCTTAACATCAAAGAAACGTCCCCCAAAACTTCAAAGGCAGCAAAAAATACACACAAAGGTATACATTTAAGAGTTGGTTTACAAAACATTAAAATTAAAATAATTTTGAACAGAGACGGTTCCAAATGTAAAATTTAAAAAAATTTTAAAAAGTTCTCCGTTTTTAATAGTCTTGTAGTATTTCTGTAGATGTCTTTCCCAGAGGTATGGGCTAGTACAGAAACAACACATGATTTGTGTACACCCTCTGAGCACAGCAATACCCCACATGCATGGGTATGGAAGGTTTTTTAGAATGTTGCAGGGTGAAAATTGGAACATGCGCACTCATTTGAGGGACAGTAATGGTCTCATATTCAAACTTAACCCAATTAAACTATATATCTTCGAATACTTGACAACCCAGGGAGTTCCATGCAGCTGATTTCACACCAGCACCTTTCAAGGTGGTGTAAAATAAAAGCATTTTTCACATCGACTTCGCACTTTTGTCATATTTTTTTCTGAGTGGATGCGTGAAAGAACAGAAAAAAATTCCCCCTGAGAACAGTAATATTTCACAAGCATGGGTATGTCATATTTGTGTGTGGGGTGAAATTTATAACGTGACAGATCACTTTGCTGGGACCATGTCACGTTTGAGGCCCAGTAGAGGTCTCATATTTTCTAAAAGCACACCACTTGAATATTTTAAATATACCCCACTTACTTTTCTAAGAGACCCACTGCAACCACAAATGTAACAGAAACACAGGCGTTTGAGTCTTTTACATGTCATGCACATTTTGGCATGGATGTTTAAAGAAATAAAACAGAAAGAATAATCTCTCACTTCTGGCGAGCACATAGGTACCACATATGTGGGGTATGTCAGTGTTAGTAAGTCACAAGACACCCCCGAATCATGTTAAGGCCTAAGTCATGATTTTGGGGACAAAACTACCCCAAAACATATATATATATATATATTCCATGAAGGCACATATTGCTGGAGGGTTTCAAAGACACTGTACTTACTAGACATGTGTAAATTGGTCAAAAAGTTTCAGACACATTTTCGGTTAGTTTTTGAACAACTTATTCCGTTTCCTGCCCAATCGTTCGGATGGAAATCGGGGTCCATTTTAATTTTGGGAATGCCCATGTTTACTCTCACTCTCTGACTCTCACTCATTCTCTCACACTTTCATTTTTATTCACTCTCTCTCTCATGCTCTCTAAAAGTCTCCCTCCCTTTCTGTGCCAACCACTTCCACTTCTGTATCTCGTAGCTCCGCTTCTGTGTCTCACATCTTCTTGCTCTGCATTTTATTGTTCTCCTCTCTTCTCTCTTCTATGTTCTCTTTTTTATTTTTTTCTTATCTCTTCTTTTTTCATCCACATCTCCTCGTACATTACCTCCTGGCGAACTTCTGCCACCATTTTGGTGGAACTTCACCCGAAGTTATCAGAACGTCATTTTGTCGGAAGTTCACATAGCTTATCATAGTGCAAAATGGAGGAGCATCCATATCATAGGCACCTATGCTTGCTGTAATCTTTGTATTGATACTGAATCATTTATAGCTACTGTGTTATATTTATTTATATATTATGAAATAGGTGTTATTAGGCCACTATAGATAGAAATAGATATATAGTGGCCATTCCACCACGCCAAGGGATCACATCAAAGAGTATAAACTAGTGCTTTTGTTTAAAACAAAACTCATTGCTAGGAAAGTATGTTTTTTTCAAGCTCTTCCAAAACATTGTGGTGGGGTAAAGGTGATGGGAAAACCCCTCCCCTTAAAATTAAGGGTAGCAGAGGCATTTTTAAACCAGAGGCTTGCTGTTCCAAAATAAATATTGCAGATGCTACCACCACTGCAAGGGATCCTGGGTAGGCTCTTCCAAACAAGTTCTCAGTTTGTCAAACATGCATGCACAAGGTACATAATGTGTTAGAAACACTGTTCTGCATGTACACTATCACTGAAATCCATTCGTTTTTTATGCAAAAGTTAGTGTCTGTATGTAACAGAACATTTTATTTTAGTACTCAATACCTTATCTTCTCAACCAGATACCCCAAAAATGACTAGATAATTCACAATGAGAAGAATAAAACTGTGGAAGTGCGTATTTTATAGTTCTCTCACTTCATGAATTTCATTTTTACAGGTGTGAAGAGAACTCATGGGCAGATTATGGAACACTTAGTCCCTGGAAACATGCCATCTGTTAACAGTACAAATTGACTAACCATGCAGATACCTTATACTTTGTGTTTTCTCTTGAAACACTTCAAGGAACATCAAATATACTGTATGTCACCTGGTTAAGAAAATGTGAAGAAAGGAGAACGTGCTACATCTTAATATGGTATCTATATGTTTTATACCTCTATCATATCTGGTTAGGAATAATGTTACACTGTTCCTTACAGAATTTGGAGTTTCCAGCTAGATTCTTCAGGCGATTACACAATTAAACATATGAGTTGAAATTCGTAACAGTATTCTTTTCAACTCATTTCACAGGAAACATTTTCAGTAAGTTTATATCAAGTTTTTCCTGACAGTATATTGAGCAGCCAACAAATGTCAGACATATCACAGATCAGTTTGAACTCAAGTGCATGCTGTCAACACTGAGCGGTTCTGCAGCATCTTGGTTCCCATAGAAAAAATCTGTTGAACCCTGAACTCTGCCTGCTTCTCAGAGGCATAAATAGATACTCCCTGAGCAAGGATATTGGAGTCTATACCACATGATGTAGTTGGTTACTGTAAACATGTAAAGCATGTTTAATTACCTTTTCTGTGCAAGAAAGATGTTCTGTAGATAGCAAACAACACAGTAGTTGTCTAATGCATCAGAGCCCTTATCCATGAACACATATCAGGCACCCAGGCACCCACATTAATACAACCCCCCCAGATTACAGTAATGTTTCCACTGCTGCAAACTGATAATGACTCACCTTATTTTTTTCCTTACATTGGGTTTTGTGTTTCTCAGAAAACAAAAGTTGGTGCTCCAAATGTGGTAAGGCCACAGTGGTAACCAGGTTTTCAGGTTTTCAGGGGGCAACACCCCCTCAAGTGGATATGCAACCTCTTCATTCCTTCTCAGTCATAGCCTAGGGAGGGCCAGATCTTCTTGGATCTCCCAGAAAATGACACTGACATTTACCAACAAGTACATAGTCTCACAGGTACTCACTTGGTCTTAGCCAAAAGGCAGAGAAGTGAAATTATGTTGCAGGAGGTGTAGTTACTAAATGACCACCAAGTAAACCATATGTAAAGTCATTGTCTCTGCACTGTTGTGCTCTGGGATTTGTCTGCAGCTAGAATAGTTGATAACTTGATGAACTAAACAAATGTTCATTTTTCCTATGGAAAAGACTGAGAGACTTTTATCTGTCTTTTTTGGATTCAGGATTGCTTCATGCCTCTACACCTTCTGATAGGCAAATGTTTCAGAAAAGTAATTCTTCCTTACATTACATCTAAACCAATGACCCTATTGTTTTAAATTATGACCTCTTATTTTTAGTGAATTTTGAAATTGCCGAGGAGCCGAACAATATTGTATGGTACCCTGCTGCTTGTATATAGTGGGGCTTCCTTACTATAGGATATTGATAACATTGGTATTTAATCAACACCACTGTTATTTTGCCCGGCATCTTAATAACGCCTACCAATGGTACTTGACACTTGCTTCAGCATTCGTAGTTCTGTATCAATTCGTCTTCTTTAACAATGTGTGGCCTCTCTACCTATGAATTGTTTTAATTATTGCATGTGAAAAAGGAAGTACACACTCTTTGAAATCTAGATTTTACATATCAGGACATAATAACAATAATCTGTTCCTTCACAGGTCTAAATAATAGTCAAATACAACCTCAGATGAACAACAACACCCTGTCATGATTTATTAAACAAAAATAAAGCCAAAATGGAGAAGCCATCCGTGAAAAACTAAGTACACTCTTCCTACTTCCAAAGGAATAACGATACTAAGTAACATGTGTAACAGGTGCTGCTAATCCAATGGCTTTGATTAACTGATCATCAGCAAGTGTGACCACCTCTAAAAAAAGTTTTAGCAGTTTGTTGATTTGGAACATTCAGGTGTGTTAACACAATACCAAGGATGAAAGACATCATCAATGATCTTAGAGAAGCAATTGTTGCTGCCCATCAATCTGGGAAGGGCTATGAGGCCATTTCCAAACAATTTTAAGTCCATCATTCTACAGTAAGAAAGATTATTAAAAAG
The DNA here is from genome assembly GCF_027358695.1 of Spea bombifrons. NCBI lineage: Eukaryota > Metazoa > Chordata > Amphibia > Anura > Pelobatidae > Spea > Spea bombifrons. The sequence continues at coordinate 43,037,530 of NC_071087.1, read as the reverse complement.
TGGAAAACATTCAAGACAGATGCCAGTCTTTACAGGATCAGATGTCCCAGCAAATTCACCCCAAGGTCAGACCATGCGATGCTCAGACAAATTACAAAAAAAATCTCAGACTCTACAGGCCCTTAGCATGTTAAGTGTTAAATTTCATGACAGTATAATTAGTTAAAGACTGAACAAGTATGATTTTTTGGAAGGAATGCCAGGAGAAATCCTCTTCTCTCCAAATAGAACGTAGTAGCACAGCTTAGGTTTGCAAAAGTTGCATCTGAACCGACCACAAGACTTCTGGAACAATGTTCTTTGGCCAGACGAGACCAAGATGGAGATGGTTGGCCATAAAGCACAGCACCACATTTTGCAAAAACCAAACATAGCATATCAGCACAAGCACCTCATACCAACTTTCAAGCTGCTGGGTGATGATTTGGGCTTGTTTTGAAGCCTCAGGACCTGGGAACCTTGCAGTCATTGAGCCAGCCATGAGCTCCTTTGTAAACCAAAGTATTTTATAGTCAAAGATGTCCAATAGCTAAAGTTTGGCCAAATTCGGGTCATGCAACAGGACAATGAGCCCAAGGACACCAACAAGTCTACAACAGAATGGCTAAAAAAGAAAAGAGTCAAGATGTTGCAATGGCCCAGTCAAAGTCGAGTGGGCCCAAATTTTTTCACAAAGATGTAAGAGACTGATAAAGTCATTCTTCAAGCTATTGTAGTACTTAGTTTTTAACACATGGCTTCTTCATTTTGGCTTTATTTTTGTTGAATAAATTATCACAGGGTGTAATATGTCATGTGTTGTTGTTCATCTGAGGTTGTATTTACCTATTTTTTACACCTGCTAAGAAAGAGATGATATGTTATTATGTTATTATGGCTTGATGTAAAACCATAGAATTCAAAGAAGGTGTACTTTCTTTTTCACATGACTGTATGTAGGGGTTATGTTTTTGTTGCTGCAAGATCTATGACTTTGACTGTGCCAATTCCACTGGGCACAGCATGGTGGGTAATGAAGCCGTTGTCTTTATTCATCCCTCTGAGGACAAATTATGAGCTCCATGCCCCATCACACATGTGGTGGGTTATGAGGGGGGACTTGCCAGCCCCCTTGGTAAATAGGTGGCCCTGGGCCCCTTTTTAATTTTTAAACATTATACATAGTTTTTAAAGATTTATGTTTTTTAAGGTAGGTGATTTTGGGAGGTATTGAGCACAGTGCTACCATTAGTTGAGTCATGTCAGTCACATTAACACTTATATCGACTGTCAAGTTGACTTTTTGGTGAATAAACCCTATTGAATGACTTTTAAATATTTCACACATTTAGCCCTGCACAGTTGCTTTCCTGAATGTGTTTGCTGCAACTTGATGACTCTTCTTCCCGTATCCATACCAATGTGTCTGTCGTCTGGCTCGTCATCAAATGTTTGCAAATTGTGTAAGTCCCACTCTGTGTAGTATTAGTATTATCACAACTGTTGTTTTCACTGGTTAATAACTATGTTTCCTCGTAAAACAGGAAAATTAATATGTTTGCCACTTAATATGTAAATTTAATTTGCAGTAATAGTACATTCAATGGTGTTAAAAGATATTGGCTTTGTCTTCGTTATAAATAATAATAGAAATGGATAGCCATTGGATATTTCTTTATTGGAATGAAAAATTATGTGAGGAAGCAGTTTTCATCTTCCAAGTAATGCGTTACCTTTTCTTGTGATTTCCAGTACTGTGTTCTTATTTAATATTTAAAAAAATCAGACAATGATTTTAAAAGATATATTATTTTCAGCACCAAGACACCAAACACATTCCTTAGACAACTGGTTAGTAATCAAATCTCACAATTAAACAACATATCCTTTTGGAATGATGGGAAAGCCTTGGCTTTTCATATGAGTGCATTACAGACAATACTCAATGGACAAGAGATGATACGGACTAGGAAGGCTGCACTCTTACAGTGATTTATGGGTATAGATTGCAGTAAATCTTGATTGTCCATGAATTGATAAAAAATATAGCTATATGAACATTGGGGTGGAGTAGCAGAAAGTATGTTAGATTAGTGCTCTAAGATTTACTGGAACAATGTCAAACAGTAGAGAGAAACATTAATGGAAACAAAGTTTTATTATGAACATACTATACATACCATACCATAGAGTTTATACTCTAGTTCTAGTGGAAGTAATAGACCAATAGAATTTTGTTAAAACAATGTGATTGTAAATGCCAGAGTAGAGCAGATAATGCCCCTAGATTAGATATATAAAATGGATAAATCTCTAGTTATTGATGAACTATGAAAGACTGGTTAACAACCATGTGCATTGGCTCAGCAGCTTCTATGAAACTTGCCCCTGGCTAGGGATTTACTGGTCCTCTATCTAAATTCCTCATAGATTTCACATTCCATCTACAACAGAACACCAGTTCAGCACCAGCTGGAGTGTTACCTGTTGAACACACCGATATTGGTAGTTATAGGCATCTACTTTCCTACTTTCTACTTCCGGTGAACTGTTAGATCAAAAGGACATTACGAGGAGAGGGTAAGCAGAGTAAGCACAGCAACCAGGCAACTGCCCCATGAGGCCTTTATCTACTTCTGTGTATTGCTACTGGCTTCATCTCAATGATCTCATTGTCTATATTACTTTTTCATCTTATAATGTGTTGTGCTATATACGGCTTTGTAATATGTAACTAGAGGGCAAACCAGATGAACAAGCTTAGATAGACATTCTTTCCACAAATCTTAAAATATTTTTTCCCTAACATATATAAATCTGACCAGGAGCGAAAAAGTGGATAAAGTGGAATTTTGTAGGGAATCATATGTGAACACGTACAGCATATTTTAAACTCTATACAGTAATGTGTGAAGCAACTATGGACATATACAATATTATATATTTGACAGGTCAAATAAAGCATAAACATGCTCTCCATGTTTTTGTTGTTATGGTTCTTATTGTCATAAAATAGTATTCAAGAACCTTTGGTTATATACTGTAAATATCTGGAATATGGAGAACTCATTCATTTATTTCCTAAAGTACTTGTATACACTACAAGCGATAGACTGCATATGCTAACTAAGATGCAATATTACATACAAATAAAATATAGCCCCATAAAATATAACCATTTATTTCATTATAAACATGCCCATGATTTTTTTTTACATAACACTTTAATTATCCACCTTCCAAAATTACCAAGATAAATGAAACAAATCTATCTAGCCATTTGCCACATTTCTCAAGGTGGAGGCATTTTATAGCATTATAGTGTTAATACCATAGAAAAAGCTTTGTAATGTATTTATTAAAATGAGATATAGAGATTTATTTAGCACGAAAAGTAATCCCATCACAATGCCATCAAATGTTTTTTTTTTTTTTTTAATCACTCTATTTCTTTTATACTAATACCTTTATGGTTATCCTTTGGGATTATGAGCTAAATTATTGTTATACAGGGCAACATGTATAATATCTATTAACATTAAAAAAAAAAAACAATTAAGGGAACATGTAAATATGAACATGGTTCATGATTTACACAACATTTTCTCCATCTAAAAAAATAAGTTAATCAAGTTAAAAAGGAAGGTGGTGTTTTCAGATAAATTTATCAATACAAGAAAATGTATAACATAACAAGCTTTGTTAGAAATTTGAGTTTTCATCCAGATTACATTATATCTGACACATGTTTTAAATATTATGGCACAGTTCTGTGTCTCAAAAGACCCAGCATGCCAGGACTTTAAAACCTCTTGCAGAATGATGGACATCCTGTTTTTGTCTCTGATGTTGTCTGGGGTCAAGGAGTTTTAACCGTGTTATGCAACTCCAGCTAACATATTAGTCTCCTGGTGCAAAAGACTACTGATTCATTATGTCTTTAGGAAAACCAATGACTTTTTGGTGTTACAGTGAAAATTTACAATGTACTTAAAAAGTAGGGTCTGCACAAAGTCTGCGATGCCTGCTGTTACTCAAGCAGTTAATGCTTAAAGAAACATTCACATGTATGTTGCTTATTTAACATTTATTAAGAAACATATTGAAGCCCCTGTGCTGTGTCAGAGTACAGAATTTCTAAAACAAACACTATAAAAAGTGGCTAAATACTTTGCTGACATTGGCATTCTAGCTTGTTTCACAGGCTTAAGTGATGTGGTACAAACGACTACTGTAGGGTTCATGGCGATCATAGCTGCAAGGACCACATGTACCTACAGTCCCAGTGAATGTGAATGCACACAATAGCCACTGGATAAGATATCAAGCAGTTTCATGAGCTTTATGAAATTATTATGACAATATTTTGATGACTTTCTCCTGTGGCGACAACATTTCCACCAATGCCTGCCATGATGTCTACTCCAGGGCCAGATTGGTGGTGGCGCTGGTACTTTAAGGCCAGCAGAGGATGGAGGGATATGTTGGCCACATGCTACAGGCTATTCAACCTTAAATGTATCATTTATCAGTGATTTATGAGAAAAGTAAAACTCATTTGTATCCATTGGCTTAAACTTTTGTGAGGAACGTTGTGGGACAGGCTTGAAGGCTAGTGGCTGTAGACTATAAATCCCACGATGCTCTGCCTGCCATAAGTCCCAAGAGAGCCACAAGTTAGCTTTACCTCATAAGGAAAATATGCATAGTATGGAAATACGAGTTTTAATAATGTGGAGGTTTCAAGGCAAGACTGATACCAATCAAGTAAAATTATGTTATCACACTAAATGTATTTATAAAGTGCCAGCCGATTCCTTAGCACTATTACAAGAAGGGGACAATAATATTAAAAATGACAACAACATTGACAAAAAATATTGATGAACTACTACTAATAGAGAAGGACAAGAGGGCCTTGTTTTTGCAAGCTTACAATCTACTGTAATAAGTCAAAATCATCGAACCATGTTTGTTCAGCTTAAGAATCAGTTAGAATTTAACAGTTTTTTTAGAAACTCAGTACATTTCAGTATGTGTCATAGTACTATTTCCAGCTAAATAGAGCACTGCTTACACTTTTGTGTGTGATTAGCACAGATGTTAGATGCTAAATTAAAAAATGAACATATTTATGATACTCATTTAGGAAAATGAGTCATTTTCTATAAACATAACAATGTACAGAAGGCTATTAAACAAGTAATTAGCATCATTGTTAAGCTTGTTTTTACACAAATTGAATTTGAATGCAAAATTAATTTAATTGCACTTCCTTTTTACGAAGATCTATAAGAATTGACAGCTGAGGTATGATTATTAACACTATAATTATTCTAGAGTGGCAATAATTTACACAGCACTTTACATAATGAGTTTTATCATGTTTGGCTGCAGAAACAAGTTCCCATTAAAGTCAAAGGCAGGGATTCCATCAACTGCTATCGACTTTAATGGGGTCAGCATTGAACCAAACCACATAGATACACATTAAGTCAAGTAAATAGACCACTTGTTCAGTACATTTATCCAGGGCAACAATTACTTATCAACCATTAGTGTGAACATGGGGTTATTTATAAAAACCATGTGCTATAATTAACAAAACCCATAACAATACTGTTTAGAACACAGTTCTAGATTACTTGAGTCTTAATGATTACCATACCTAACACACTTCACACATCAAAACTAAAACAACATGCAACATCCAACATGTATATAAGAGTGCGAGATATGAGGAAATATAAAAAAGTTCATGAAAAAAACAGTATGATCACCTTATTAGAATTCATATAGACTATATGGGTTAAGGTATAGCTATTGCCAATGATACATGTAAACATTGATAAGAACTATCTAGTTAAAGTAACATTTTTAAAATATAGATTATTATCACCATCTTTTATTTATATAGTGTCAACAATTTACACAGTGCTAGTTACAGTACATAAATTCAAAGCAAATTACAAAACTAAAATGGACAGACTAAGATAAGCCAATACTATTATAACATTACATAAACACTGTTCTTGATTTATCCCTTCCTTAATAATTGATAATTCTATAAAACAAGATCCTTCTGATCTTTATTCAAGTAGTTTTTCCTTAACAATTAGTGGTAGTCACATGAGACACATTCACACTGTGAGTTACACATCTGACAATATTAAGCAGCTCACCGTAAAGTACGGTTTATATAAACTGCCAGATTTCCAGACCTGTACATTTCACGTCCAATAAATGTGTAACCCAAACTGCACAAAGATATCAGTGACTGTAGTTTAGCTATAAACTTCCAAATAACACATACTCATTAAAATTCTCTGTAGTGTTTGCTTTTCTTCTATATATCATACTTGAGTGTTACTCATAAAGGATTTAAACTCCCTATGCATATGTGTCCATTTTCACCATTAAAGTGGATTCAGGTGCTTGGCATAGCTGTCTCAAGACAGGCTTTCTTTAAAAGAATTGAAGGTTTCAGTTCTTTTGCCCCATAGTTCTGGTTATACTTGAACCGCATTTATGGGGCTCTCTTACAAAGTTACTTTTGTGCCGAACACGTGGAAAGGATCTCACACCTTCTTTTTATAAATGTGACATGTTTTCACATTCTCAGTTGACAAATTGCCTAAAATGAGCTTTTTTACACCTATTATGTCCAGACATGATGAGAAACTCATATGTATGCTACAGGTGTTCAGAATGAATTGTAACAAAATAAAGATCTATGGAGGAATTGTTGAGAAAACAAAATCAAAAGCAATGCAAAGTGATGCATTCAGATAACTCTTTAAAGGTCCATGAAATATTGAAAGAAATACTACATATCATCACTTTTGAATTCCATTGAATGTTTGCTATTCTTCCTCCAAACATTTGGTATACATTAACACATTGCCTCTGGTATCTCTGTGTTGACCAAACGAAGTAACAAAGTATCTATCTATCTATCTATCTATCTATCTATCTATCTATCTATCTATCTATCTATGTATCTATCTATCTATCTATCTATCAATCTATCTATCTACATAGGTAGATAGCAATTAGGGCCAATAATCAGTGGTAGATAAAGGTGTTTATTCAGTAAATAGAGAGCTTGCAGGAGAATTTGCAGTTCATAAGTTATGAAGTGCTAACTCCAGCGAGGGTTCAGCTCTAAGTTTGGTTGGTCCTGCATAACACATAATCAAATCACAGAGATTTCTTTAGTCAACTCACTGTTTAAATTATGCAGGGTCAGCTCATTCGTTATCGCAGATAAGTTAGCCAGGGGTGGCCCTTTATAATGCAGTTACATCAAGAAGTATACAATGTCAGCTTCAGCAAACTCTCCTACTGAGTATCTTGACAAATGTTGTACCCGCTCCTTCATAGACTCTTATGCAGTCTGTACTCTGTGGAAGGCTTAGCTGAGTAAGTCAACTATGATTATTGATTGCGCTGTTTTTCTTCAGTCACAGTCAGAACAAGCTACAGTCATGTGAAAAATAAAGTAGTCCCTCTTGAAGTTCTATGTTTTAACATATCAGGACAATATAGCAATCATCTCTTCATTAGCAGGTCTATAATTAGGTAAATACAACCTCAGATGAACAACAACACATTACACTGTGTCATGATTTATTCAACAAAAATGAAACCAAAATGAAGAAGCTGTGTGTGAAAAACTAAGTACAACTTATGATTTAATAGCTTGTAGAACCACCTTTAGCATCAATAACTTAACGTAATTGTTTCTGTATTACTTTATCAGTCTCTCACATCATTGTGGAGGAGTTTTGGCCCATTCTTCTTTACAACTTTGCTTCAGTTCATTGAGGTTTGCAGGCATTTGTTTATGCATAGATCTCTAAAGGTCCCGCCACAGCACTTCAATCAGGTTGAGGTCTGTACTTTGACTGGGCCCTTGCAACACCTTGATTATTTTCTTTTTCAGATATTCACTTATAGATTTGCTGGTATGTTTGGGATCATTGTCCAGTTGCATGACTCAATTTTGGCCAGGCTTTTGCTATCAGGCAGATGGACTCACATTTGATTCTAGAATACTTTAGTATACAGAGAAGTTCATGGTCGACACAATGACTGCAAGGTTCTCAGGTCCTGTGGCTGTAAAACAAGCCCAAATTATCACCTCGCCACCACCGTGTTTGACAGTTGGTAGGAGGTGTTTGTGCTTATATGATGCGTTTAGTTTTAGACCAAACCTGGTGCTTGGCATCATGGCCAAACGTCTTCACTTTTGTCTAGTCTGTCCAAAGGGCATTGTTTCAGAAGTCTTGTGCTTTGTTCAGATGCAACTTTGCAAACCTAAGCTGTGCTGACATGTTCTTTTTAGAGAGAAGAGACTTTCTCCTTGTAACAAACTTAACATGCTAACTGAAGCCTGTAGAATCTGAGTTGTACCTCTCTGAGATGTTTTTTGCAATTTCTCTGAGCATTGCTCGGCCTGACCGTGGGGTAAATTTACTGGGACGTCCACTCCTGGGAAGATTGGCAACTGTCTTAAATATTTGCCACTTATAAAGTAATATTTCTCACTGTAGAAAGATGGACTCCAAATTCTTTAGAAATAGCCTTATAACCCTTCCCAGATTAATGGGCAGCAACAATTGTTTCTCTAAGACCATTGCTGATGTCTTTCCTCATTTTGTTAACACGCAGCTAAATGGCCAGAAAACTGCTAAAACGTTGGCTTTTATAGAGGTGGTCACACTTCCTGATGATCAATTAATCAAGGATATATGATTAGCATGACCTGTCTGCTACTTAGCATCTAAACTCCTATGGAAGCAGTATGGGTTTCACACATGGCTTTTCCATTTTGATATTATTTTTGTTGAATAAATCAAGACACAGTGTCATATGATTGCAATGTCATATGTTGTTGTTCATCTGACAAACAGATGATTGTTATGATCTTGTATGTAAAACCATGCAATTAAAAGAGGGTGTACTTTCTTTTTCACACTACTGTAGCATCATACTTCATACTTTTTTCCCACCCTTAAAAAGATTTTACAATGGAGATAGTAATGTAACCAAAGAAGAGTAATAATTCAAATGGCTGGAATAATGATACACATCCTATATGATGCAAAAACAGAAAGTTCTGGATCGTGTTAATCAAAATTTAAAATCTATTGATTAGAAGAAAGAAATGTTTTCATTGTTATACCTGTAATAATAATATGGCATTTTCTTGTTTGCAAAGCATACTACCCATCTTGTACTAGCTTAAGTAATTGTCTAATCAAGAAAATGCTTGATGTCTTTTTATGTTTGTAAGTCTTTCTGATCAGCTTTGAATATGTTAATTGGTACTTTGATATATAATTGAGCAACATGATGTTCTCAGTTGAACTTTGTCCGTCAGAATTTCAGGAACCAATTGCCTCTTACAAAAATGTGTCAAGAACGATCAGTTCTCTAATGTGTTTTGCCTTCCAGAGACAGTGTTTATTAGTTTATGTATCTTCTGTTGTGTATCAAAAAAAATTCAAAGGGAATTAAACGGCATGGACATCCTATCACTTAACATTGGTTACAATCTATAGCTGCCTGGGATGTGTCCTTGATTGAATGTGTCCATGAACCGTATCTGGCTTTGAAAAGGTTGTAAAGTATATAACAATATGACTTCCTATTCATACTTCTTGTAAATGAAAATACGCCATATGATTTTGATGGTCAACTAATCATTTGTTTCTTTGTCACATTTCTTTTAGGAGCTGACTAAATAGTATGTGAATGTAAATGACATCATTAAAACAGCAACAAATGCAAATGACCACTCTATGTTTGTCTAGGTTGTGTTACTCTTGATCATTCAAAGACAAAGCATGGAAGCTCAGGTTATGCTACTTGATTCACAGAATAAGTCTTAATAATTATAGGAACTACCAAAAACTTTTCAGCACCCTAAGTTTCTCACATTCTAGATCAACACGTTACATGCTGTCATAGAGTACTGTATTATTATAAATTGATTTATATCGCACCATCATATTCTGCAGCACTGTACGATGAGTAAACATGACTTAAATATTAGAGTTGCCCTGCTTACTGTAGAAACCTGTTTCCTTTATGCAATCATTTTTCTCAGACTTTGGAATGAACAGTTTAGTAGATTTAAATAAATTTGATGATATCCTCTTTGTAGGGCGCATATACAATAGAAGACAGAATACATATGTAGTGTAATTTACTTTTGACAACAATATATAAGACAGCTGCACTCCCATGGAATGACTGTAAAAAAGCCTCTTAAATAAATACTAACTGCTGTAATTAAAGGAGAAAGGCAATAGTGCAGGACCAAAGCATCTACACTGCATACATGTACAGAAATGGACATAAATACAGTGGCATATATTGGCCTAGGCCTCTTTGCTACAAAACTGAGGGCAGATCATCCTATTGGGTGACCAAGGTTGGAGAAATCAAAGATCTCCTTTGAAACTGGACAACCCTATGGAGGTCTGCATAGTCCGCAGTGAAGCGATAGGGAAGATGTAATATTCTGGCACGTGGCAGAAAGAATAGTGGTGCAGAGATCAGTGCTCTCAGCCAATACATACCACAGCGTACATATGTTAAAACATGCTACCCCACTAGGTAATATATTTCTTTCCTACTACTCTTGTATATACCCTACTGAGCCTAACAACGTACACCCTGATAGGTTGGTCTGGAACCCAATAGCAAGGAGCGACAAATAAAAAAAAATCCAAATTTCAAATCCAAAGCGAGTAAGAAGAGCCGTAGTCAGGCGGTCCGAGTTCGGGGAAGGCAGATTATAAGCCGAGGGTCAATAAGCCAGACGTCCAAAATGGGGTACAGAAGCACAGGAACCAGAAAGCAGAAGCAAACCCTGGGTCTCTGCAGGTACTGAGCTGCAGGTACTCTGGGGCTTCATAGCTCCAGGTGTGCAGGAAGACCCCTGCTGCTGGGCTAACAGAAGTCTCCTGGTCCCCATCTGACGTGTATATCGGGAGGAGTGTGCACCAGACGTCCCCCAACCCGAGTGTGGGTTCACGCACACTGAGCAGTGCAGTTCGTGGTGTCCATGCGTGTGCCGATACAGAGCAAGTCGCCTCACCCCCCAGCGGTCATATCACATTGTACACAATAGTATTGTGTTTTCAGAAAGAAAAAAGTCTATTATGTGAATTGACTGGCAAGTGACCAAGAATTAATTTAAAAGTGTGTTAAATGATTTTGCTTAGCTTCACGAGACAGTTACATGCTGTTTTGATATGATGCATGAGCACAAGATCTTCTTTGTATTGTAATACTCCATAATAAAAAAAATACATTATAAATAAATTGTCATGATTTGGATGTTAAATCAGACACTGAAATAAGTGTAGTTGAAGCACTTCATGGCAAACGCTTTAAGAATAAAAAGTTTTTGGGCAATAAAACTAATGTCTTCCATTTTATCCAGTAACAATGACAATGGCTTAAAAAAAAAAGCATGATATCGTTTAAGTGGAACATATAAAGTATTTTCCATCCTAGGAAGAAAAGAAAAAATAGATGGATTTCTTCCAGATGTCCTTTTAAACAAAAGCTCTTAAAAACTGTTTTGTTCAATGATAATTTAAAGGTTTTACATAGTTTGATAGTCACTAACACTGAGCATTATTATTATTATTATTTATTGTTTTATGTAGCGCCATCAAATTCCATAGCGCTGTACAATGGGTGGACAGGACAAAACAAGTAGTAACTATCTGGATCTTAAGTATTGGTAATTTGGATCAAGCATTCATTAACTCGATATTTTGAACATATAATCTACCATTAATCTACCATTACAAATCACTAAAAGATCACCTTTGTTGATGGTTATGTCTCTTTTCCTTCCTTTTCATTCGTATTTTAACATTATGCATTCATAATGCAGTTCAACATTGCTATTTTTCATATTTAAACAACATCCCTATATTTCCACAAATGAAGAAACATCAGTTCTTACTATTCAACAGTATTTGCCAAAGGAGGATGAAATTACTGAGCTTTGTGGTCCGTAAAAAATCTGGTGTTATTTTAAGAATTTAGTTTTTTTATGTTTAGGTTTATTAATTTAGAATATGTATTTGTATTTTTTTTTAGAAATGATGCTTCATTAGATACTATAACGCAATACTAATTTGGTGTATGTAATAATATTAGTCATAAAAAAACAAAAGTCGTCTCTTTGTCTAAATAACAGTATTGATGTTTTTATCAATAAAATCAAAGTTTTCATACAGGCAAGTGTGATTCATACAATGTATCTGTGGATATAATTTGTCTTTTAAATGGAAGTTCTCTGCTATAGCTTGTAAAAGGCTACTAAGTACACTGCTTTATATCATTTCCACTCAATGAAATCTGTAGGTTTTTTCAGGACACATCAGAAAAGATGGATTGAAGCATACAGCACCCTTATTTGAGACCAATTTAACAGCAGTAAACAATTATAGCAAGTTACAAGACCTTTGAGCTCCATAAGGCCTTGAACGATATATGGATGAATAGGCTGCACTGCTATTAAATCCAAAATCACTTGACATTCCCAGTTGATCATATAATATGACAATGGCTGATCTGGATTAGGAAATCACATAAAAATATCTAGCATCTTGAGATGGAAACATAAAAAGCAAAGTATATATGCAATTGACTCTATTATTTTATATAAATGTAATAATCAAGGCTATTTTTCTACACTTATCCTAAAGTACTGAAAGCAAACACCTCTTTGAAGGCATACGATTAAAGGAAGAACCCTGTCATTTTTATTAATGTAACTATTAATCTAACAGTGCCCTCCTTCATCAACATGCACCACATATGGTGGACTACTTGTCAGAAGTGCATGGTTCTGCTCCTTTTAGCTTGAAAGTAATTTCTTTAAAACGCTAGCACGCCATTGGCATGGGTGGCTGCTGGAACAAACTTGAGGACTTTGTTGAAGAATATGAATGTGTTCAGCAAGGGTAAACTGGGGACCCATAGGGTCATGTGATTTATCACTTCCAATGCAACAGACGCATGAGTACAGGCAGAGGAGTGCTGACTGTGTGAAGGCAAGCTGTGTGTGTATGTATATAAATAATGGTTTACTTGCATTATGCTTACTCCATCTTCACCCAAAGTGCACACACAACACTGTCCCACAGCCGCTTCCATGTGTGCAACACAATCTGGCAGAGCACTCTTTCGCAGAAAACCTTTGTCAGGTCCTTCCTCTCGCTTTCCCTGCAAAATCCAGCAGGTCCTCCTTCCTGCACACAACACAATTCAGCATGTCCCTCCTCTCATATAGCACACTGTGGGTCATGCTTAGTATACAACAATTGTTACAACATAGTGCTCTTTGCTTTAAGCCCCATTGAGCGTGACCAGCAATACCAACTATGACAAGGCTTTTATTTATGTTGAGACATAAAAATACAGTAGAATTAATACTCTTAACATAGCGAATAAGTAGAAAGAGTCCATATAGAAACTTCATTAAGGATGTTACTTTATAACAAATATTTTATATAAAGCCAGAAAATCCACAATTTCAAAAAATCTGCTCCTCAGCACTGTGTGTTTAACTTCTAATTCTGGAGTGCAAAATTTCTATGTATGTGTATTTATTTAATCTCCTTAATTTCTGTGAGTGCTCTTGGCTGTTCAGAAAGTAAAGGTTGGGCTTGCTGGTGTTGGTGGTGGTTCGTTGGTGGTTGCAACAGGTAGCCCCCCAGATATGATTTAGGAGAGCACATTTAGTTTTACAGTCCTGTCCAGTCATGACTACTCTCTGTATGATGAGTCTTAGCAATAATCAAGTTATACTCACACAAAAACAAGTGTCCTGTAATCAAGAAATCAAAGTCCTGTTGCTTTTGTTGTAGAAAGTATATAGGATAGGGGTATTTAGTAGACATGAGCAAATGGGTCAAAGAAATTCAGACATTTCGACTGAAAATTTTGGGCATTTTTAATTTGGAAACAAAATTCTTTGCACGGTACCCACATTCACTCTCACTCTCTAACTCACTCTCTCAGTCTCATTCACTTTCTCTCACCCTCTCTGTCTCCCTACCTTCTCTGCCGACCACATCCACTTCTGCAGCTTCTTCTTTTCGCTTCTATCTTCGTCCGCATCTCCGCAAACATAACCTGGCGAGAACTTTTGCCAAAATGCCAGCACTTGCAGTGACGTCCTCTCCCCAATCCTCCAATATGCATGAGCACCTGAGGGCTCTTACACTTGCCCAACATGAACTGAGGGCAATATGGTGGCACATGCAGTGATTGAATCTTCCAACCAGGGAGAGGACATCACTGGACATGCCACCATATTGCCCTGAACTGAGTTGAAAGGGGATTGGAAGGTGTACTGGGAGGTTTAGAGATAGGAGGTATAGGGTTTATTTTATTTTTTTTATTTCAGCTGCAGGGTAGGTTTGAGTCAACTGTATTTGTATTCCCTCCTTTCAAACATAAAAGTGAGTAAGAGCAGATACACCAACACTTTATAGAATATACAAAAAAATGTATCTCTGACTATGTACATGGATCTTATCCAGTATTTAAAACTTTTAGATGTTTCATGTATTTAGTGAAACATACAAACAAACATATACCATTAAAGAAATCATTTAGCACCAAAATGGATGGCTGGAGACAATTAGACAATATACAAAAGTAAAAAATGCATCTAACATAACCCCTAATTTGACCTAAGAGTGAGGGCAGTATTCTAAAGAAATATAAAGTATACAGCCTGTTTTCTATCCATTGCCATATTTGCCATGGAAAATCATGGAATATATTTTAAGGACTGTGTTTACAAACAGTTCTGCTTTTATGTTTTCCGCTGCCTGTTTATTGTCGATTCTTACACACTCCTGTTTATGATACCAACATCTGAACTCAATCATTTTCACATACATCCCCAAAAGCACATCTGAAACAAATACCACCAATATCACTTTATAAGATGCCCTACGGTTGAATTGAGATAATTCTGTCTCTAAAATAGGAAGTTAAGATTACTTTCATTTTTCTACAGGGTCAGAGTTGTTCTGGGAGGGTTTTATTTAGTATGAATGTATTGTTCATTAAAATGTTCCTTTTTTCGTGTCCATATAGACAGTGATTCAGCTGCAATACATTTCTTTTTATTGTATTGTAATAGTAATAGTGCTACTGGTTTTTTGGAGACAGAAATATTTCTTTACATTAACTTATGATTTTTCGGTAACAACAAACAGTTTAACTCTGCCAACTCATATACAGTATTACTCATTGTGATGCTTTTACTTTACTGAAGGGATGGAACAACCTCTCAGCATAGGTGGTAGATGTTAATACAATGAGGGAACATGTGTATAGGATAGGCATATGTCTAACCTGAATCTAGGACAAGACAAAGACTCATTAAGGTTTGAGTTTTCATATCAGGAAAAGCGCTCAGACCAGAAGGGCTGAATAGTTTTTATCTGCCATCTATTTCTGTGTTTCCATGGTCCAGTAAGTTTCACCTGCAAGGTGAGCAGAATCGTCCCTGAATAATGCATAGTTAAATCAGTGAGGTAAGTCATTACTATGCATTCCAGGGGTCAACCATCTTGTTGCTGAATATTGTTACCAGAGTTGGCCTCTTCCATTCTAAAATGATCTCAACATTGAACACAACATTTAGTAACTAAATCCAAAAACTTCTTGGTCTTAAATATATATTGTTTGTCATGCAGGATATGGGGCAGATATACTGTATGCGCTAATACATATCTACCTATTTAGATCTGGGCTGCACAAATTCCCATTCCATTAATTTTTCATTCCCCAGATGCACCCGTCTGCAATATGGGATAAAAAATACTGAAAAATCATTACTGCAAGAAGAACAATAGTGAACTTTTCAACTGAAGTAAAAAAAAGAATAAACCAAAGTCGAATCATTCAGTAGTTCTAACACAGTGCAGAGGTCAAGGCTTAATGCTGGTGACCTATACATCTGGATGAGCAGCAAGTCTAAGTTATCAACCAAACTAAGCATGTTTCCTCTAATATGGTCTCAATAGTAGGTACCATGCAGATTTTGTTTCAACATGCTTTTATTTAAAGGTTAGGTCATTTGCACAGGTCATTGTGGCATCATACTGAGAACATAACTGAAAACAGCAGTGGATGGGCAACTGTGCCATATGTATCATTTTCAAAAGGTTCTTTAATCATGCACTAATTATCACAAATTATTTATAAAGTGATTGTATTTTCCTCAAGATGGATTTTTTTGTGATGAATACTGTAACATGCATTTCATACAATATGGCTATGATTGATCCAAGTCTTGTTTATTAGGTGAGTTGTTTTTTTTTCACAAGCTGTATCACTTAATGCATAAAACTGAATTGATGGAACTATCCTCTTTATTTTCAACCACTGAAGTATTATTGGGGACTTTGTGAAACTGTGTGCTGTCTAGCTTTAAACACTCAGGAAGTAATGTACTAATTATCATTCTAATCTTTGGTAGTACTGTAGAGGTGATCACACATGAAGCCCATGGAGCAACGCAGCTTAGTGGAGTGGGCCTTGACAGAGCTAGTGGGTGTGCATGAAGGAGTAGTTTAACTTCATTGGTCCAATGTTGTTATTGGTGTGGCTAACGTTAAGGGTATAAGTGGGAGCCATTTTGTAAGAGGCTCACTTAACTCACTTTTCCAAATCTGGGTTGAAACACCCTCCCTCCCTTTAATTAGTGGGTTGTGGAGGTGTCTACCCCGTTATTTCACAGCGGCGGGGATAGTTGGGGATAATTGTTTTGGTATAGTGGGTTTTGGTTTGGTTTTACTAATTTGACTTGGTTCAAGTTAGTTGGTTAGGTTTCAAGCTGACCTGTGGCTCAGAACCTGGGGTGGTATAGGGGTGTCTCGGTATGCCCCTACATTGGTTATTATTTGGTTATTCAATGTGGTATAGGGGTGTCTTGGTATGTCCCTACAGTGGTCAATAGGTTAAATTGGAGGCACCTGGTATGTGTTGGTGCCAAATGTTTATACGGTTAATATGTTTATAATTGGGGGTCATTGTCATTGTTTATGAAGGGGAAATATGTTATTACTGTTTAATTGTGGTGATCTGTTTTGACAATGACTTTTAAATATTGTAAATTGTTAATAAAGCTGTGGAAATTATATTTGAACCCAATAAAGGTGTACGTGTCTTTCTTGGGGAGATGTTGGTTTGTGGGTAAAGCTATCCTGGGGCACATTCGACTATGCGCCTATCATGAGTATACTTCTCCAATGTCCAAGATTCCTTAAAACACTTTCCAAAACCAAATTCATGTTCTTCTGGTCAGCTGGTCAGCATATGCCACTGCAACCACATATCCTTTGCAGCACATTGCTTGAAAGGATCACATTGCTGACACGTTCTGCCCTGATCGCACATTTTGGTAAATGTGTTGATGTACATAGAAATATTGCAGTTGCATAAAAATAAACCATACCAATACCCATTACCAAATCAATTATCATACACTCTTTTATTTTGAGAATATTTTCAGTTTCATTAAAATTAATTTAAGTAAATATAAAGTTGAATTAAAATGTAACAAATGCAATAATAAAACAAAAGATGCATTTCATAGAATGAGAAATCCAATAGATTGTATTTCCCAAATGCCTCTAATGGGATTTAGGTATATATTGCAGTTGCATTTGTTCACGTACTAATATGAACAGGTGGCAAGAGCCTTTGACTAGTCTAATGGTTGTCCTTGAAAATATTCTGGGAAATGAAGTATTAACTGCTCTTAGTGACTAAACCATATATCCGGGACAGCTAGAAGCCGAAAACATGCTTCCAATTAGGGATGGGTGGAAACGTTGCATGTTCTTTAATTCCTGTAGAAGATTTGCTTTACCTTCATGTTAATCTCTACATACATTTGCATTGACTGTCCAACTACAAACAGTAATGCTAGAGTTATTTTATGAGGGACAAAAATGAGTTCAGTACAGTAGAATACAGGAATGTTCCTGGCACCACTCACTATTACAGAACAATAGTTATATTTATGGTGGGTGTTTGTGCAGGGTCTCTTTCTGCTCTCTCTAGGCTACAATGCTACATTTTTATTCAGGCAATAATGACATGCATCCAATGCACCTTAGAGTAATAGGCCAGCTAGTTGTTTGTAGAGTACAATGGAAACACAGGCTTGGTTGTCCAGAACAACAGTTTAATCATAGTAATGAGAGTGAAAAATAAATATTTCACCCAGTACCATAATCACCCCATGTTGCACCACAATCATCAACCTCTACCTTCATGCTCCCTAACATAACTCCCCATCCTATACCTGTTTATTTCCCCATCATATTAATGTTAAGAAAAGTAATAAAGTATATTATGTCCTTATTCATTAATAATATTTACATTGTACCGACTAGACCTTTTGTACAGGTTATGTGTGTTTACCTCTACATTTTTACAGATTTTCTTTTACAATGGCAGAAATAAATTGGACCAGTCTTTAAGTATTTTGTCACAGCAGTTTGCCATGTGACTCCATAAGCGTTCTCCATCAATTCATAAATTTAATCGGATTAGGTATGTTCCCTTTATGATCCTTTGAACTGTATAGCAAAGGCATCCTTTTAAACAGTCTGATGAGTCTTTTCTTGAACACTAAACAGGACTGCTGTATTGCTTCATGTGTACCATACTGCAACCTTATGTTTTTAATAGCAAGCTGCGTATGATATTGTGCAGAACTTTGATTTAACCGTACTACTACCAATATATGCAGACATTTTTATCTTTTTCATTTCCAGTGGCTAAGAACCTTCACTTTATATTGTTATTGTTTTGATCTGATGTGTTGCAGAAGAAAGATTTACATACTGTAAGAAAAGTAAAAAAGTCCTAAAACTGAGAGTGAAAGCCTTCTTTAAAATCTATGTATCCACCTTCATATGGCTCCTCAAGAATCTGTTTCATGTGGCAGCCAAAAGAGGGATACAGTGGCTTTGTGAAAGAATGCATCTGGTTATGTTACATTTTTTATGTAGTAATGCAATAAGCCAATAACAACCACATATTCCATTTACTAACGTTCACCTTAAGATACATTTTAATGGGGTCTTTTTACTAAACTGGGAGTGCTTGTGAGTGACATAAGTCCTTATATTTGTAAACCAACACATTTCCACATCGTTCAAATCTGCTGTCAAGACTTTTCTATGTGTAACAATAAAATCTTGAAGAGTTTAAAAAATAAGTTTTCAGTTGCACAAAAATTTGTAAATTTACTGAAGTCAACTTACATTTTGACTCATTCAAAATTACTCATCTTGAATACTTGACAGCTGATTCATAAACCTGCGGGTCCTTTGCGAGTTGCAAATTTGCGGGGTCTTATTTCCAAATTTCAACTCCTATCCCCAAGGGGGGTAGAAATTGACTTGTGAGGGTCCCTATTCCCCTTAACTCAACTGACTACTCAAATTCTTATTGAATAGACCCAATTATGTTTTGGAAGACTTTCAAATGACCCAGATGAGTAATATTGCTTTTAAATCTTAGGATATAAATATTCTATGGTGGAGTAACTGACGGCCTAATTGCACAATTATATAATCGTCAGTAAAACATTCCAAGACATCAAGCATATAGGAAGCGTTGCTCCTTTTTTAAATAACTTCTATTTCGGTTTATACCCTGAAATTCTGAAACTTTTAAGATCTCTTTTAGTCAATGCCTAGAGGTCCATATCCTTTTATAATCACATACTCACTTGATTTGGCTGACCTTACCCCATGCTACCTTCTTCAGTACAACTTGAAAGGGTCATTACACCTTCCTAACCTTTAACTGGGTATTTCTGATTAACACAATACTGGAAAAGAGCAGAATATAACCATGCCATGGATTTAGGATTACATTTTCTTGCCATGTCATGTTAAGACCAACTGGACTGAGTAGGCTAAAACTGAGTGACTTGTAATGTGAACTTGACTGTCAACTCAGAGGGTTTACAATTTAAGACACCAAAACTTGTTGACTGTTAAATTGAAAATGGACTCAAAAAAACCTCTCCGAATGAGGCAAACTGACAAAAATCAAACTCAATACACTTGATCTGGTTTCAACTACTAGATAAACAGAGGTTGTCCAAACCAGCACCTTCAAATCAATAGCAGCTCATCGTTTACAAATTCTTTACTTAATTGCAAGTTGGCTTAGTTGAGTGGTTTTGAGTAGACTTGGGTGCCAGCCAACTCTTCGTGTTCGTCTTTGTGTTCTTCTTCTAGGGGGAAAAAAATCTTCATATTCCACTAATATTCGCCCGTTCCTGTGTTTGGTTTGGGCGAATATTCGTGTACATTCTTCGTGTTCGTTTTTTTATAGTCCGGCGCTCAACATGAGATGCTGGCACCGCGACGGAGTCACGGAGAGTAAGGGGCGCCAAGCGGTTGCCGAGAACTTCACGAGCAACCGCTCGGCGCCCCTGACCGGGACTTAGATTAAAGCATCGTTTTTTTTTTTAAACTTTATTTAACATCAATGATGTTAAATAAAGTTAAAAAAAAAAAAACAAAAAAAAACAAACGATGCTTCTAAGTCCCGGTCAGGCGCCCCTGCAACCATGGCGCCCTGTGCGGTCGCACAGGTCGCACACCCCTAAGGCCGGCCCTGTATATAGACACCGATAATAACACAAATTCTGTACAGCATACAATCAAGCCTAATTAGCGTACTGCAGTGTTTTGGAAGTGGCCAGTGACACTGCACATTGTATATGCCTTAGTCGTTGAATTGTACATTATACAGGGCCAGCTCAGCCCTTCTTACTTTTAGTTACTTCAAGGATAGTGAAGAAAGGAAGCCGAAACCACAACTATCTTGCAAACGCTCTCTTTAGTGAAAAACACCATTGTTTCTGTCTATAACATTTACATTTAATTGTTTCAGTACAGATTTGTACATTCACTTACATTGTAGCATTTCTTGTGATTATAGTCTTATTCTATGACTTAAAAGATGTTAATTATACATCGGCATGACAATCTTTTTTTGGCTGATATAGTTTACTACAAAAGCTACGTTTTTCCCCCCTCTGCTTGCAAAGCTGAGCAATCGTTACTTTTTTCTATAAATGTCTTTATTTTGAAATTAAATGTTTTATTATCTATAAAAATATAAAATTAATTATTTTTTTTGGAAGGAGGCACCAAAAAGCCCTCTTGCCTGGGTTGCCATTTGGTCTAGGACAGCACTGCATCTGATATTGTGGATATTTTATATATTTATACTGTATATGCCATATTAGCTAGTCTAGCAATTATATATGAAGCACCTTGTCTTAAAACTTTTTTTATTTGACGGGCAATATTACTGGGGAAAAAAGGAAATTGTTCTAATCTCTTATTTTTTCATTAAAAAAATCGGAGGATGCTAGAGGTATAATCAATCATAACTTACCATTAATATTACATTGGACGGATGCTTACTTCATTTCACAAAATAAAATACTGAATATGTGAACAGCAGAGATAATGATTTTGTCAGGCCTGTAGACAGATGAAAGGAGGTGGAAATCCACTCATCTATGTTATGATCTAACAAGACCCTTGACTGATCCATGAGTAAATGTTACGCATAGCAGAGCATAAAATGTAAAACATAATGCAATGCAGGAAGTGTACTGTGGAGAGAGAGAGAAAGTAAACAAAGCATAATAAATACATCAAGCAAGAAATAGGGTGTTTACATTATGCTGCTTTTTATACTATCGCTAGCCTTCAGTGCATTCAGTGTGCCACAAGAGTAAGTGTGTGCTGGTGTGTGTTACTTTTTTTTATTTTATTTTGCGTTGAGGGGGTTGCAGTAGGTGGGGAGTGGTAGAGCAGCAAGCCACTTACCCTCTTTAATCCGGTGGAAAAAGGTAAGAGTCCTACCTGTATACATATACAGAGAGAAATGAAGATAATATGTAAGAACATACGGTATTTCATATAAAGGCTCTCTAGGATGTACTAAACATATTCTTCCTTTGTACTATTGTGAAATCTACCAAGTATGTCTGCTTTACATATATTAAGACAAAATGATACATAAAAAAAGTTTGCACATCTGGTAGCAATCAAGTGAGAGATAACAGGGCAGATATTGCTTAAAAGCACCTGACTTTTTCATATAAAGAAAACTATTTACAGAACTAAGATAATGTAATAGAAGTATTTTAAGATACAAATCTTTATTTGCACTGAGAAAACAAAAAAATATTACCTTATCTGTGCAGTTTGACATTGAAATTGAAATTAATAATATCAACTTATTTTTTTTTATTATTTGATAAGGTCATTTTTTTGACTTATTGATGCCATGCTTTTAGTGAAATGAGCAGTGACCTCTGTGCCTACTAATGCTCCATCCCCATTCACAGACATTGCGGCCACACATTCAATGGTAAAATATCTGTAAATGTATAAACTCAATAGGGATTTGCAGGAGAGTTGCAGTTTCAGTCCATGAGACATTCTAAAAAGACCAAATCTGGCAAGATGCTCCTACAGAGTGTGGTTGAGCAGGTTGAGAAAATAGAAAGTGATTAGAGAGGATAGCTTCACAAATAGATTCAAACTGATATCACCAAGATCAATAACAATAAATCTCTCATACTAACTCATACAAATCTCTACTGTTATATATGTATATCTGACACACCAAGAAAAAGCCCAGTAGGATACTGGCGACAGCCAGAAGATTGTGCATCCTTAAAGGTCCTTAAAGGTGACATTTATGACCTTTAGCTATAGGGTTTTGTCACATATATTCTTGTATATAATAATATATAAGACTTTTGCATTTGGATCCGTATGAATTGCAAATTTACGGAATTTTGGTACATTGGGTGATTCATACAAAGCCATGAAAACGAGGCCCCACATTCATTCACATGTTCACTCTCTCCCGCTCACATTGTTGTTCACTCTCTTTCATTCTCTAAATGTTTCCCTACCTTCTCTGCCGACCACTTCTGTATCTTCATCTTCTATCTTTTATCTTCTCCAATCTGCTATCTTCAATCACCTATCTTCTTCCTCAGCTCCACGGACATAACCCAGCAAGAACATGCGCCAAAGTGTCCGGTGACATCTTCTCCCTGGTCCTTTAATCGGGGGAGAGGACATCACAGAAACCACCATCACTTTAAGTCAGGACAATATTTTGGCAGAAGTGCCCAATGTGTTTTGTCCGCTGAGTTGCGAATGAAGACGCAAGATAGAAGATTGAAGAGAAGGTAGAAGAGTAAAAGACAGAAGATGCGAAATTGGTAGGCAGAAGCTGTAAGAAATTAAAGAGTTATTCTTTTAGGGAATGCGTGACAAATAAAGCACGAATACAAGTATATCGAAAAACGTATAATGAAATAGAATTAGGTCCCTGTTACAGGTTATAAAACATATAACATACACAAAACATGCAATAATACAAAATAAAAGGGATACTTAAGCATTCTGATACTCATTTTTTTAATTTAGTGCAGATGGATAGCTTGTGTGCATTCAAAGTCTTTGGTTTCATTTACCATATTTTTAACTGTTAAATATAGATAAGAATCATTTATATGCAGATAAGATGCAAATTGCTAGGAACTATAACACATTTATTGTATTTTTGTCTCTGGTTTTAGAAAAGGTGATATAAGTGTCTTGGACAATGTGAAAATCCCACAATAATCAACACATTTAGAAGGTGCTATGTAAAAAAAAAGTGTCTTAATTAAAAGGTATTATGGAATGATGTACATTACACCAGAAATAAACATGTATATGAATTAAAAGGACATTCTAGTGTCACGCGCAGCCTTACCAACCTGTTAAAACAAAAAAATAAAGACTTACCTTTGGGTGAAGTTGTGGATGAAGGGCACCCCCCCCCCTCCCAGTGGTCCCATTTTCACACCACAGTACTTTAAGAAGCCATTGAGTGCAAGAGCAGAGTTCTGGTTAGATTGAACAAGCACTGGAGTTTAATGGAGGCAAAAACAGCATGTAGGTGGAATCCCTCCATGCAAAGGAGGACCATACAAAAATGTAATGGGGACACAATATGCATATGATGTCTAGGTTCCCCTTACAAGAACACACACAAAGTTAAGGTCTGACTGGACATCAGGGAAGAAACATTTTGCAGGCATGACATGTGAAGCCGAGATTAGATACCCTTAAGGAAGGGAGTATGTGTTTATAGCTTTGACATCAAGGTAATCATTGAAGAACACAATTTCCCTGTCAGAATTCTTCTCTTCAAGTCTAATGCCCTGCATTCCACTGACTTTTCCACTTAATATCTATTTTCTTTGTGTGAACTTTGTTTGTACTAAGCTACTATCGCTTACTTCATTTACTTATATCTCCCACAGCCAATGTGTGTTTGGACCAGATGCTGAAGTTTATTAATTACACATAGATGGCCTTTAAACAAGTGCTTATCTCACAAACATTTTTGTGCGCATTACAGCAGTGTCTAAGGACCTGACTCCATGGAGAATGTATAAAGTATAGTACAGCTATTTCTAAGCCTCCTACATTATTTCCTGTGTGCATCGTAAAAATCTGTCCGTTTTCTTTGATATTACGAGAATAAGCGACAACTTTTTTTCTCATATTGTAATTTTTGTCCAAACTACTGGTAGATATTTCTTCTGGAATACCTGTGCATACTGTGCATTTTTAAAATAATTATGCCAAAATTTCACTAGTTTTATTTTTACAGATTAGTTTAATGACAATACTAAGAAGGTATTGAAAAATACATCCAGATGCTATAATATATATATATATATATATATACATATATATATGCGGAACAGGCCTGACAAAGGCTAACTGCCCAACAGGGCGATCAGTGCCTAGCAAAGCTGCCAAGGTGCTGCTACCCCCTGGACTTGCCACCATAGGACAAGGCCTAATCAGCCTATGCACGTATATATCATTATACACACAGTATACACAAGTGAAGTAATTAAAAGCAGACTGGGCTGGCCAGCAGACACACCGTTTAAATGCCTGGTGGGCTGATGCCTGAAGGCACCTTCTAAATACCTTGCTGTGCTTTAGTGTGTGGCCACCAGCTGGATACATATAGCTGCACAAGGAAAATGTTTACGTGCGTAGTGCCCAGCTGCCATTCGCACATATGCCATTTATCCGTCTCTGATCCCCAGTCCAGCACTGATTCTATGCATGGCTTTTTTCTAAAATTGCAAGAATAGGGGAAAAAAGGGATGAGGAATGGAGTAGAACACGGGTCTACGATCAATTAGATAACATATACTGTTTTATGTATTGGGATTATGTATGTTAAGGCAATCACTTAACATCATTGCAAATAAATAATTTGTGAACATTTCGCTCATATGCACAAAAGACAACAAATAATGTGTAATAATACACTACCTTTGTATTTAACTAGCCTCCTGACAGCAGGGGGCAAGAGCAGACTTCTGCTTCCAATTAGTACATTCAGTTAGAGAGAACATTTTAGTATTTTTCACACAACTGAGAGTTATTATACTATTTGAGAGGGTATCATAATAATTATTTGTGATACCGATGTTGACAAATGTTGGGAGAATGTGCCCCTAGATGGGCAATTTGCAGTACTAAACAGATTAGCTAAAATGTGTTCTTAATATACAGTCCCGAGGTCAGTATTGTGTTTGATCTATGTGAAAGTACAATATAATGTAATTAAAGGTTCAAAAGAAAGTTCATCCTTTGGTCATATCTATCTACCTATCTACAAAAGAAAAAAAAAAACTATTTCAAACAAAATACCATAATACCCATATAAAAATACATTCTTTTGGTAGTACAATAATATTGCCTGGTCTAGCCTTAAAGGCAGATGATTAATTTCTGGAAATTGCTTTTGATATGAACCTTAATTTATATGTGTGTTTTCATAGTCACTTACCTTAAACGTGCTTTTACACTTAGAATAACACATTAATTGCATCTTGTAGTATCTTAAGCACATAAACTTTATCTGTCATTTTATTCTCTCTTGACGTAAAAACAACTTGCTGTAAAAGTTTCCATGGCAACATCCTATCAGAGGCAACCTTTACATGATTGACATGATTAAAGAATGTTACATAATGGTACATGTATAATCTAAAATCTTATAGAAGTCCTTCCAAGCTAATGTTCTCCAAAAAATTGGCATATTTAGTAACATGCAGGTTGCTTGCGAGTGCATGCAAGGGAGTTCTACAATAATATTTTGAATATTCCTCCCCGTTAGGTTGTATGCGCCATATTGTCAAGTTGTTGATGTTATTACCTCCAAATATTGCTTGTACCCATGCTACAAGCAATGTCAGTGACATCTTTAAGGATTGCTACATTAGTTCATATATTTTACATAGCTTGCCCTACTTAGATTTGGGGGACCAAAAGCGACTTTTCATTGTAAATACATTTATTTCTATTCACATAAGGAACTATTATTCTGTAACATTACAGCTGTGCTTTAATACTCATGATGGTTATGTTAGTTTAAGCTGTTGGTTTCGAGTCACAGGTGATTGATCCCTAAAAGCAGACCACTTCTTTGGTTCCTATTTATTGCCAAATTCAAACCGATCTTTAGTGGTCTGTGTTATTTTTTGTCCTAGGTGATCCTTTTGTATTGTGATGCACCACCATGCTGGGTCAGGGATGTGGCCAAACACAGCTTTACCTCAGGACCACCTACACAATTTGAGTTTTATAAGTGCATCTGTTCGTAGCCTGCTGAGAAGCAACTTCAGCTTTCCTCCAAGGTATTTCTTACTGTTGTCTTTGTTCACTGTCACTTGATGACAGGCCTGATGTCAAAGGGGACCTCTCTTCTCACTGGCATGTCAAGAACCTTTTCATGTATGCGCAGATCATAGAAATACAAGAGGAGTGGTCAAAGGAGAATAACATCTGTTTACAACTTGAAAATATGGTTTCTACATTGAAACACTTTAAATTCCTCTAATATAGAGATTTGAATTCACGCATCCTCAGTCCAAAACAAGAGGAAAAACATTAGGAAAGTATATTGCAACCAAATCATTTGAAATCCTACACAGTTTGTGGCTGTGGCTAGTAAAATAGAATGCATGCTGATGCAGAGGAGATGCAGAACAAGTAGCTTTGGTTTGTTTCCATGACTGGTATAGATATGCCCACTTCTTTGGGCAATTCTAACACCCTGGCCATATAGCACAGAGGTTTTGGGATGCATGAGCCTGGATCCAACTGCATTGGGGATACATAGGGCTTTATTCAATAAGCCACGCTAATCTTTACTGTGGTTGAAATCCTATGGTTTGGAATTCACCTACATGTCCATAAACAAGGTAGCGGTCATGGAATCTGGATTGCAGCTGCTGAAAAAAAAAATAACATAAAAAGCAAAAGGAAATATCTTCACCTAAGCAGCTTAAATGAGACCAGAGAGGTGGTGCGTCGAAATGTATACATTTCACTCAAGCTTTCTAGATGTTAAGAAACTAAATCTAGAAATATTTAGAGCGTTCTAAACACTGTTCAAAGGTAAAATAAATGGCCAGCATATGTGGTTTGACACATAACACAGACAATTAAACCCTTTTAATGTCATATTAAATTCATTAAATATGCACCAGCACTGATACGGTTGAACATTTTTTGCTGGGTTCATATGATTATTTTTTTCCTCTTAATATGATTAATAGTTTTCTGCATTTCTGAGCTTTATGCCACAGAAATATTAGTACTCAATTAATATAACCATGTGAAGGTTATTTCATTCAAGCGCTTGCTGCAAATGTATACATTTTAAATATTTACATACATTTGCTTTGTGAAATGGGAATTCCATCAATTAAGATTGATATCTAAATAACACTGATTTAAAAGGTTCACGAGTTTGATAATAAACTAATGCTTGGTTGTCTATTACCTGGCTCAGTTATATATATTATATATATTATATATTGTATTTTTAGTTTTAATGTAGTTGTATAGTGGTAACAATTTACACAGCAGTTGACGCAGAACATATTGTAGAACAAATGCAGATAGACAAGGACAAACTAGTACCTAAAGTAAAGTACGAACACCTATATTTAATCACATGCAATGGTTGGTGTATTATGTTCTACAATATATCGTAGCGTTGTACATTTAATATTGATCTGTTATTATTGGCAATCATTTCAGACTTACCTTCTAGCTTCCGCTGCTGGGTCGTCAAATCATAACACAGTTTTTCAATTTTTCCTCAATAATAGTCTTTGCTGCGTTTCCCCCTTAACATTTCTACTTATCTAATTCAGATAAGAACAGTAATAGAACCAAACCCGGCTCTTGTGAGACAAAAAAAATGTACAATATCATGTTTCAGAAAATGTTTTAAACACGACATTAAGGAATGAAAAATAACAAACCTGGGGTTTTAATAACAACAACTCATCAATCACATGTCACTTTATTATATTACTATTCACCGACGCAAGCATACTGACAGGAGGTGGCAAAATAATGAATGAGAAACTCCAAAGACAGATACCAAATGTTGATATTATATTGGAGTTGTAGTAGAACTTTATTACAGATCTACGAGTGCCGTGGTTTGCATCTCAATGAGATTGCCTTGAGGGAAGACAGTCCAAATTTCACTTACTATATTTATAATATATTTATTTAAAATACTAGCAATTTTAAAGAGGCAGTCATGCATTTTAATCTGTGAAGCACTGATAATCTTTTCCGCATTCATGTCATTGCGCATGCATTGGCACAAGGGGGAAAGGGCATTTTCCTTTGAACAAGCTCAGTAGCCATATAAATTTAAATATTCTGAGTAGGGCATTAATATGAGTTTACAGCCTCAGATATCTATACCAAGAAACAGTGTTAATCTGAACAGATTTGTAACTCTAAAATTGACATATGGAGTTTGTATGTAACTTTTGTGTCTAACTTAATTTATCATTTGGTTTTTTACATTTCTAGGGCCCCCCAAAAATTTACCGCTACGTCTATGGGGAATTTTCAAATTATAGCATTAACTTTACGAAGACGAGAAAAAAAACAAAGAATCTTATTAAAACGATTTTTAAAACTTGTGAGCTGAGCAGCATCTAATCACATATTGCCGATGCTGAGCAGTGTGCAGTGTGCTCATAATATGATATTGATAATTAATGGAAAATTATGTTTTGCTATATGGTTAAGCAGTGACAAAATTCTATAAATGCATTTGATGTTAGTTAATAAACCTAATTAAATAAGAACCAAATTATTTTCCTGATAAGTAGTTTCTATGAATTGTAATGTGAAAAAATGCATTTAATTTGACCTGTCAAATGTTGTTTTGGCTGTCAAAAAGCCAAAAATCTGATGAGTGATTTGTATGGGCTACAGAGATGTAGTATGTTAGCGTATGATATATTAAGGCCGTATGCAATCATAAGCAGGGCTATCATCACCACACAGATTTAGCTTATTACTTATTCAGTAACTAAGAATTATTGCAAGAAAGAGACACAATATAAAATAGCTCATTTATTTTAAAGTCAGCAAATTGTCTTCTATTTTCATATGTTGCTATAATGGCTAAAGTGTATTATTGCTTCTTGTCCAATTGCGTAAGACAAAAAAAGTTGAAGGAAAAGGTAACTTTACCTAATCATGCCTTTTTAGATTTTACGTTAAACCTTGCTTGAAGCATTTTTCATTTAAACTCTGCTGCAAAGTAGCTAACTATATAATCAAAAGCACGAGGACTCCTGACCATCACACCTAAGTGAGCTTCTTGGACAACCCTTTCCAAACCCATGGGCAATAATATGGAGTTGCTGGCTATAACCTCCACTCTTCTGGGACGGCTTTCTTTTCCACAAGATTTTGGAGTGTGCCGATGGGAAAATATGCTCATTCATCCAAAAGATCATTTGTGAGACCGGCACTGATGTTGGATGAGAAGACATGGTTGACTATGAGCGGTTTGGAACCTTATGGTGAGCGATGACACAGAGGACAGGATTATTTTTACTCACTATGCGCTTCAGCACTTGGCAGTCCAGCTCTGTGAGTAAGCTTTATCTATTTAAAGGGCCCTCTCAGCTAACACATGCATTAAATTGCTTATTATGTCTGGAGAGTCCCATTAATAAAGAGCAATTCTGGTGGACAGTACTAAACATCATTAGGGGCATTAGTTTTGATTGCCAATTGCTTTTCTGTTTACTATCGGTTCTGATTTCAAATAACAGCTAAACGCTTGAAGGAATGATTGGAACTGGTTATCATCTCTGTTCACCAGTCTACCATACGCAAACTATTAAACAGACATCGGAGTCCATGGCAGGACACCACAAAGGAAGCCCCTGCTCTCCAATTTATTCACGGTATCACACATGATAATGACAAGGGGCTGTCCGCTGGCTAAAAATTAGTAGAATTTATGTAATGCAGCAGCACAATGACCTTGAGCATCAAACTAAATCTACTACAGAATAGTTTAAAAAAATAAAATCCACTTTTTGGAGAGGCCCTGTCAGAGCCCACACCTTAACCCATTTGAGACGCTGCGGAATGACCTCAAGAGAGCCGTTCAAACCAGACATCCTAAGAATATGGCTGAGTGTTTTCAGTTCTGTAAGGAAGATTAGTTTAAAATTCCTCCTTAATGTTTTTCTACCAGCACTTTGAATGTTTAATGGGTGTGTTCAAGCTAAAGCACATCGTGTTTGTCTATACTTGGGACTTAGCTGGTTTTCTGCAATCATTTTTCATAAAATGCAATCTGATCTACATCTAATTCCAAAGGGTTCTAACTTTTTCTTGCCACTGCACTTCATAATGCCAAGATATACAATAAGAACAAAAGAGTTGTTTCAGGAAGAATTTGTTTGCATGCATACAGGTATTTTATGTAATCAAGTATACATTTTGGCACCGTTTGCGGAAATGCTGCAGTGAAAAAACACGGCTGCAGAGTGCACTCAAGAAACACATCTAAGATGACATAAGAAATTATTTCATATCTTTAGAAACAGATCAGATTCAAGGTTTTGTGAGATCATCCATAAAAAAAGTAAACAAGATGGAACAAAAACACACCATACACCATGTAACTGTTTTTTTCAGTTTATTTTAGTGTTGTTGGGATTGTGAATAAGACTGTCTTCCTGTTGGCCTTCAGTAATAATATTTGTTGAAGTGAGGACCAGAGATGCAGAAATCTTATAAGTTATTGTGTGCTACGAAAAATAGTAGTAGATTGTACGTCACAGTCTGTTTCTAACTATAAACATATAAACATATTTTGCAAATACTAAAAAGTTTTCTAATTACCCTCCCTCGTGTCAAATTATAATATTTTTCAAGCATAGTTCTTTTAAAAAACACAATTTAAGACTAATAAAAAGACAATTTAAGACAGTTCGTTTTACAATTCTGGGTACATTGAAAAGAACATACATAATGGCATCTAGCGCTTTTAAGACATATAACACAAAGTGTTTAAAGTGCCACCTCTTCATCAAACACATTAAGCAATAATTCAGCACATTGTGTTGGTCCCAAAAAATGCCTATCCGTATACACAATATTTCCAACAGGCTAGGATACTAAGGATTTGGAAATGGGTAAGACTCGATTTCACATATTTGTTCTAAATACTGGCCTCTGCGAATTAACTCTCAGTTTCCCCATGCACATTCTCCATGTGCACTTTGAGGTAGTCGTTTCTTGTAAACTTCTTGTGGCAGAGCTGACACTCTGCCATCGGACGGTTCGGGTTGTGAGTCAGCTTGTGTCGGATCAACATCTTTTTAAGGCTGAATGACAGATCGCATACCTAACAAAATGGCAAAAGAAACGTGATTTTCATTTCTATAAAGTATATAAATTATAATTAAAAAAGTACAATTGCGTTATTATAGACATCAGAAAAAATATACCCCCAGATATAGATAGACTGTCTGCTACTAGATACATAGCTTTGAGCATGGTGCAGGGTGGAATTGCAAAGGCCAGAGAGGTCCACATACATATAGTTGTTTTAATCTTGTTAGATCACGCAAATGCATACACAAAAATATACAGTATATGCCCAACGCAACAACAAAAACACAATGACACAAGAAAATGCTCAGATATCTAAGATACAAGGTCATTAGCATCCACATGCTGACCTTATAATCAGAATATCCGGCCTAGTCTTCTACTGAGTTATTTGCTTAAGAGCAAAACGCCCAGACATACATGCAATTCAGGCTATAACACAAGAATAACTGCACAAGTATTGTGCGGTTTGTATTTAAGTGTTTAGCGTTTTTTTTTTTTTTTGTATTTACCTTATAAAAACAAGTAAATGAGAAGCCAGCAATACATAATTACAGGTGAAATGGTACTCAATACTTTTTTAGAATAAAAAGTGAAACTCACATCACACTGGAATGGCTTTTCTCCCGTATGGGTCCTCATGTGCTCATCCAGTCCCCGTTTCTGGCTGAAAGCCTTGTTACACTGGGTGCACTGGTATGGCTTTTCCTGTAGCGGATGACAATAGCGAGTGAGTCGACATAACTCGGAACTGATAAATTAAAAAAACAAAGGGTTTGCTAAAATGATGAAATATAGTTGTATGTCTTTAAAGTTGTATTTCCACCCAGAGCATCATTTGCATTAAGTGCAATGATATAGATAGTTTGGATAGTTAGAAAGTTTTGGCCGACTGCTTCGAGCTTTGCACTCACGGATCTGTATGTTAATCATCTAAGAAAACGGCCTAGCCATTATACAGAATTATGAGGTAACAATATGAAAACATGAAGTAAAAAGTGAAGTTGAAAAGCATTTTTAGTTTTCGTCAATTTATTACGGGAAAATGTGTATTTTCAGTAATAGTTTTAGAAGATCGTTACAATGGCATAGCAATACTATTCTTTGTGATCATGTATTCCCAAACATGTACCATCTGTACACAGTTAACATATAAACTGTCTCAATCTGAATTTGCGTAATTTGTAGTGTCCGTATAAATGTTTACGTGTCAGTGATTTTCTGATTACTAGCTTTCCCCAAACCACTCTGATCTCTCAGGTCTCACAACACACTGTGTCCAAATTCCCATGAGAACATAATCTAGCTTTCTGGCTAAAATAATTCCCAGCAGATCTTTTAAGTGGTAAGTTTGTTTTTATCCATAGTATATTTATTGTATCTATATATATATTATATATATATATATATATATATATATATATATATATATATATATATATACACACACACACACACACACACGTATATATATATAAAGTGGTAACAAGTAGAAAAAGGTGAAGCTAACAGAAAAATAGCCAGATGCTGATCTACAATTCTTATGATTCTTAGTCATCTGCTGATCTAGGAAGTAGTAGTGTCACAACATCTGGACAGCTGTTAGCTACCACCTGTTATTTGCCCCTGGTGTAAAAGATCATGTCCGCCCTGTGTAAATTACCATGGTAAACGGCAATCTTCATATTGGAATCATTGGTAAAAATGAAACAATTCTGTAACACAAACCATACAGTATCTTCAACACAACGGTAAAGCCAACAGTTTTGTTTATTACTCAGTACCCCCTCCTGAGAAAAGTTGACAGATATGAAGAAAGGGGATTTGAACTTATATCTGGAAGAGTTTAAAGGAACAAAATATAAGGGCATATATTGGCTTTATTTGAAGAAGAAGAAAAAAGAACAGATCTATTGGGCAAAGTATTGTGCTTAATGGTGACCGATAAAATCGAGCAAAGAGAGTATCCATTTCTAGATAACAATGCGTGTAAGCTGATTTATCGTTTCTGTATGTAATCTTGTTACGTTTTATGCTAATTGTGTCCTGTCTACCCTTTGTACAGTGCTGTTGAATGTGATGGTGCTATATAAAACAATAAATTATAATAATTTGGACACCGTCTGCTCTAACCCCTTAAGTGGCTGTAGTTGAGACACCCCCAAGTAATAAAATGAAAAAGAATTAAAATGAACCTAATATACATTACCAATTAAAGGTTTGGGGTACTTAGCTGTCTTCATGGAAAACAAGGACCTTTCTAGCTGTACCAACATAATTGCAAAAGGGTTTTCAATTAGCCTTTTTTGAACTTAAACTTGGATTAGCGAACACAACGTGCCATCGGAACACAGGAGCGATGGTTGCTAATGAAAGGCATCTGTACGCCTATGAAGAGATTCCATTAAAAATCAGCCGCTTCCAGCTACAATTAACAGCGTTTACACTGTATTTCTGATCCATTTCATGTTATTTTAATGTGCTTGTACATATATGCAGATTGTACCCAAAGCCCACTGAACTAATAATATATAATATCGGTTGTCTTTTCTGCATACAAAAAGGTTGCCTTCACACTTAAATGCAATTTGAATGCTAATGTAAAGTCACGTTCAAAGTAAGAGACAATTTAAATAAGCATTAAAATGATGTTAATAGGACGTTAAGAGGTCTGCTTACATTGTATACACCTAAGCTGGCTTTCCCATACAGGTACATTGCCTATTTTGACCAGCATATAGTGTTCCATGGGCTTCTTTAGTGTGCTAAACTGTAAAATGATCCACATTATATCTATAAAAAGGCACTCTTGAAGGGCTGGAGGGCAATGCTACAAAATGAAAGAACTCTGCCAAAGTACTGTGCCGTCTGATACAGGTTATGTGGAGGAAATCATAAAGCCTGGATATACGGTATCACAAAAGTGCTCTTCAAAAGTTTCTTATGTGTATCTTTCAGGAAGTTCATGTGATTATTTAAGGGTGCACACTAGAATTCTTATTTTTTTTTATTTTAGCCCTAATTAACTTGTGATTTTTGTCTTTCTTGAGCACCTTAGACGTGCATTAATACAAATGTAAAAAAAAAAAAATAATAATATTGTATATTAGTCTCCAAAAATCTGACTGATTAGTTAAAGTTGCTCTACGTAATCATTATTTTCTACCATGTACGTTTAAGCTAATATTTTCTGTAACACCACCCTTTACAGATCGGTAAGAAAGTATCCCTACTTTGTCGTGTATAGTTTTCTGACAGTTTACTTTGGTTTAAAGGTTGTGCACACACATTTAATTTCTCTTTAATAAGACGCACTTCGAGTACAATGAAAGTGTGTTTCCTGTGTTTGGGGTTCAAGTCTTTCTCTCCACTGACCGTGACCTTTATGTTATATTGAAGCACCACTGTGGTACACTTCATCTGAAGGAGCCCATGCTGCTTGAAACTTAGTAAATCTATTTCCACAGCATGCCCTTGCATACCATAGACTCTTAGAAGTTAGAAGAACAGATTTATGATCATAAACAGCCATGGATCTACTAAACAGCATGCAATCACATAAGAATGTTACTTTTCCCTCTTTATTTTTTCACGAACGCATGGGTAGGAGGCTGGAAGTGAACCCCCAGTTGGGTTTAAATGCTCTTGCCGGTATTCATATAGACTACATATAAACCACAGGGCTGTTGGTA
This sequence comes from Spea bombifrons, assembly GCF_027358695.1. Lineage (NCBI taxonomy): Eukaryota > Metazoa > Chordata > Amphibia > Anura > Pelobatidae > Spea > Spea bombifrons. The sequence goes on along the minus strand of NC_071087.1, from coordinate 43,001,967 downwards.
AGTTCATACGCAAAAAATAAAATAAATAAATATATATCACATGAAATACAATATTTATGCACAAAGGAAGAGTGGAATAGGCATTAGTCACAGTTTGTTCATCCTTTATTGAAAACTCTATTAAAAGGTAAAAACCTTACTAACTCTGTAAAATGCAATGGTGTGAATCAATGAAGCAACACTAGGCTTAAAAATACAACAAACCACTAATTCCAGTTCTATGCGTTAATGATTTAACGTGGAAAAAAACTGAAATTGCTCCAAATTCCTGTAGCGTTCAGTTTAAAATCAGTGGTGTGGTACATAAAACACGGTTCAAATAAGATGAAAGTGAAACAAATTATGAAACATCGCTCAAAAACGACAAGGTACAACAAGAATCAGCAGTCGAGGGCAGAGATAATGAGAGGAAGAGAGAGAGAAGACAGTAGACATTGAAGGTGGAGTAGAAGAAACTTGTGAGCATGAGCTTAGGTGGCACAACTTAGCATAAGCACAACCCCCACCTGTGGACGTCAGGCCCTCATACCACCCTCATGGAGTCTGTTTCTGACCGTTTGAGTGGACACATGCACATTTGTAGCCTGCTGGAGGTCATTTTGCAGGGCTCTGGCAGTGCTCCTGCTTGCACAAAGGCAGAGGTAGCGGTCCTGCTGCTGGGTTGTTGCCCTCCTACGGCCTTCTTGCCACAGCTCACATTGATGTGCCATCCTGGATGAGCTGCACTACCTGAGCCACCAGTGTGGGTTGTAGACTCCGTCTCATGCTACCACTAGAGTGAAAGCACCGCCAGCATTCAAAAGTGACCAAAACATCAGCCAGGAAGCATAGGAACCGAGAAGTACTCTGTGGTCACCACCCGCAGAATCACACCTTTATTGGGGGTGTCTTGCTAATAGCCTATAATTTCCACCTGTTGTCTGTTCCATTTGTACAACAGCATGTGAAATTGATTGTCCATCGATGTTGCTTCCTGAGTGGACAGTGTGAGTTCACAGAAGTGTGATTGACTTTGAGTTACATTGTGTTGTTTAAGTGTTCCCTTTATTATTTTGAGCAGTGTACTTTTCACACATATCACTTATACTACAACCAACACCAATTATATCTACATCAGGCTTTTTGGCAAACCCTTTTTTTCATAGCATGAATTGCACATTATAAGGGTTTGACTGTGGAAATGTGTAAGCTCAGTGTGTTTGGAAAATGGGTAGCAGAGGGGTTTGGGGTGACAGGGGTTAGAAGAAGGACAGGAGCAGAGAGGACCTGTCCAGGGATCCGAGGGAACAGTGTGTGAAACATTTCATAGTAGCTAATGTGCAGTATAGCCTTATGAACCAGTCTGAGATTTTCTATTTTTAAAGTACAGTGGTCCAACTTTAACCCCCACTTAATGCCTTTAGACACGCTGATGCTCACCGAATCAGGCTAAATATGTGCATGTATCAAAACGTATTAAAACTCCATGGTCTTCATTCCTTACTGCAGAGCGCTCTGTCATTTTGGATTCATATATTTGATATCTTCATTCTCACACATTAGAAGACCGGGCCTTAAAGAATACATGTGAAATAATTTCTACTCTGAGGGTTTAAGTGTACACAGATGGCAGGAAGCAAAATACATACACACATTATCTCCTAACACATGTGGTGCGCGTGTAGTAGCATCAGCATGATGCCATGCATTTAATACCGGGTCTCCTTTCTTCCCTGTATGGATAAAATCAAGCAACTGCAGAGACAAGCATGTTACGAATGAAAACAGAATTAAGATCCCTATCCCTAAGAGTCCTATCAAACTCTTATTGCTCAGTATCTTACTGGTGATGTATGAATATTGGACAAACATAGAAACCATCGAGAAAAATGTATGTTCCGGTGTTCTGGACTACAAAACATAAGAATGGGGATGTGTAAAGTGTCTAATGTCTGTTTTATCTAAACTGGGCATTTTTGAAATATATCTGTAAGAAGGTATATGCGTCCTTTCAGTACATAATGGGTCATGTAGCCAAGCGCTGTTTTCTATTAAGCATTCACAGTAGGTGTATCATCCCCTGCTGGTACCTGGCCTCCATCATAGGTATCATAGTTGCCTGAATCCATGGGGGTCACATTTCATAGCTATGTGTGAAAATGGAAGAAGCACACACAAGTGACCCTTTCTGCCTATTACATTCTAATTTCTCAAGGAAACCAACGACTTACTAAATTTCCTGGCATATTCGTTGTGTTTACTTTATAAGGTTAAGCAAAAATATTTCAGATTTCCGGAACATAGGATGGATTTGGAAGCTGAATCTGTCTACTAATACATATACACTTTTATGTGTGCATAAACAGAAATATTAGTAATTATATATTTTGTGTAAATGCAACACTGAGAGGGTATGACATTTTAAGACTAAAATGTTTGTTACTTTTTGATGAATGATTCATGGCATTATGGACATTTCCACCACAAGTGACATGCAAAAAACCCCTGAAAATGTGTTTTATAGAAGCGATACTTTGTTGACACTCAGGTATAATAGCTATGAATGCATGTCCATTAGATACAAACTAATGGGTTGTAATTTGTGCAATAACACAATTATAATAAAAGGATCCATAGGTTGGCGCTGATGGGGAGCAGCTGGGGCAAATAGGGGCAGTACAGTGGCTTCTGCACAAATATCAATTACGTTAATTATTTTTAATGTCCTGTACATAGGCAACTATGTTCACAGTAAAAATGAAAACAATATATATTTATACCAAGACATACATTACAACAGGCTCAGGCTCTACTTTGCTATGTATGATTGTTTCTGACCAATAGAAGGGATGGCGTACCACCCAACTTCCTATTCAAACAACATTATTGCACTGTGTTATAAAGGGCATGTTGTTATCTATGTACACTGCATATAACAATACACTATCCATTATATTTTTTATATAACAAACAATATGGTCATTTCTAGAATGCATCTGACCAATGACTTAACCCAATTTATTTCATCATAAGTAGTCTGGTAGAATGTTTACAAACCAACATTTGCCTAATGAATTGTTTTGGCCAAGTCTGCCAATTTTGTTTTTGTCATATCCTTTGTATGTACTGTAAAAAGCTTTGCGCTATATAAACAAAACAAAGCTAGAATTCAGCGCACACACAACAAATGTATAGCCTTTTATGCTCTCTAGGTTGTGCGCTTCTCCTTCTGTATATTTATTTTTGCTATATAAGTAAAGGGTAATAATAATAATATTTCCTTCCAGGTTATTAAATCCATTGTACAGCACTATTGAATATTATTGTGCTATGAATAAATAATATAGAACCAAAATGGATTTGCTTTAACACTGCAATACTAGAAAGCATTTTATGTAAATATTCAAGTAGGAAGTTATGAATAATAAATGTAATGATGACAACTGACAATGAAAGCCTTTGATATATATAATAATAATAATAATATTAATCTGAAGTAAACATTATGAGCGGTAGACTAAATATAATATTGGCATGGTTAGAGCGGGATGCTTCCATTGTACACAAACCTTGGCTCTGTTTGCAAAGGTCAAGCAGTGAGCATTTCGTGCTGTGCAGAGACCAAATGAGGAGCTAAAAAAGGTCACGACATTGCATATCACTTTCATGAAATCACACATGGAATATTCCAAAACCTTTGTTTTGTATGTGATTACCAGGCAGCTTTTCTATCGACTGGCAAGTGTGTAATTGTAATAGCAAACTCATTGCCAGTGATCCCCCTGTATTGTTAGGGTGGTCTTCACTCAACACGTCTTCCATTTAGCGTGGAGCCATCAAGATCTGTACTGGGTTCCCTACTGTGCATAACCTTGGCAGCTGCTAGGCCTAAATCAAATACTGGCAGGCCTTTTCAGCAGTACTTAGCAAATGCTAATTGATTTAGAGTTCCGACTAGCATAAACACTGAGTTGACACATTTTAAAGACTACTTTATATACGCTTTTCTTCAGAACTAAACAAGAGATGTATGAAGTCTTGGATAACAGAGAAACATTTGTAGCAAAACAGCAAACAAAGATAAAAAAAAAAAAAAAAAAAAAAAAAAAGATTGTGAATTTTGTACCTATTTATTATTTTCAAATTTGGTGCTTTACCCCAGGAAAAGTGGCCAACAACCACGAGAGTACTGATCTATGGCACATGCAAAACGTGTTACTTATTCTTTATATTTTAAAAAACTAATGGCCTGTAGAGGAACCTAACTCTACGAGTACCCACCAGCAGATAGTTGCTTGTATGAGCTGTGCAACAATTGATACCTCTAAACAAAGGCTTTCTTAATTTGTGCTTATATTTTAGTATGTAATGGTCATTGCCATAACTGGGCTAGCAGGAGCCCTCCTCTGACAGCCAGGGACACACATAGTTGTTTAACTGGGAGATAGGCATGGAGTGGGAAGACACCCAAAACCCAGAGCTTCTCCTGCAGTCTCCGGGCAAAACCCGAAGGGTTCCAAGGTATGGCCATTGCTACTAAGAAATGAGGCACTGAGACAGCAGTGACCGTAGACAGGCTGAAATCAAGACACGCTAACAGCCTCGTCAGACTAAGAGTTTCATCAACCACCCTTTTCAATATTTAGTGTACTCACACAGATTATACAATTTTTTTCTTACAGAATAAGTGGGGCCTTTTTTTTGAAACAATATACATTTGGGCAACATTTTCACCTTATTATTATACCCCTTTTATATATATTTTTTTTTGTCTTTGCCTTGCTCTTAGTGCAACATGATTACGCATGCACTTGTGATATCACTATTGGACCCTAGTGATGTCATGGTGATTGGATTTTTATACAAATTGATAATGCATTCACACGCATTCAGAGTGAGAATTAAACTCACATTCTTGTGCAATTAAGAAGGGTGAAAATGATACAAATGACAAACTGATTATCAGAGTGGGGTGAATAATAAAGAAGAAAAAATATGCCTGGAGTTTATAGAAGAATGACATCAGCCAACATTTAGAATTTGTGGAGATTAAATAACTTTTCTTCGCATAGTCAGCGATTATACCAAGGTGATCCAAAGCAATACATACCAAGAGAACGACTACAATCACTAGTCACTACTTTGTTGTACAAGCATATTATGTATAAATTTAAAAAAAGGCTGTTGCAGAATGTGTTTCTGATTATATAAAAAGAAAGAAAATGCAGATGCAGAAGATAATTCAATTTAATCCACTATTTCCCAGGGCAAACATGGCTCTTACAAACAAGTTAAGCCTTTGTATTTTTAGCCAACAGGAAAGGAAATTACAAATCAAAAGAGTCTATCAGAATCTCCCTTTCATTTTCAGCCGGAACTTTAGAGCTCCTGAGCTGTAAACAGATAACTCGTCATCAAGAGCACAGGCGTACGACTGGCTAGACTTCCTCAACTCCGCAGAAAATGAATTCATTTTCTTTCTCTGATATGATGGGTCAAAACAGTATTGATGTCAAAAGAATGAAATATTTCTATATTAAGTCTCAATACCTATCCACTGGTAAAATAAAAAAATATACAAGAAAATTACATTAAAGCATACTGTGTTTTCCCATACAAAGTAACAAAAATAGCTTGCCAATACTCATTTTATTTGTACAAAATGATGTGAAGTCTCTGAGAAAAAAAATAGACCATTATGATGGCAGAGTACTGACTTCTGCTTGTGAGACCCTATTAATCTCTGACAAACTGGTGATGTGGATAATCTGTTGAGAGAACAAAATTGGGGCTAACAGATCAGTTTAACATCTTCATACAAAAAAGACTCGATAGAAACAGACAAGCCTGTAACGCAACAATTCGTACATTGCTCTAGGGGTTAAGATATGGGAAGAAGACAACATCTACAGTCAAATTAACTTTATACATTTTACAGTAGAGGGATATGAAGTATGTATGTGTTGCAGTATACATAAACATTACATTAGGATGATTGCACACGGAGGCCCACAACAGAGGATAGATGGGAGAGAACTATACAACCCTGACATAAATAAATCAATATTTAATAATAAAACAGCATGAGCAAATATGATTTGTTTCTTAGTTCACATGGAGTGAAATACATTACTTGGGCCCTCTATAATCTTTTCAGCTCCCAGAAACAAAGATCCTCCTCCATACACTGGTACAAAGGAATTAACATTAGTACATCTTCAATTAGTTCAAGTACAAGCCAATATGCCAGAGTAGCACATTACAATAATCATATACACAGCTGTTGGTATTGTAAAGCCATCCGCTTTAAGTAGTGATGTATTTATTGGGTTATTATTCTATGCGTGTCAGACTAATATTTCGGTATTGTTCTAAAAATACATGTCACAATTTGTAAGATATTTGGTTTTAGACATATGACATATTTATGCCTGTTTAAAATATAATTTCATGTAAAAAGCAAAGGTGTGTTTGGAAACACTGCATGATTACCAACATTATTACAATTAGGTCTATTTACTAAGTTAAGGGTTACGCGCCCTTGCATGTTAACAATGCAATATAGTAGCTGTTTGAGAATGCACGCGTGGCTATGTAATGTTATATTTTGTGAGTTTTAGATGAGGGCATGAAACTTCAATGGCAACCTGTTCTCATCTGAGATCCACAAAATGTAACGCTTTAATACGTCCTAAATAGTTATATATATGATATATTAAGGGGGGTGCTGAATTACATCCTGTACTGCCTAAGTCACAACTCACAAAGAAATGGGTTTATGAATCAGAGTTGCTTGCTTTTTTCATCTCAACTCTCCTGCAGTCGAGTGTACGCAAGATGAGAGCGATTCCATGCAATCTCAAAAGGGAGTTGGCATTAGTGAATTTACAATATGGACTTTTGTTGCTGCTGCAAACTTTTATCCAACTCTGTTTTTATTTCGTATTTTTATGGGAGCATGTAAAACAGTTATGCCTGCCTGGAACACAACTGAACATATCTTTATCCCTCATATAATCAAACTAGTGGAGCATGACCTTTAGAAACTCTTTGATGATGCTATCGCTAGCTTTTGGTAGTAGGGCAGCCTCGCTGTCAGCTTGCATACCCCTTGTATTCACAAATCACCCTGCTTCAAATATATAAGCCATACAAATAATCAGGAACAGATTTATGAAAGCATCTCATTTGGAGCAGAAAGTTATGTTATATGGTATAAATTTGTATCCAGTGTGATAAAATCTCATTCAGAATCATGTAATCCTATTATGTACATAGCTGTCACGATTTCCATGAACATAGATCACTATATAAGGGTTGTGTTTAACTAAAACTGTAATCACAATGTAGAGCAATTATCTGCAGAAATCAGAATGAACCTTTATACCCAATCCGCACAGACCAGGATTGACCATCACCGCATGGAAGACAAGATTCAAGACGCATATTTTCACATTCGCTATAGGTTGATCTGGGATTTTAACTTGTTAGACAAGCACAAAACAAGCGAAACAGGTTGAACGTATTCATCTACATTTAGGGGTAACTTCTGAGTGGCAAAGGGGAAATAACAAGAGTAGTATGTAAGTAGTCATGGAAATGTTTATTGCACTCTAGTGAGACTCACTGGGTTAGTGAAGAACACATAGAAAAGTGTCATCTAAGGCACTTACTCAGCCTTTAATAAATACACCCTAAAGTTTAGACCATAAGGGCAGGTAATTCACCTCTATTTAATAAGCTGTCAAACCTAAGGAAGGTGATTGGGAAATGTGTGAATCTAAAACTAAGAATGCCATTGATATAAAAGGCATTGGACAATGCAAGGAGCACCTGGGAAGGTCATCTTATAATGTACATTATTTCATCTATTGGAGTTTAAATAGAAATAGGAATATTTGTATTAATGATTTTGGAACATAATCTATAGAGATGATCGTGTCAATACACACAGTGGATTTAATACAAAGATTTATGTACAGGTAATGTAAGAGAAGTTAATTCATTAGAAAGCACAGCCTTGCAACTCAAATACATCATATATGCACTCTACAGACCTAGCAGTGGTCAGAACCAGTATGCATATAATCATCTTATATTTTATAAGTACAATACTTACATCTGTTATGACATTTTAAGTTTCACTTTGCAAGCTGTATGCGGTTTTGTCCAAAGACATATTCTACTTAAATATTGAGACCATATTAACAATCAATATATGTCATGGAGGTAGGTTTATAACGCTCTAAACGATCGCTTACCCTTGTATGAGTCCGAATGTGCATCTTTAGCCCGTCATTCTTACTGAACGCTTTATCGCAGTAAGGACACTGGTAGGGGCGCTCACCTGCGAATAAGATAAGCATCTTATTGTTAACCATGTGCAGCAGAGGGACAGAAGAAGCTGTCCTAACATCAGAGATGCACAACACGACTATGTCATCTGAGGTTCATATTAATTTAAAAACAACAAAAATGGAAAAAAACTTTAAAAAAAAGTTCACATAAAGAACAAAAGAACCACTGGCTGCACGCTGGGTCGGATCAAAGCACAACTTTTAGATTCCTGAGGTTTCCTAACAACGTATGAATTCACGCAGAGATATGCAAAGCAAAATTGACAGTTCTGCTAACAAGTGAATTATGACCCATTTTGTTGTGGCTGGTAGTTTTTTTTCTTTGCCAGTTTGCTGCTTTGATACACGCTATTTGTAGCGAGTGCTAACATCAGTACACATCTGTTGAGCATTTAAACCATCTGGACTGAAACCATGACATTTAATTAGTATAATCAAATTCTTCTTCTGCACTATATTTAAACTAACAATATGCATGTACTCAAACATGGCCCTTTGTACATCGTTAGATTAAGTAATGACAGTAAGAGCTAAATGGAAGCCAGCAACACCTAGAATCCCTTAGTGGAAGTCCACTACAGAGGAGATCGGTCATATAGTTCCTTATATAGTTTCTTAAAATAACCCGTTATTGCTGTAAATCTGCAGGTTATTTTGGAAGAACTGCCTTTCCTCCTGCCAGTAATAAACCGGTCTATTCAATTGTCAGCTTTGTTGAAGAATATCATCTTTACAGCTACTGTATTATTAAGTTTGCTTTGAGAAAAAAAGTCAAATCCCATACTGATAATATTATTAAAATGGCAGAAGACCTGGGACTCGAGACTCTTGATCAAATCTAGGATGGTCGGATATTGTAGCTCATATCTGGATAATGATATCAGTTTTTAGGTCATTGAATGGTGTTGCTTTCTCATGCATACAAATTGCATGTTGGAATTTGTACGGGTTTAGGAATGTTCTGTTGATGGGAGGCCTCTGGGAATCCCCAATCTGAGCCATGAAGATGATTTATAGTATTGTCATAACTGATTACTCATAAAAACTGAACACAGCCTGCCTTTTATTTTTAAAGTATAATAACAAATACCAAAAGAATCCTTTAAAAAAAAAGCCATATACAGTACACATAGGTTTAGATAAAATTATTAAATTATTTACTGCTTTCATAGTATTATATAAAAAAATGTATTTTATAAATTGTAAATTTTAGATTATTAAGCCTTTGTTATGTATCGACTTATCAAACGCAAACGATAAAACAACAAAATCAATAGTCAGATATTGATTTTCATACGTCCTTTGCCGAGTAAATAGCACAATGTCATTGGACATTCAGTAAATCTGAATATAACAAAATATAAACAATTGGGTAGATGGACAAAGGTTAGAGCTGCGGGTATCACCTGCTCTTCCAAAGGAACTCATTGTCCAAAGTCTTTTAGACTCTTTAAGCTGCTTAGTAGACAACTACTCACATAAGGTGGTTTATTCTCTAAAGGGTGAGTTGGCAGGAGAATTTGCAGCAGAGTTGCGTTTAATTCTCTCACGTTGCTGTTGATTATGAAGTGCCAACCCTAGCAGGTTTCTCCAGTTTGAATAGCTAAGATTGCCTTTCGTAATCCTTAGTTCGAAGGGCGAAGTGACCGGGGGAAATCCTATTCATTTAACTATACATTATACAGGACCAGCCGGGTTCCTCCTGCAGAAGAAGCTCTCAAGGAACGGACCTTCATAATGTATAGTGAATTTGAGAAGCTAAAACACAACTCTCCTGTCCACTCTCCCTTTAGTGAACAGATCCCATTTCCGGTTGTTATGGTAATATGATGTTTTTTTAACTAAATGTGCATAATAAGCCCCAGATTATTTGACCGTATAGAATATTTTTGTGTATTATTGATGAATGCTAATAATAATAATGAGAATAATTTTATTCAGACAATTACATGATTCAGTTGCAATGCAAGGTCGTCTCTGTTACACAACAACATGAACCTAGCTGGCCCGAACTGTGGCCCTACGGTTTCTAGCAACCTAGTCATATGTAATTAGAGCCCCCCTTCTGCATGAACATGTTTTCCGAATGGAGGGGACCTGACAGAGGTGTCCCCTATATTGTCACCTAGCATTTATGGTAGAGCCCCTGACAATAAAAAAAAACCCAACAAAGTGCAAGCTTCAATTCACACAAGAGCAGAATAAATTTACTGCATATAGGAGAATAAATACAAAATATTTTAACATGACACAAGGTCCACATTGGTAAAGTGGAGGCGTTGTGTACTCCCCAATCCATCCCACTGATGAACTCACTATACGGCACCCGTTCTTGGTAGTCAAGGAAAATATTTTCATTATAAAAGAATGTCTTTTTCAATATGCCCTCGCCGATTTGTTTTGCAAGCCACTGTTAAATTAGTAATAGGCCCACGATGTTGACTTTGCATCTGACTTATATTTATAGTAAATGACTTCTAACTAATGTGCGCCAAGTGTAATCAGAACTTTGCTTAGCAATTTTCATCATCTGTACAAACAGTGCTGGTTGTTTTTGGACAGGCCGAACAATCAGCAAGTCATTAACCCCTTGCTATGCTCTGCTAGGACTCTAACCCCTTCAGATAAAATGTAATGCAAGAGATATAATCATATACATTAGCACAATGGGCTTAAAATAATATCCACAAACAAGTATCTGTACATATATACTACAATACGTATACACATACAAAGCTAAAACAAACAAACATTATTATTAAATAAAACTTTCAATTTTTAATATCAGCAAAAAAACTGAGAAAGTTACAAAAGGATAAAGGTATTATTCACAAAAGGAAACGGGGCGATAATAAATCTAATTATTTTTACTAAAATGTTCTATTTTTAAACTCATGGGATGTTACTGTATCTTATTAATTAGCAAGAAATGAATACCTGGCTGCATAGAATGGCTCTTCACTTTCATTTGAGATTAATAAATGAATTAAAGGTAAAACAAGTAGTTATTTATTCCTATCAATGCACATAATTATCTGAAAATCCAACTAGAAATGTTTTTTTTTTTTTTATCAGCAGCTACGTTGCCCAATTTGGTTTTCATTACATATTTTACGAGGCCAATGTATACATTAAACTAAAACAGAATCTATATTCATGAAAATGTAAATGTTAGGTAATTTAAATGGAGGTTTCTGGAAATCAAAGCCCTGTTAACGATGCACGACTTCTCATGGAAAGCAGTAGGTCTGAATCATCCAATGGTGAATGTCTTAAGTATTAACATTTTAAATGAAGTGAACATCCATTACTCGATGTTTTCACAGACAACAAACAGAGTTTCACTTATTTCGCTACTGAATACAGTTCTTTCTCTCCCACGCTTCTATGTGATTGTGATCAATTCAAGACCATCTCAAAAGGGATCATGTGCCTGAAAACCTTGGAACAAAGAATTTAGTGGGATAAAAATAGATGATGGGCAGACGGGATTGTCCATTTTAATTAGTCCAACTTAAGAATGTGAAAACGTGTTGGTGCTCTCCTTGGTTAGACAGGACAAAACATCCACACATTAGATGAACTCAAATGTTCTTAGATGTTTGGTACACTCTTCTGATGTATAAATGAAAGAAAAATATACAATGTAAACTGAATTATTTCCCAATATATTTCACCATAGATATATAGGGTAACCAGACAGATCATTTAGCCAAGAATACTTCTTAAAATGCATTATGTAAAGGATCACTAGTCCTGCAAGATGCAGTTTTCATAATGATGCAAGGTCACCCTACTATAACTGGAAGGTTTAAATGTATCGAAATATTTTACGATAGAGGGAATGAAACGCTGAAATAAAGGGTATGGTTGTAAAGGAGCCCACTGAACCAGGGTTCTAAACAGTTACCAAATTCCCTTGCTAAACCCGCAGTTGACATCTTGTAAAATGAACTTAAGAACTTAATGACAGATGATGAAGATTCAACTTTTCCACTCTTCTGGGAAAGCTTTCTACAAGATTTTTAAGTGTTTCTGTAGGGATTTTTGCCCGTTCAGTCAAATGAGCATTTGTGAGGACTAGCACTGTTTTTGGAGAGAAGGCTCGTGCTCACCGTTCCAATTAAACTCAAAAGGTGCTTAATGGGGTTATGGTCAGTGCTCTGTCCAGGCCACTCGAGTTACTTCACACCAAACTAGCCAAACCATGTCTGTATAGACACATGGGCACAAGCATGCTGGAAAAGCCTTTCTTTAAACTGGTGCCACAAAGTTGGAAACATGCAATTGTGTAAATGTTTTCACATTAACATTACCCTTCACTGGAATTAAGGGGACCAAACTCGGAAAATCAGACCATTATCCCTCCAAAACTAAATTTTACAGTAGGTACTATGCATTCTTATAAGTATTCTATGCCAAACCCAGATTCACCCATCGGACCTTCAGATAGTGAAGCATGATTCATCACTCCAGAGAACATGTTTCAACTGCTCCAGAGTCCAGTGGTGGTGTGCTTTACATCACTCTAGCCGACGCTTGGCATTGCGCACAGTGATCTTGTGTGCCGCTGCTTAACCATGGAAACCCATTCCTGACACACAGTGATTGTGCTATTTTTGCTTTCAAAGGCAGTTTGGAACTCTGTAGTGAGTGGTGCTACAAAAGGGACAATTTTTACGCACTTCAGCACTCAGCAGCCCCGCTTGGTGAGTGTGCGTGGTCTACCATTTACTCCTAGAAGCTTCCACTTCACATTAATAGCACTTACAGGGGACCAGGGCAAATCTAAAAGGGCTGAAATTTTACCAACCGACTTGTTGACGGTGCCACATTTAAAGTCACTAAGCATTTCAATTTGGTCCATTCTACCAATGTTTGTCTATGGAGACGGCTGCCTATGTGCTTGATTTGATACATCTGTTAGCAATGGGTGTGGCTGAAACACCTAAACTCAATAATTAGTAGGGGTGTCCACATACTTTTGGTCATACAATGTATGTAGGTAAGGCTGCACCTCAGCAATCCCTCATGACCAGCCTCAAAGACCGCTATGATTTCTGCTGAATGCTGGGACATAATGTCTCATAATAACAAGTGGCACCAGGGAAAGATACTATGGAAGCTATGCCAGCTAGGCACAGATAACCATAGTTAAAATGGGCTGGCTGCAAGGGAGATCAGAGAAATATCCTCAACCAGCCCAACATTAAGGACCGCGACTCTGTATAGTAGCGTGACCTGTCACAGTTTTACTCACCTCTCGCCTATGTCAGCAAACTTCAGTGATTATACAGTTGTGTGACGGGAAGGACCTGTACCTCGACTGGGTACACCCGCCAGATGATCCTTCTCCCCATGGCCACCGGGAACACGAAACTTCAACCGTCAAGCAGGACTAGCAACGAAGACAGCAGGAAACATAGCTCTTTGGGAACCTTGGTGGCACTGTAGTATACAGAAGCATAGCAATACAGTGCTTTACCGCCCTGACAAGGGCAGCACTGAGGCTTACCCCAATATCAAGACGGAACTCGTATTGACTTTATTGAAGAAACAATCACCACCAGCCTCCAAGAGCCTTTCAATAGGCTGGCGGTGAGTTACGCCCAGCATGCATCACGCCATATATAAAACACAATATGCAGATCATATGCAAATTGTTTATAACAGAAAACCACACCAACTTACACAATTCTGCCATCAGAGCCAATAATATTGGTCAGACAGGCAGGAGGACGGGGGAACTGGAATCTAGAGAGCTCTGGCTCTCTCGCTGTTGCAACCCTGTACAGGTACAGGGTGACAAACACAAATCCAAGCAAAGAAACCAGATATTGCACTGTAATTAGTGTCCACTGTCGCCTGCTGGAAGTATGTAATGCAATCCAGGGGTCCACGTCTATAATGGGAAATAAAGCCTCTAGGTGCCCCCCAAGTCACAGAGGCTCCAGTGACAAGGTGTATTACAAAAATCTCTACAAAGTACTTCCCAACTTTCTGGGGCCCTTTTTCCAAGACACACTATCGCTTTGTAAATTGTTGCCGCTATAGAAATAAATAATAATTTTGAGGTCTTTTCAGAACCCAGTTTCATTGTCAAAGATATCCAGCTATAACTTCAGCATACTCTTTGTGCTTTGTATTTTTAAATAATTACATAAACGTTTTCAGTAAATTAATGACCGTTTCAGCCATTTGACTAAAAGTTAAACATTTTGACTTCTGCATTGGATCAGCAGATAAGCAAATGAAAAGGCTCCATGCTGGGAGCAACGGGGTGATACAAGGAGACAGAGGAATGGTAAAATAATGGATATTATATCTCGCCACAACTGACCTCAAAAGCCTTTGAAGGCTAATAAGCCTGAAAACACACTGCTCTTCTCAAACACAAGAAGTCTTTACCTGTTCAAAGATTCATTAATCACAATGACAAAAGTTATGTTAAATATTTCACATGGGGGGTTGTAACATGATTATGTGTTCCAAATCCAGACACTTTACAGCTTGCTAACAAGGACATTCTCTACCATGGCATTCCAGGGATATATGACATATTCTTAAGCATTTAATATAAAAAATATATATTTCACTATAGCACTATACATTAAAAAGTTCTGTTAGCTGAAAAACATTTCCTGTTAGTGGGGCTTTAAGAGAAAGGTAAGGGTATCTGTTGCATTGGTCTGAAAACTATTATAAATGTCTTTCTGATATGGATCACCATCTTAATGGATCATAATGGCCACAGCTTTAACATCTGTCATCAGATGCCAGTGAAGGGAGATATCGTAACTTAATAACCATGTGCTCCGTATGATAAGATAGGGCTTTGATCAACACACGTCCATCTGTGGTTATGTCTTCTTGATTATCATTGAAACATTTTCATTGAAATTAATGGTTTAGAAACTGTTACAATGGATAAATAATGACCGATTCAAAGTAAATCGTTTGCAGGGTATTTGTAAAGTCTCAAAATGTATTGGTATGCTGGAGAGTTTCAAGACTAAGAAAACAGTAACTAGAAAAGGTTACAAATTTACTGAGAGTGCTACAACGTTTATGATTAGTTTAGTAAGAATTACAAAATATTATCTCCAACATGGTAACTCAAGATTAGGTAACGCAAAAGCAAAGCATTGTAATGTTTTAGCAGTTTTAGTATGTTAATTTGTCACATGGCATGCATTATGTAAAGTGATGCGTAAGTTATAGTGCTATATAAAACAACTGCAAAAAAGGGAGGGTGCACAATAAAATACGAATACTTATCGCCTTTGTTGAAGAGAGATGTATTCACATTTTAAGCAAAGGTCAATATATATATATATAAAAAATATTGCATAGTATATTTTGACAGTAGGATAATGGATCCACCAAAAATAGTGTATTAGTGTATCATCTCTATGTTCCATTTTTTCCCAGTACAAAACAGAGGGATTCCATAAAATGCTGCAAAAGGAAAAATTACATTTTTTGCACAAAAATAACTTGTCCTGGCTATGAAAATGGAAAAATTTTCTGCATGACAGCAGATATCTTGTCATAACTTTGCATCATGTTCAACAAAAGTAACTGTTAAAAGAATAGAGCTATAACTCTCCATGATCAACTATTTGGGGGAAATATTTTACAGAACATATATTAAAGATATATGAGAAAACTAGAACAGAAAAATTAAGACAAGCTGATACATTAAATAAAAGAGGCCCTGCTCGCAAACATACACTCTATTGTAGATACTTAAAAGTCCAAATTACTATAGCTTCTCTGACGGTGGTCTATGCTGACCTGACAAACCGATCATGCCATTGCTAATGGTAGCCCATATGATCTAAGGCATATGGATGTCTAACATTATTTCGACTAAATTGTGGATAAAGATGTGTAAATCCATAACTGCCTTAAAATTTTAATGTCTTCCATAGGTAACATTTTGTCCTAATCTCTAAGGGCAAAACCGTGTTTAAAGATACGCCAAAAGGCATTAAAAAAATTAATGTCATGATCAGTGTTGCTACGGAGAATTTAAGGTAAGATTTAATCCAATTATCCCCCTTTTCCAGAGCATAACATTTAATTCCATAATTAAAGCTGAGGAATGAATTGCAGATACAAGCCCATACACCTTTCATCATTGACTGTCTAAACGAACAGGGACAAAAGTGGCTTCATAATAAATTCTGATTACACAGGATGCCATAGAATAAATACAAAACTCCTTCAAAATCTCCTTAAATACGCAATCAATTAAACACACATATGCTTATGTTTGATTTTTTTTGTAGCATCCCTCTGAAAACCATCAGGAAACAATCATTCTAGTCCTCACCTCCATGGTGAACCACATCTGCGTCTATTAAATCCTACCAAACACTGATTGAGCCTAGAAGATACTCATGAGACACTTGCTCGCTGGTGACACTTTGCTTTGAAAAGTTAGTGACTAATGAGAGCATACAAGCTCGTCCTAACTTATTCCAGTATAAACTGTGAAATTACAATGTAAACTATGGCAATAATGTGTAGGAATCTCCTTTCCTTAGGAAACAAAAAGAAGAATCCAATTCCCATAAATCTCTTGCCATGTTGTAAATTCATATCTAATGATCCTCCGAATCCCATGCCTTAGGGAACAAACTTGCTTAAGGGTCACGTCACAAAAAAAGCGATCATACGATGATTAATCTACGCATGCCACATAGCGATGACAGAGTATTCAGCTAATGATCCAATTTACTACTCAATATGAAAGAAGCTTTACTAAGGGTCGAACACAAAGCATAATTTGGGAAGCCATTCTAAGTTAGTTTCTAACATTTAGCGTAGCGAGTCTGACAAAAAGCCAAAACATTAGCATAAGTAAGCAATTTACCTGCATTTACGTTCCCAACTACAATCACATGCTATTTCTGTAGCACATACAGTCATGGAAGACATGTAAAATCAGGCGACTTACTGTAAATGCTACTAGTCAGCTCCTGTCACAATCAGTATAACACACCATAGTTAAAATGGGCTGGCTGCAAGGGAGATCAGAGAAATATCCTCAACCAGCCCAACATTAAGGACCGCGACTCTGTATAGTAGCGTGACCTGTCACCGTTTTACTCACCTCTCGCCTATGTCAGCATACTTCAGTGATTATACAGTTGTGTGACAGGAAGGACCTGTACCTCGACTGGGTACACCCGCCAGATGATCCTTCCTTCTCCCCATGGCCACCGGGAACACGAAACTTCAACCGTCAGGCAGGACTAGCAACGAAGACAGCAGGAAACATAGCTTTTTGGGAACCTTGGCGGCAATGTAGTATACAGAAGCATAGCAATACAGTGCTTTACCGCCCTAACAAGGGCATCACTGAGGCTTACCCCAATATCAAGACGGAACTCGTATTGACTTTATTGAAGAAACAATCACCACCAGCCTCCAAGAGCCTTTCAATAGGCTGGCGGTGAGTTAACACACCATTTACCCAATCCTGGGTAAAAATTTTACTAAGAACCTAAATCCTTAGTCGGAGTCAATACATGTGCCTACCTCACACAGTAAACCAGCAATCATTTAAAACCAATATCTAATATCCAACATTTCATTCTTCTATGGAGAAGCCACTTCCTATTAACAGCCGGTGTGAAGTCATAATTCTTTATCTATGGGAAGTCTCCTATAAAAAACTCAGAATTAAGAATTAAGGGTATGTTCTAGTGGTATGACGTAGCTCATGATGAGTCTTTTTTGGTAAAAGAAGATGCATGTACTATAGGAGCGACATTTGAAGAGTGGACAGGCCTTACCAAACCATATAAACCTGACATAAAAAATAGGTGATTTTTTGTGTTCAGACAAGATGGGTTTTAGGTACCATAAGAAATATTGCAAAAGAAAAAGGTCCACAGTAAAAGTACATAGGTCAACCTAATTCTAAACCTAGCTCAACATCTGTGAAATAAAGCGGCATGAAATTAAATGGAGGTGGAAAATCTGGGCGGAGGGGTCTGTGAAAATGTACATATCCAAAACAAATCCACATAATAGTCAAGAAGCTGTAACATAAAAAAAAGCTAAAGATAATGCTTTAAACGTACTATCAACAAACAAAAACATACATTTACATTAAAATGACAGATGACGGCCTCTATTTACATTTAAAAGCAAATACATGTAACAGCCGAAATGCTTTTATATGCAATACATTGATCACCATGTTACCTCTTACTAAAAGAGAAGGGATTGATTTAAAAAGCTGCAAGAGCTTTTTGTTTAATAAAAGTGTGGTTAACACACCAAAATTGGACAAAAAAATCAATAACAATATTAAAATATATATATATATATATATATATATATATATATATATATATATATGTATATATAATATTGTCAACAGCAATCACACTCCTATCATGCCCAGGCAACCAGTACATGCTAGAACCTGGGCATGATAGGAGTATGATGTTAACAATATTTTATATATATATATATATATATATATATATATATATATATATATATATATATATATATATATAATATATATTATATATATATTGTTATTGATTTTTTTTGTCTAATTTTGGTGTTTTACTTACTTTTAATAAAAGTGTGTTTTTTTTGGTTTCGGCCAAGTGAATGCAGAATTTTTGGTTTTGGTGCAGAAGTTTCATTTTGGTGCATCCCTACTATATACTAAGCCAGGCACTGAAAGTGGTAGGCCTACACCACATCAATGTTTTGCTTAGGATATAGTGATAGGAGTTATGCTGCATTATTGTCAATGTATGGCTCAATGTATAATGATAGGTGTTATGCTGTACCACCGTCAATGTTTGTCTCAGTATATAGTGATAGGTGTTATGCTGTACGACCATCAGTGCGTAATGCCTTAGTATATAATGATAACAGTTATGCTGGACCACTGTCAATGTTTGCCTCAGTATATAAGTTACGTTGTACCCCCATCAATGTCTACCTCAGTATATAATGATAAGTTATATTTTTAAAGATACCCTCACTTCCAAAATGTGAATACAATTTAAATAAGAGCTTTGATGTCATATGATACATGGGATATGGCTGAAGAACCCAGAGATAAACCTAAGGTTTTCTTCAGAATTGTGTATGAGCTTTATAACATTGTCCGCCTGTTATTTACGCATCCTCTGATGAAGGCTTTTAATTTAAGGATATGCAGGAACAGCCGTAGTCTTGTCTTTATGGTGCCTTGTAAGTTAATTTGGCCCCTGCATCAGTCTATTCACTCACAACATAGATGGTTAATCATTCATAAGAAAAATCTGGTGGGCTCTTGCAAATCATTCGAGTTTCCATTGAAATAGGAAGGTGAAATAACCTAAAATATTTACACTCTATTAATTATTCCTCTAATGCATGTTATTTGTTGACTTTATCCAAGCCAAACAGCAAACACCAACCATGTTTTTTGTGCCATTACCATCTGTTAACATTTTTTTTGTACGATGTGAAAAAGGGTATAATAATGTTAATGTATAACCTGTGTCCTGGCAGATCCCTAAGAATGATTTCATTTAAAACACTTTCTAGATCTCACTAAAGGTAAATGCTATCTGCCATACAGTTACATTTGTAAATAAGAATCAGATAGCTAGAATCTGATCTGCTGTCAGAGAAGTATTAAAAACTGGTTCTCAAGTTAGAATGGATTTATCAAGCTAATATAAAAAAATAAACGGTCCCAGAAGGATTTTATCTGTAACATGCACAGATAATTGAAACAGTGACTGGTCTGGTAGGAATCAGAAACAATCGTTACAGGAGGCAGTGTAGTTTCTCACCAGTGCTGATAGCACATGTTTAAGAGGAAGAGATGAAAGTGTAGTTAGAGAGATGTGGTGCTGATCATGAGCAGACATGATCTGCCAAGCCACAAATGGACAAAATGCAAAAAATTTAAAAGTTATATTGTAGCCTGCTTTAGATGAACCAGATTAAAACATACAGCGCCGAAGGGCTTCCAAAGCTTCAGTCATCTTGTACTTTACTATATATACACTTTCGTACTATATTAGATTATTTTAATAAGCCAAAATATAACAATTGTATCATTAGGATCGGATTGTACAGGACTCCACCCTGCCAGCCTGGACTATGTAATATTTATACATTGCCATGCCTACCTGCAGCCACTAGTGGCCACCCTTCCCTCTCAGGAGCACTAGTTATTTGGGACAGCTGAGCCACGTTATCGGGATGTTAGGCCTGCCCTTATATACCTGCTCTGCCGTTCAGTCTGGGCCTTTGCATTTTGGTGTAATCATTTTGCCGTTTCTCTGCTTCCTGGCCCTATGCTGTTCCTAGCTGTTGGATTCTACCCGTTTTGACCCAGCTTGTCTTGACCATGATCTTGGCTTCTGATTTGGCTCTTGTTCCTGTTATCTCCTGGTACTGACCTGGCTTGCCGACTACATGTGCCCTGACAGAGGGCTCCCTGCCATGTGTCCAGTGCCCTACCTGTCCGCTTCTAGCCGTGTTCCAGCTTTGTGCTCCATGGTCCCCTATCCGAAGTCTATATCCTGCTGTGGTGCATCTGCCTTTATCACGCTTATTGACCAGTCATGTTTCTCCAGCACAGTCCAATATATATAATATATATATATATGTATGTGTGTGTATCCAGCATCTTGTGTCTTTATTTGCCTGTCGGTATGATGCACTGTGGGGTACAGACAGAGCCCCTCGTATCCCCTGCAACTGGGCTCCTACCCGACCTGCTTGCTCGAGTTCCGACAGATTTTTGCAGTTTTTGCAGCATACTTGGAAACTACCAAACACCCAATGAAATCTTAATCTGGCTACACAGCCAAAGATACCATAGATTACTTAATGCAAGCAACAGCAGTTGTCATTGGTTACACAGAATCCCACTGCAGACATAATCTGAAAACCAAATGCAGATCTGCATAAAAAAACTCATTTAACACATTTTCCTAAATTATTTATAGCTAAACAATTGATCACCACCTAGAATTTTGCATATTTTTGGCACTTTAGGTTATTGGGTCTTTAGACACAACCGCAGATAATTTTGATTATTATGCAACTTATTTATTAAAGAAACATATGCCCCTGTGTGAAATAGTAATTACCATCTTAATTACCACCTTAATCACAATCTAGCAATTTTAGCAGCAATAACAGCAATCAAACACTTCTTGTAGCTATCAGTGTCTTTCAACAACATGAGATCATTTCTGGCCCACTCTACCATGTTGGTTTTTCATGGTTCTTCATTAAGTGGTTGGTTCAGGTCCTACTACATCTCTAGGTTTGGGCTTACACTTTAATTAGGCAATTCCAAAACATCAACCACCCTAGCATGTATTTGGTCTTGCTGCACGACCTAGAAGCACTTCAGCATCAGCTCATGTATGCCCCGACATTCTGCAGCAGAATTCTCCAATACAAAGTAGAATTCATGGTTGCTTCAATGGTGGGAAGTTATCCAAGTCCAGATGCAGCAAAGCATCCACAAACCATGATAGTGTCAGCCACTGTCTGATTAACCACTGTCCTATACCCTCTATATTTAGCCAGAATGGATCTGCCAGTGACGTGGTGGAGCCTCCGAGCCTTATATACAGTATATGGCTGTGTATACTGATGGCAAGAACCAAGGTTAGCTAGATTTATATTTGTTGGCCCGAATCAGGTCTGATTAGTTACGAAGATCTTCAAACACCCTATTCTAGCAATTCATTTCATTGGGCTGAGTTTACTGACTGGGAGCCAATTACTTTTTCACACTTAATGAGTGTGTGTTTAACTGCCTACATGAACACATGAAACAAGCACCAAACTCTAGGGTTATTCGTTCTACCTTTAAATATAACTACAACACACAAAGCCAATGTAAATAATGCGCAACAGAGAAAATCAGACACGGCAAAAACCTTTTCTACGCAATTCTACATGTTAACAAAATAAAGGCAAATTGTTTCATCAAAATGTCAGTAATTTATTTAAATGATAAAAAAGTAATTTTACATACCAGTGTGACTCCGTATATGAACACGAAGGGTCCCATTACTAGCAAACTTCTGGCCACAGTATGGACAAATCTTTTCTTTTTCCCCTGTGTGAGTCTGCAAAAGCATAACGCAAAGTTGTTAGGGCCACCATAGAAGGGAACGGTTTACTGTTTATTGCATTATGCGGTAATTAATGGATTATTGTATAATGTTTGCAGGTAAGCCTTCTCTTGCAACCATCCCCCTCACATGCTTTGTGTCCCTGATAATGGAAAGCAGGACATATGACATCATATCCCAACACCCTGCAGCAGGCAGCATCCAGACCACAGAGAAAGGGTTACTGGATGGAGTTCTGTGGGTAGCCACACAGGCCTCCACTCAGATAGAAGTGGTCTGGGGGGGTGTCAAAGGGGGAGCTTGTCCCAAGTTCCTTTATGTTTAAACATACCCCTAGACGGCAGCATTAAAAAATCCAGCATTGAATATCTTTCAACATAGCTCATCCCAGTCACCTTTCTTAAGACACTGGTGCTTATAGTCTGCTCTTCAGTGTAAAGGATAAGTAAGCAATTCTTAGAATTCTTCTGTCAAGTGTTAAAGAGACACTTATGTTAATAAGTATCAGAACATCTGTAGTACAGTGAAAAGAATGTCTGCTGGGGCTCTGTTTCGCCCAAATCCACACTCCGTTTCCATGACATGTAAATCAGTCACTGAAATGATCCCCTTCAAAACAACACGATGTTTGCTGTATAGTATTTTCTGGCCATCCCGGTGAGGGAGCGGGCATCTGTTGTAAGCCGTTATAAGGCATGCCTCTCACTCGTCCGCTTTGCACAAGACAGCCCCAATTTTGCCACTCTACCCTGTTGTACAACCAAGCTCTACGTGACAGCGGGATTGGGGACCGCAATTGTTTAATTTTCAGATTCTTGGGACACCAGCGAATGCATGCTACACATAAGCCGTATTGGGTGCATGCACAGTAGCGCTGCCAGTTTGAGCTTGAGAGGTAGAGCGTCAACTAGTTTCCCAACCCTATCGATTCATCGAGGGTAGATAAGGGGAGCTGGCATATTGATAACCTGATGGCATGGGCAAGACTTTCATAAGTGTAGCTGACTAGGTCGGTGTTTTTAAGAACAAATGAATGTGAATTTGGGGATAAATAGGGAGCAGTTACATACACCCACAAAGTGATATGGACATTCATTTCTCTTTCATGAGAGGGTATCAAATATTTGAAAAGGAGGGGATAATTTCAGAAGAGGTGTTGTCATATGGTAATTACGTGCTTAGCCGCATTCACAGCACAGAATACAACAAAGATGCCATATTCCTTTTGTGTTCTTTAGTGCCGCTAATAGTGAACAAATGCACACCATTTAGAACACATTCCCACTCGTACTCTCTGCAAGGACAGGAAGTCTGATGCGTTTGTTGAGTAGGACATATTGTTTGGGATTAAATGCATGTGCACCTGTCCATAAACACGACCTGCCAATAATCTGAACTGTCCACTTTCAGCTAGGTTTATTAATTAAATTGTCTAACAATATAACTTTTTTTTTTTTATTAATTATTCCACCTACTACTAATAAGGTCTCTGTTTTAATACCATTTTATATGCATTAAATATGATTAACATGTTTAAAAACAGAGAAGAAAGCTTAAACACATACACACATTTATGCAATTTTACTTAGTATTCCATCAACAAGTTAGGTGCCACTTTTTTCCCCTTTCTTTTAAAATTATTTATTACGTTTTAAACTTTTTGACTGGAGATCCCTTTGGCATTTCTCTTATAAGAAGACGGTATCCCTTATTATGTCATGTGACATTATTGGGGTGGGTTTGATTCTTCCATTTTTTACTTTGATCACTACTGCATGTGAGCAGCGATAATCAGCGAGCAGGACTCTATTGCCCTGTATTGCAGTCCTGGTGATCAGGGGGTCATCAGAGGTCCCAGGAGGTTCTGGATAGACCCTCTGGGAACTATTTTACTTTAATCATTGTTTCTGGTAGCATTCTCAGTTAGCTAAGTGTAACTGGCAATTGCACTGAGTGGCTTTACACTTAATCTGTCAGGCCCTATGACATAGAAGACCTCAGGCTACTGACAGTCTCATCTCCTGTTTACCAGTGGGGGGAAAGTCCCTGCCGACGCAAAACACATTGGACTTATTATTAAGTCATCTATCACATATGTATCATGTTGTCTTATTTTTTAGTCAATGCATGTTGTGACAGAAAAGCAGGCATTGATTGAGCAGGGACTGAGGTTGTCATAGAAGCTGGAAGATCTTAAATTTGTGTTTTTATAATCTTCAGAGGAAACTAATAAGGTTGCTTTGCTCTACTTAAAAGATGGTTCAATTATTATTGTCTATATAGAACAACAACCTTAAAACTGCCCTCTGGTAAGTGATAAACTCATTATGTTATATATTACACTTTTAAGGTGGTTAAAGTTTAAAACATGGAAAAGAAAAAATGTCGGTGCGCTAAGCTAGTCACAGGCTCAAATAATACAAATGTGTAATACGAGGCCTACCAAACAGGTGTAAGCATGCTGCCAGAAACAGTGTATTGGCTGTACAATGTATACAAGAAACAAAAACTGTCTGTGCTTCTTACCCTAATAAAGTTGGCAACAAATATATAAACATAATATAAATGAGAGGTTTTGGTTATATGAATTGGCCAAAGCATAATTAAGCTCACCCGCCACGTCAAGGCACACTCAATAGGGTGAGAACCTACTCTCACCTCCTACATAGTGGGCACACAAAGCAGTTTATACTGCTACCAAAACCTTATTAATGTGTTGCTTGCTGTCCAGGGGTTAATAGGGAGAAGGTTTAATTGCACCTCCCCCAACACATTAATAAAACTGCTTTGTGTGCCCACTATGTAGGAGGTGAGAGTAGGTTCTCACCCTATTGAGAGTGTGCCTTGACGTGGCGGGTGAGCTTAATTATGCTTTGGCCAATTCATCTAACCAAAACCTCTCATTTATATTATGTTTATATATTTGTTGCCAACTTTATTAGGGTAAGAAGCGCAGACAGTTTTTGTTTCTTGTATACAAAGTTTAAAACATGAACATGCTTTTCCCTCAAAAGAGATATAAACAATAACACTGATCAAGGATGCCAATTTTGCAATGTTTGTTTTTGCAAGTGGTCTTGCTGATGAGAGGTTCTTGATATTGTGACATTCATGGATTGGTGGTGGAAGGAAGTTATGTTTCTCCTAGGTTCCTTTCCTATGTGAAGTAACACCAGAGTCTTCCACCTGCTAGGTGATTAATTTAGGTGAATGAGAGAAGCTCTCCAGCTGGTAGTGAGGGACATCCTTTGTATAGTAAGTGCCGGACAGGCAAGGTATTTCTTTTGTTGCTGTGTTGTTATATTTCTTTTGTCTTTGCAATCTTTCTAATAAACCTGACCCTGTGTCAGATTGCACGAAATTACTGCTGTTTGCCTGGTTTGAATGAAGACGGGCACTTGTCCCTTGACCTCAGCGAGGGGCGATCCCTGACCTATCTCGCAATAGGTACACATCAGCGAGCTTTACATGCTGTGCTGACACTTGTTGGAATATTCTTGATTTTATTATCGCGTTGTTTTTTCCTATTCGCCTTAGTTCCTACCTCACAATGGAGTTTTAGTGGCTATTACAGTACTTACTTTTTTATGGCTTTTGAGCACTGATGGGGTCACAAAGGCTTTGTCACAAAGATCACATTTGTACTTCTTGTGACCATCATGTACAACTTGAATATGAACATTTAGCGTGTCCTTTCTTTTGAATGTGGCATCACAATGGTCACATTTAAATGTGCGTTCACCTTAGAAAGAAGACACAAAATAGAATGTATAAACTAACACACTTAAAATACACCACACTATGATATGCTGTAGTATGTTATTGCTTGCCTACACAACCCATGGCCCGGTATGCCCACACATGCCTAAGAGGTCAAAAAGCCATCTCAAAAATCATAAAAACCCACCATATCTCCAATATACTTTATACATTTTTGGCAGGCAGGCAGGCAGGCAGGCAGGCAAACAATTATGAAAGAAGAATAATTTTTGGCCACACTTTGTCATCTCTTATGCTGATTTCCAATAACCATCCTTTACAGCCTTCACTAAATCCCAGTTCTTTTCTCTTGCATTAGAAGTTGCGGCGTTGGCACCACTACTCACTTACTCACCTGCCTTGGGAGAATCTTTACAACCAGGGTGATATTTGCTGACAACAGTAGACTATAAGAAAGCTCATTATATATTTATAGTACAGCTTTTAATTTAATTTAAAAATAAATGTGCCGGACAATAGCCATGGATGCACACTTCTGGTCCAGTTTCTGAGCAAAACTCATTTCATTAAAAAAGACATGATGCCATTTTTGGAAAACATCTACTTTTCTGCATCACTCTACAGTGCCATTAACAAGCATCCCCCCACAACACCCTCCTAATTCACTGAATAGTCACACTTTTTTTTATGAGGCTGTTTATGTTCAAGGAGACAAAAGCCAGTACCGGTGTTGTGGAGGAACAGCGGAAGTGTTTTCGCTTTTATTCTATGTCCGATAAAAGTACCTATTTATGCTGTATTGTTATGTTTTATTCTGCCCTGTCATCAATCTATTTGCTGCTCCCGGTAAGCCTACTCAAATATTGTGCAATTGAGGAAAGCAGTATTTACCAGGTAAAAAGAACAGGAGACATACACATGTAAATTAAAGGAGGTCTTTTGCCCTCCAATTAGCACTTACTGTTATGTATTAGCAGGTGCCTCTGCAATGAGAACGGAGTGCGGAACAAAGCCTTGCATTCCTCGCACTGGAATGGTCTCTCTTCAGAATGGGTCTGTAAGAGGGGGAAATAATTGGGATGAAAGATTGTGGCAATCAATTAGGACTAATTACAATAATTAAAATTAATCCTACTAAAATGGGTTTAAAAGGACCAGAGGAAACAAAAAAAAAACTGAAACAAGGACCATGAACAAGCATTCAGTTGCGTGATATCTCAAGATATGCAGTTTGGATTAAAGTATCTCACAACCTGATAATACAATATTGATAAAATAATCAATTATACTTTAAAAAACACAACTATTGAATTTTATTAGGCTTGCTGATCTTAATACCATTTAATAATTATATGATGTAATATTATAATTTTTATTATATTTCATTAATACTGTCAATAAAAAAAAAATATGCAAAATGACAATTAGGTTACACACTTGTGATAAAAATATCCAGCATTAACTTTTAAGAGAATAGTAGACCGTGGTTGTTATTTAATACATTTTGAGTGCAAAACTACTTGGAGATCTTATTAGGAATGAAGCAATCCTGGCGTAGATATGATCGGCTGTGAAGCATAAAAGAAGCCAGCCAGCATTCAGCAAGACAGCTGCTGTGATTTTAAGAATTTAAATTCTGGAAACCAATGGAATGTTCTTGTTGCTCTACCTTTAGCACTTGGCCTCAGAAATGTGCTTCACAAAATGGCCTTATCAACAAATAGCTCTACTGCAACACTATAAGCCTACTGCGAAATGTAACCAGGAACAATTTGGCTTTGCACTGGAGGCCCAGGTAGAACAGCTCATTGCTGGGCCTTCAGAGGAATATTTTCCACTTTAGAAGGAGGGAACGTTTTCAGCACTTCCAACTTCATGCCCTATCACACTTAATCTCTACCCACTTTTTCCACACTCCCAACCCAGTGCCGCACTACTTCATCTGAGTCCAGGCATGACTGCCTTCTGTACCATAGAATAGGCCCACAGAGGGACATCTTCCTAGATACAGTGTAGCGGAACACATCAATGATCAACCTGTTACCTACTCCATAGGTTTTGAAATAATTGCAACAGTGTTCTAATCTTCGGAAACGTTAATAATTTAATTGATTTTATTATTGTTTTATACACAATATTGGTCTCTATGAGGATTCTCACTGAGGGAATATATATCAAATTAAAAAAGCAGGAGATTAGTGTAATTTAAGGCATTTAATCTATTCACTTATATCAGTATGATGATTTTTAGCACCCTATTTTCAATTTAAACACAGCATTAAAGCACTCAGCAGGAA
This sequence comes from Spea bombifrons, assembly GCF_027358695.1. Lineage (NCBI taxonomy): Eukaryota > Metazoa > Chordata > Amphibia > Anura > Pelobatidae > Spea > Spea bombifrons. The sequence continues at coordinate 42,973,476 of NC_071087.1, read as the reverse complement.
AACATTTTTGATCTCTTACAAATCAGGAAAGAAGGCCATAAAAACCCTTTCCTGTGAATTACCATTGACCAATTGGCAGTAAAACCATAAGCCAACAATGTCCACATATTGATGGTGTGCATGGGGATGCGTATGTAAAATGCATATCGCAAGGCTGAGTCACAGTCATAAAATAAAAATCAAATAGTTATGTGGTTTATGTGCTCATAATATTTAAGGAGAGCGCTCTTGCACTACTCTTAAACTAATATCTACTAATATGGAAGAAATGTGTGCTCTGGCCATAATTCAAGCATTTCCATGTAAATGTATCCAGATTATAGGTGTGGGGGGGGGATGCTAGAAATTTGTCCGCAGCACATACACAAATGAGCAGGTTTCCTTTTTTATGAACGATAGATGCACATGATTTATGGCTATTCCTATGAAAGATGAAGCAAAAAATCTCATATTTAGTTCCCATATGGCATACAGCACAAATAAACTTGAAGGAGCTCCCTATCTCAGACAGAAGCAAAGCTTCACATACCAAGAAGTAAACTACCCACATCATTCTGCATCTCTAGACAGCTGTTGGATTCGCTAAGAGCAGCCACTACACAAAGCAGTAGACAGATACAGACCGAAAGGCTACACAAGCAAACAATTATCATCAGCTATAAGTATTTCAGGGAACTGACCCTATGCAACGGTCCACTTAGTATCCAGCATGGGAAGTTATACATTAGAACAAGGGCAATTAAGGGGGCATCGTAGGTATGTTGGGTGTGGGAACGAGGAACACAAGAATTGTTAATGAGGTTCAACGAAGGAAGGGTACAATTACAAAGCACTGGACATGTTTCATTAAGATACACTAATCACTTAACTGCTTATTTGGAAGCTAAAGTCTTTTAGTAAAACTACATATAGATTGTGCTTTTTATTTTTCAGTGAAACTGGGAAAACAGTTGGCTTTCTCTTCTGAGATCCTCTTCTTAATCCTCATACCAACGTTTCAAAGGCTGTCAGAGCCAATCACCTTCTATGAAAACGAATTAGAGAGGAGAGGAGGAATAACTTAATGGGTGTGAATAATCATGCAAATCACGGAAAAAAGAAAGTTAACATGGCTGCACTGATACAACACCCATAAGGTGTCCTTCAAACTGTAAACATCGTTATGTATGTATTTAGCGTACAGAACTGCAAAATATAGGATTTGGGATAAAGGTTTGTACATTATATGCACTGTGCATACTATGGAACAAACTAGGGCTGTGTTGAAACCAGGCCACAAATGCTGTAAGTACAAATACTTTACAAAAACCTGAGCTGAATCTGGTCAATCAAAATGTTTAAAACTTTAAGACTTAAATACGTACATCATTTTTTTTTTTACTAAGAATTGTAGTACCTGAATATGAGCTAAATAACTAAAATACTTTAACATTGCTCTAAACGTTTCACTCGTAAATCTGAATATATTTACAGATAATAAAGTCACGTTAAAAGCCTTCTGACTGCTCCCAGGCCATCATCCCAAACCCACTTCCCCTAAAACAAAAGCGTCCCTCTTTGGCTGTTGGGAGGCATGCACTGTGTTAATATTTAATAAACTGGACAGACTGTGAAACTGTACATACTACTGGGATTTCCTATACCATCTAAACAGACAATAAAATTATTAGAGTTAGTTATGCTAGTAACTCTTTTAGAGAAGTTAAACTTAAACTGTCACCTCAAACATTTGACCTTAAATCAACAGAACATAGGAAATGTGAAACAAGTGTTTAGATTTTATTTAAGGATGAACAAACTACTACTGTAAGTCAGGCTCCTTAAACATTACCCACCTCCTCTGTACCCCAATAGTAAGTGAGAATTATCTAAAAACAGACAGTCAAGAAGATGAGGCCAAGGGCACAATGGGGAATACCATATGTTGGGGAATGTTGTGAACATGGAAAGATGCTATGGCATGACCTCAAGAGAGCTTCTCACACCAGACATCCCAAGAACACAACTGAACTGAAACACAGTTGCACACAGGAATGGTCCAAAATTCCTGGCCATTGTGCAGGTGTGATCCACAACTACAGGTAACGTTTGGCTGAAGTCAACCAGTTATTAAATCCAAGGGCTCACATACTTCTTTCTATCCTATCCTGTGAATGTTTACACTGCGTGTCCAATAAAGACATGTATAGTTGTTTGTGTGTTAATCGGAGGCAGACTATGTATGTCTATAGGCAGGGCCGGCCTTAGTGGTGTGCGACCTGTGCGACCGCACAGGGCACCATGGCAGCAGGGGCGCCGGCCCGGGACACGTTAAAACATCATTTTTTTTTTTGTTTTTAAAACTTTATTTAAGATCCTCCATGTTAAATAAAGTAAAAAAAAAAAATGATGCTTACATTTAAGTCTCGGGCAGGGGCGCTGAGCGGCTGCTCGTGAAGTTATCAGCAACTGCTCGGCGCCCCTCACTCTCCGTGACTCTGTCGCGGGCCCGGCATTTCATGTTGAGTGCCGGAATATGACATCATATTCCGGCGCTCAACATGAAATGCCGGCACCGCGGTAGAGCGGGAAGACGGATGCCTCCCGCTCCCACCGCAGTAGGGAGAGGGAGTAGATAGAAGGGCGGGGGGAGGTAGTTAGAAACGGCAGGGGGGAAGATAGTGAGAAGGGGCAGAGGGGGGGATAGTGAGAAGGGGCAGAGGGGGGTAGTGAGAAGGGGGCACCAGAAGAGTAGTCCGCACAGGGTGCCAGAACACTTAAGGCCGGCTCTGTCTATAGGTGTGACTTTGTTAAAGATTAGATCTTAGATTTAATGACCAATATATGCAGAAATCCAGGTAAGTCCACATTAACAACTGTGCTTAAAACAAACAGAACTTTTGCGATTTTCATCTGGACGTGCCAGTCAGGGTGCTTTACCTTCTTATGATTCTTGTAAACATTTCTGTGGGCAAATCCCTTTCCACAGAGCTTGCATTGGTAAGGTTTGTCTTCGCTGTGTATAATTTTGTGTGCTGTGACTTGATCAAGTCGTTTGAAGGATTTACAGCAAACCTCACAGGTGTAAGGGCGCTTTTCTGTGGAAAATGATTGGGGACATTTAAGTTGCTGTGCATTTGAGTGGAGGTAGAAGATGAAAGGCAAATAAAGTCATCTCCACAGAGACTGATGCATTTATGTCAGTCCAATTAGACTTTAACCAAATAGAAAACAAGAGACTAATGCCCTTTATTTATTCTGTAATGCTTAGCATTTCTACGTACTGCCATATTCTTCACAATAATCTTTTCAAAAATTAATTGGCTTATACTGAAAGAAAACGAATGACTTCAAAGAAAGTTAGCTTCAAGATTATGAATATGAAAAATGTTCAAGGCATTTGACGGTAAATAGAGCTAATCAGAAGTCTATAGCGTTTCACAAGAAAGATGTATAAAAAATAGTCTGGTGAGAAAAAGTGTACGATTGTTAAAAGGGATTATAAATGTATGTAGCGTAAAACTAATGTTTACATGTTTATATACTTATATACAGTAGCTCACAAAACTGAGTACACAAATATTTTATTATAACTTTTCATGTGACAACGCTGAAGAAATGACTCTGCTACAATGTAAAGTAGTGAGTGTACAGCCTGTATAACGGTGTAAATGTGCTGTCCCCTCAAAAATAACTCAACACACAGCCATTAATGTCTAAACCTTGGAAACAAAAGTGACTACACCCCTAAGTGGAAATGTCCAAATTGGGCCCAAAGTGTTAATATTTTGTGTGGCCACCATTATTTTGCAGCACTGCCTTAACCCTCTTGGGCACGGAGTTCACAGGTTGCCATTGGAGTCCTCTTCCACTCCTCCATGACGTCATCACGGAGCTGGTGGATGTTAGAGACCTTGCACTCACCCCCACTTTCCGTTTGAGGATGTCCCAGAGATGCTCAATATGGTTCAGGTCTGGAGACATGCTTGGCCAGTCCATCACCTTTACCCTCAGCTTCTTTAGCAAGGCAGTGGTTGTCTTGGAGGAGGGTTTGCCATGTTGGAATACTGCCCTGTGGCCCAGTCTACGAAGGGAGGGGATAATGCTCTGCTTCAGTACATGTTGGCATTCATGGTTCCCCCAATGAACTGTAGCTCCCCAGTGCCAGTAGCACTTATGCAGGCCCAGACCATGACACTCCCACCACCATGCTTGACTGAAGGCAAGACACACTTGTCTTTGTACTCCTCACCTGAATGCCGCCACACACGCTTGACACCATCTGAACCAAATAAGTTTATCTTGGTCTCATCGAACCACAGGACATGGTTCCAGTAATCCATGTCCTTACTCTGCTTGTCTTCAGCAAACTGTATGCAGGCTTTCTTGTGCATCATTTTTAGAAGAGGCTTCCTTCTGGGACAACAGCCATGCAGACCAATTTGATGCAGTGTGCGGCGTATGGTCTGAGCACTGACAGGGAAAATGGCTAATTGGGCCCAATTTGGACGTTTCCACTTAGGCGTGTACTCACTTTTGGTGCCAAGGTTTAGACATTAGTGGCTGTGTGTTGAGTTATGTTGAGGGGACAGCAAATTTACACTGTTATATAGGCTGTACACTCACTACTTTACATTGTAGCAGAGTGTTATTTCTTCAGTGTTGTCACATGAAAAGATGTAATAAAATATTTACAAAAATGTGAGGGGTGTACTCACTTTTGTGAGATACTGTACATACACATTCAGAGTCTAAAAACTGTTAAAAAAAAAAAAAAAAAAAAAAAAAAAACACTGACACTATAAGACTTGTCCTGGTATTAATGTTAGCAGTCACACGCGCATGCAGATGTAGCAGTTTTACCTGAGTGGGTTATCATATGCCGTCTAAGTTGGTTTGCTGAAATAAATTTCTTGTCACAATCCTGACACTCATAAATTTCATGAACCTGCAAAATGAGTGTTTAGTGATAATTAAATATGTGGCTTCTCACACTGCATGTATTTAATGCTAAATTAAATGTATTCACAGATTGATTTTCTCAGTTTTTTGTTTTGTTATTTTTTACAGCAAATCTATTTCTAGGGCACATTCACAAGAGTATTATCACTGAATAAATGTTTAACAGCAAAACACTCATAACTAGATAATTTGTTTTAGAAATTGTGTTATTTTGTTTCCGCTATCAACCTATTTGCTATTGTAAAATGAAGATAATAAGAAAGCAATCGGTAGAATGTGTTGCAGGTAGCATTCACCTTTTTTTATTTTACCAACCTAATGAAAATGTGCGGGCTGTTAAGAGATTAGAAATAAACTGTTATTTCTAACATTTTTTTTTGAAATTTGCAAAATTTCCAGGTCTTGGATAAACAGGGTTCTGTGAGTCAAAAAAGATGAAAACTATATCATATTATCTTCATTTAAAGTGACTTACTTAAAAAACTTAGCGTTGTCCCTTCAGCCTCATTTAGGGAAATGAGCTAATGGTTACAAGTAAATATACCACCTTGAACGGAGTTGTGGCTCTGCGGAAGGTAGTGTAGGGGTTTATTCACTAAAGTGGGAGTTGACAGGAGAGTTTGAAGATACTATATTACCCAATATGAAGAGCCAAAGCCAGTGAACCTCTTCTACAAGAAGCGCTTGCCTGGCCCTATTTACCTGTAGTTTTCTAGCTTATATATGTATATGTATATATATACACACATATATATATATATATATATATATATATATATATATATATATATATATATATATATATATATATATATATATATATACATACCGTATTTGCTCGATTATAAGACAAGGTTTCTTCCAGAGCAAATGCTCAGAAAAATACCCCTCGTCTTATAATCGAGGTCGTCTTCTAATTAGACCTCAAAAAACTGTCTGCTGGGGCCAGGCTGCTTACCAGTGCTTTGGTCCCGAGCAGCGTCTCTTCTATTAGCAGCAGGAAGCTAGCAGAGTGTCACATAATTCTGCCTCCCCCTCCTTCCTCTGGGGGCGGGGCCAGAGAAGTTGCTCGCACAGCCGGGCCCCTGCAGAAGTCTGCGAGTGGGAGATCTGCAGTTCAGGTAAGGGGGTGGGGGGTTTGAGCGTGTGTGTGTATGTGTGATTAATGGAATGAATGAGTATTTAAATGTTTGTGAATGAGTGTGTGTGTGTGATAGCATGGATGTGTAAGGGGGGGGTGGTAGCATGGCATAGGGAGGCTGTACTCAAACTCCTATCATCCCCAGGTTCCAGCATGTACTGGCTGCCTTGGCTTGATAGGAGTTTGATTGCTGTTAGCAGTTATATATACTATTGGCAAATAAAAGGAAATAAAAAATATATATTTTTCTCAATCATAGCTTTTATTAAATATGAAAAAATTGTTTAAATGAATTAATATTTACTGGTAAAACTTTTTTCCTATAGGGTAGTCTTATATTCAGGCTTTTTGTTTTTTTTCTAAATGAATATTTAGATTTTGGGGGGTCGTCTTATAATCAGGGTCGTCTTATAATCGAGCAAATACGGTGTATATATATATATATGTGAAACACTGGCTGCTAGTCAGGCTAGATGTGCATTCACAAGTCCCTCCACCATGTCACAGAAGTAGGGCTGCAACAACTAATCGATAAAATCGATAATAATCGATAATGAAATTCGTTGCCAACGAATTTCATTATCGATTAGTTGAATCGATTATTATCGATTATAAAATGAGGGTTTTTTCACAGCAAACGCTCTGAAAAATCCCCCTCATTATATAATAGTTTAGTCTGACTCACAGCAGCAGCTCCTACTTACCAGCCCCTCCCTGTAATCACTGTGACAACTGGCCCCGCCCCCTTCCTTCTCCCAGAAGGCCAGAACCACATGGCTGTGACACTCATCTAACTGTAAGTATAAAATTAATATTTGGGCTGCTGAAAGTTAGGGGAGGTGGGGGTTAATTTAGGGGTTGTTATGGTTAATGGGGTGTTTAGGGTTAATTTAGGGGGAGCTATGGTTAATGGGGTGTTTAGGGGCAGCTATGGTTAATGGGGTGTTTAGGGGCAGCTATGGTTAATAGGGTGTTTAGGGCTAATTTAGGGGCAGCTATGGTTAATGGGGTGTTTAGGGTTAATTTAGGAGCAGCTGTGGTTAATTGGGTGTTTGGGGTTAATTTGAGGCAGTTGTGGTTAATGGTGTGTTTAGGGTTAATTTAGGGGCTGTTGTGGTTGACAGGGTCTTTAGGGTTAATTTAGGGGATGCTGTGGTTAATGGGGTGTTTAGGGTTAATTTAATGATGAGGACTGAGGGTTAATTTGATTAATTTAATAAAGTTAACTTAAGGTGCAGTTAGAGATAAAGGGGGGCCAAACTAAGGGGAATCTAAATCCTGGGGGCAGTGAAGATTATGTATTAAAGTATGGTGTCAGTGTGCTGTGAACGGGTCTGTGACTCTATGAGGGGACTATGAGATATCTGGGGGGGGTATAAGGCATATCTGGGGAGGACGGAGTGACATATCTGGGGGTATAAGGCATATACATTATATAAGGCATATGTGGGGAGGGCAGCGTGGCATGTCTGGGAGGCAGTGTGGCATGCCTGGGGAGGATGGAGTGGTGTATCAGGGGGTATAAGGCGTATCAGGCACAGTGGCATATGTGGGAGGCAGCGTGGAGTGGCATATGTGGGAGGCAGCGTGGAGTGGCATATGTGGGAGGCAGCGTGGCATATGTGGGAGGCAGCGTGGAGTGGCATATGTGGGAGGCAGCGTGGAGTGGCATATGTGGGAGGCAGCGTGGAGTGGCATATGTGGGAGGCAGCGTGGAGTGGCGTATGTGGGAGGCAGCGTGGAGTGGCGTATGTGGGAGGCAGCGTGGAGTGGCGTATGTGGGAGGCAGCGTGGAGTGGCGTATGTGGGAGGCAGCGTGGAGTGGCGTATGTGGGAGGCAGCGTGGAGTGGCGTATGTGGGAGGCAGCGTGGAGTGGTATATGTGGGAGGCAGCGTGGAGTGGCGTATGTGGGAGGCAGCGTGGAGTGGTATATGTGGGAGGCAGCGTGGAGTGGCATATGTGGGAGGCAGCGTGGAGTGGCATGTCTGGGAGGCAGCGTGGAGTGGCATATGTGGGAGGCAGCGTGGAGTGGTAAATGTGGGAGGCAGCGTGGCATATGTGGGAGACAGCATGGAGTGGCATATGTGGGAGACAGCGTGGAGCGGCATGTCTGGGAGGCAGCGTGGAGTGGTATATGTGGGAGGCAGCGTGGAATGGTATATGTGGGAGGCAGCGTGGCATATGTGGAAGGCAGCGTGGCATGTCTGGGAGGCAGCATGGCAAGCCTGGGCTCAAATGTGCATACATTGGGGGGGCTGGTTGGGAAATAAAGACAAGAAATGCATTTTATCAAAGTTTTTTTTTTATTCTGCTGTTTGTATTTAACATCATTTGTTTATTAACCCCTTAATGACAAAGCCCGTACATGTACGGGCTCAAAATGCATTGTTTTCAATGGGTTTAGGGACCGCCCATTGTCCTTAAGGGGTTAAATTATTTTAAATAAATGAAAAATTTACATTCATTTTTTTTATCCGATTAATCGATTAATCGACAAAATAATCGGCCAACTAATCGATTATGAAAATAATCGTTAGTTGCAGCCCTACACAGAAGGAAGTTTTGGGGAATGCATGCACAGCACTCAGGCAACCATATTGGAAATGACCAGAGCCAGTCTTATGTGTACACACTTATTTTGAAAAATGTATATATATATGTATGTATGTATGTATGAAGTGTGATACTTACCTGTAGTGGATCCTACACATTTGTGGATGACAGGTCCCTATCATGCTGAACTAAGACATGATTGGGATGGTTATAATTCATTATGAATTCTGTGAATTGAAACCACAAAATGTATCTGCCAGACGCCAGAGATCTTTTTCCAAGCAGGGGAAATCCTTGTGATGTCATGATGACACAGTGCACTTCTCCTTCTTCTCATACTCCTGCTGGGTGCTGTGACAACCTGTCACAGTGCCTGCAGTGAGCTCCCCTCACACATCACACAGTGACTATACACTCTACAGACCCCTTCGGGTCTCCAAGGAAAAATGCCCGAATAGAAGTTCGGCCATTTAACTCTCCATAACGTGAACAAGCTTACTTTGAGCACTCTCATAATAACTTGCTGAGCTTCAGCCATTTTGGATTCATCCCTGCTGATGGTTGAAGCCTTAGGATGTACTAGCATCTCCTCTGTTGCCAAAGATGTACTAGTACATCAATCGTCGTAAAGGGGTTAATACTAGTGAGACTTTCTGCCCAGAAATCCCTTTGAGGATCACTATACAAACAGATACTACTCCTTCATTGTGGCTTTACTGGGGTCAGCATATTTTTTCTCAATTTTAAAATATTATTCACGTAACTTGCAGTACTTGGCTGTCTTTATTTAACAAAAAGAAAATGAATCATTTTGAAAATTATGAGAATAGGAAATTTGGATAACTGCTCCCATGGTATAAAATTAGGTAGCTTTTTAATTTGTGTACCGTATATATTGCTTATTTTACTTTACGTGGGCTAATTAAGTGTACTGAATGATAATGTTAAATTTGGGAATGGGACAGATATACTTTAAATGAAAACGTATCGGACTTTGATTTCTACTGAATGTTCTCCATCTATAACTTTACTATGGAACCACTCCAATTTACGCTTCAGCATTAAACCCTATGCATCAGAAAAACAAAACTAGCTTCCATTATGCCAGAGAAGCCTTTACATAACACAGTATTGTCTCTCATACATTCCCCCAAGCAACATTAACACTATACTGTTTGAATCTAACTAAGAAAACACCGGGATGGGGAATGTAAGGAGATGCAGCTTATTGGGATAAAATGAATTGTTATATACCTAGAGTGCAGCCCAGCAAAACTATGTACACGTTTACGAGTCACTGCAATGCAATTTTATATATGGTACAAATAAGATGTTTGCTTTCTTAAGAGATTCAATGTGTGCCTATAACAGGCCATTGGCTGGTCAGAAACTGCTTTCATACATCTATGCTCATGATGAAACAACCCTTACCTTTTATTAAATAATTCAGTTCCAAGATCTTCCAAACATTATATAAAGTCATCACAGTGAAAGCCAAATCAAGGCGTCAAAGACGACATGGTTGGGGATTAATCCGACCCATTATTTTGCATTAAATGCAACTTTATGTGATGCTTGAATAATCTTATAGGACAACTCTGCATTTGGATGCATTGAATGTTTTTTTACTAGAGGATAAAAGCTTTAAAAATATTTCAAGCAAGAAGCCAGCTAGAAGTTGTCAGAGGCCCACAGGTTAATGTTATCTAAGAAGCACAAGAGGAAGTTAATGTGATTAAAACTATTACATAAAACACTATTTTCAGAACTGTTTAACCCCTTAAGGACAATAGGGGTTATTACTCGTAGTATATTGTGGGACAATGGCTATTTTAACATTTTTCGGTGTTCCTGTTTAGCTGTGATTTTCTTCTTTCTCATTTCGTGCTCCCACACATATTATATATTGTTTTTTTCAGGACAAACAGGGCTTTCTTTAGATACCATTAATTTTATCATATCATCTAATTTACTATAAAAAAAATGATAAAATATGGGGATTTTTTGTTAAAAAATTACTTTTTCTCACTTTTTAAACAAAAAACTTTTACTCATCTGCAAAAACGAATGAAAAAACCTGCTAAATAGATTCTACTATTTGTCCTGAGTTTAGAAATACCCAATGTTTTTATGTTTTTTTGCTTGTCTCTGCACGTTATGGGGCAATAAGTACAGGTAGCGTTTTGCTATTTCAAAACCTTTTTTTCCAAATCTGGTAATTCTTCCCCCCATGTGCCATTTCGGGTATCTTTGAAGCCGGCCAATGCAATTTACCCCATCAAGTCATATATTTTTAAAAACTAGACACCCCAAGGTATTTCACATGCTGGTAATTTAACCCTTTCCATGCACTAACTTTACCACCAGCCTTTGTGAAACTTTATGGTAGTAAATTTTTTTGTATTTTTTTCACACACGTTGTACTTCAGGTATGAATTTATCGCTCCTGGTGTATGTCCCTGTCAAACAACACCCCAATATGTGTTCAGTAACATCTCCTGAGCGCAGTGATACCCCACATGTATGGGTTTGTTGGGTTATTTGGGAGGTAAAAGGCCACCTTTGTGAGGTGTGTATTTTTTGGCCATTTAGACATCTGATCCTACTGCCCCCATGTCCCATATTTGGGACACCTTTGAACCCGGCCAATTCAATTTATCCCATCCACTCATGCATTTTTTAATACGAGACACCCTATGGGCATTTGTAATGCCAATATTTTAACTCTTTCCATGCTGGAATTTTTGTACAGATAAAGAATTTTAGGACTCGCTTATTAATTTTTTTTTATTTTTTTTTGGTGACAGTGGGGATTTTTCTATGTTACCATATTATTTTTATTTTTTTTAAACATTTTTTAAATTTTTTTTTTTTTTAATTTTTTAATTTAATTTTTTTTTTTTTTTTACTAATCACTCATTAGTGAGCTGGGCTCCATTGACCTTGCATGGTTGGATGCAGTACCTGCATTCAACCTGCAGGAGGAGCTCGAGAGTTCACAAGAGGGTCTGGATAGACCCTCTTGTGAACTCATTTCTATTGTTGATGCCATCCTGTGAATGACGGCAACGTCATTTACAGGATGGCACTTGTGGTTGCTCTTCGGAGCAATCACAAGGTGATCGGGGTAGGGGGGTAGTGTTACTGACATGCCTCGATATCGAGGCATGTCAGTAACACCATTTATGCTTAGGAAGCGATTCCGATCGCTTCCTAAGCTGTTTTAGCCGGGCGCCGCCGCGATCTTTCATGATCGGTGCGGCGGCGGCCATTTTTCTTCCGGGGAGGGCTGCCGAGGGCTGCCCTCCCCGGATCCACGGTCAGCCTCACTTGGGAGGCTTCCGTGGATGCTGCAAAGCCGCCGATCGCGGCGAAAACGCCGCGATCGCGGCGATGCAGCTATTTAACGGCAGCCCGTACATGTACGGGCATTGTCGTTAACCCGTTGCACGGCAACCCCGTACATGTACGTGGATTGTCGTTAAGGGGTTAAGGGGTTAAGTATGTTAATTCCCCAAATATCAAAACATTTGTTATGCTCTACTGATTAATGAAAATTCTTTAGGTGGCAAGTGTACTTCAAGAATAAGCCGAAAGTACATGGCAAATCATGAAACCGTCCACTCTCACATTTATTTACATATAACCGATAATTGTGTTTCCTAAAAGGAGTTTTAAAGTTTACGAGTTCAAAAGTACCCAATGGCTAAATCTTTTACGTACCATCATGTTGGCCAATTCAGTCACACAGTCTGTACAACAATTGTATGTATGATCTTACATTTCTATACTAGCTGTGTGTTCACCTTCAATGAACTGACCTTTCTATGCTCTTGGAGGTTGACTGATGAAGAACACTTCTTGTTACAGACAGTACACATCAGCCTTTTTCTAGAGTTCCCTAAAAAAAGAAAAACATATATCCTTACTAAAAACAGAGAAGTGGGAAGAAAACAGTTCTCATGGTACAATCAAACGCCATCGTTGGGGCTTTGCTTAAGGGAAATTGGACTGTATTATAAATTAGTCCCAATGCAGCAGTTCTCAATAGGTGTTCCAATTGTTTAGTATATTTCAAAGCAGTTTTCATTAACAAAACAATGCAGAGCTAACAACACTCGTGTAATTCACGTCATATGACTCGGAAAGTATGGACACAGAGCCAACTAATTTCACGCTAACATTTGTTGACAATTTATGGTTTAATTGTTTGTTTGGGAAAATATAGCTCTCTGAAAACTGAACATCGAGTAGCGAGATCATGAGGCGTCTTAAAGATGCCTTAAAAAGAATATTGATATCATATGGTTTTCACCTACTACGAAGTTCACATGGTGAGTCGTGTGTACTACTCATCATTTTAAATATGGGATCAGGGGCGTAACTAGACCCCTCAGGGCCCGGGTGCGAGAATCTGTTAAGGGCCCCCCACCCCCCCAAAAAAACATGATTTTTACCCAACAATTTTTTTTCAACAAATTCAATTTACATATTGAATCATTTCTGTAAAAAAATCAAAGAAAAAGGGGCGCATGTTCAAAGGGCATAATCAAAGAAAAAGGGGCGCATGTACATAGGGCCCTTTTTGTACATGCGCCCCTTTTTCTTTGAATACATAAATAATCTTTCCACCAAAACAGCCCGCCTGTGGCATCTTTGCCACCAAAACACCCCGCCTGTGGCATCTTTGGCCCCATAACAGCCCGCCTGTGGCATCTTTGGCCCCATAACAGCCCTCCTGTGGCATCTTTGCCACCATAACAGCCCTCCTGTGGCATCTTTGGCCCCATAACAGCCCGCCTGTGGCATCTTTGGCCCCATAACAGCCCGCCTGTGGCATCTTTGCCACCATAACAGCCCTCCTGTGGCATCTTTGCCACCATAACAGCCCTCCTGTGGCATCTTTGCCACCATAACAGCCCGCCTGTGGCATCTTTGGCCCCATAACAGCCCGCCTGTGGCATCTTTGGCCCCATAACAGCCCTCCTGTGGCATCTTTGCCACCATAACAGCCCTCCTGTGGCATCTTTGGCCCCAAAACAGCCCTCCTGTGGCATCTTTGGCCCCAAAACAGCACTCCTGTGGCATCTTTGGCCCCAAAACAGCCCGCCTGTGGCATCTTTGCCACCAAAACAGCCCGCCTGTGGCATCTTTGGCCCCATAACAGCCCGCCTGTGGCATCTTTGGCCCCATAACAGCCCGCCTGTGGCATCTTTGCCACCATAACAGCCCTCCTGTGGCATCTTTGGCCCCAAAACAGCCCTCCTGTGGCATCTTTGGCCCCAAAACAGCACTCCTGTGGCATCTTTGGCCCCATAACAGCCCGCCTGTGGCATCTTTGGCCCCATAACAGCCCTCCTGTGGCATCTTTGCCACCATAACAGCCCGCCTGTGGGATCTTTGGCCCCATAACAGCCCGCCTGTGGCATCTTTGCCACCATAACAGCTCTCCTGTGGCATTTTTGGCCCCAAAACAGCCCTCCTGTGGCATCTTTCCACCAAAACACCCTGACTGTGGTATCTTTGCCCCCCCCTTACACATCCATGCTATCTCTCACACACACACACACACATATATATTAATTCACAAATATTTACTCACTAATTCACAGATAATCCATTCAATCATTCAGATATTCATACATTGATACTCATTAATTCCCTCATTCAGATACTCATTTACATATACTCATTCACAAACATTCATTCACTCACTCCTTCACAGATATTCATTAATTCTCTCACTCAATCTCAAATACTCCTTCATGCAGCCTCCCCTTACCTGAACAACCGAAGATGTAAAAAGTATGTGCCGCTCGGCGCTCGCAGACCAACTTGTTCAGTGCATAGGGGGAAGCAGATGCGCAGCAGGGTCATGTGACGTACGTCACGTACGTCACGTGACTGTTGGATTCCTGCGTCCCCCGGCATCCTCGTCTGCCAGTAAGTAGCGGCCCCCCGCGGAATTAATCGTGGGGGTTGCCCGGGCCCCCTAGAGTGGCGGGCCCGGTAGCAGCTGCTGCAGGGTTAAGGGGCAAGTGCCCCTTTTGCCCTGAGTTATAGACGGCCGTAGAGGCCGCATAGGCCCAGTCAGTCCGGTCCTGACTGGGCCTATGCGGCCTCTACGGCCGTCTATAACTCATAGACCTTGGGGCCCCTTGCCGCCGGGGCCCGATTTCGGGCGGCCCCTTGGCTTGGGCCCCCCTGCCACCGGGGCCCGGTCGCAGTCGCGACCCCTGCGACCCCGGTAGTTCCGCCACTGTATGGGATGCATATAGTTCTGGAAACAGAATTTAAAAGGAGAGAATAAATTGTACCATATCTGAATAACATGGCAAGCCTGTGGTGAGAAACACATGCTCACATATGTGGAGACCTTCTCCCCTCTGGGCTCCTATTTAAGAAACATTTTATGCAAATGGCCATATGGTAGCAAGCGAGGATGCAAAATGCATCATCCTTGACTGCAGCTCTTAAAGTTATTGGAAACAGCAATTTATTGCATGTTTCTTCTATTGATTGTTAGTATTGGTATTATTCCTGAACATTTGGTAGAAATACCACAATATAAAAGTGAAAAAATACACACCATATAAAACCATGGTTCCTCTATATTATACTAAACTAACGTTTTTAACAACAAAAAGGCACTCTTACATATCTGGTTCATTTAGGAGTGTCGTGGGTTAAACACATAAGCCCAAAACTGTACATTTTGTCTGCTGTCACGGCAACTACATATACCAGCCTAACAGTCATATACTTATGTCATGTGACTAAAGTTGGAAATAAGCATTCCCCAAGAAAATAGAACTATGGGGAAAAACTTGATTACATGATATGAGTTATCTCTGGATTTCAGCATTTAGGCATCCAGTGGCATTCCATGTGAACGTTCTAAAAGGCTATATTTAGTTTTTTGGGTTTTTTTAAGTTAGGGGAGGTGGGGGTTAATTTAGGAGCAGTTATGGTTAATAGGGCCTTTAG
Source organism: Spea bombifrons (assembly GCF_027358695.1). NCBI lineage: Eukaryota > Metazoa > Chordata > Amphibia > Anura > Pelobatidae > Spea > Spea bombifrons. Next base: position 42,957,853 of record NC_071087.1, on the reverse strand, counting down.
AGTTAACTTAGGAGCAGTTATGGTTGATGGGGTCTTTAGGTTTAATTTAGGGGCAGTTAATGGATAGGAGTGATGAGGATAATGAGTATGAATTTTATGATAATACATTTTTTTTTTCAAATTCCGGGCCCCAAAATTAAAGTGTGTCTTATACATGGGTACGGTAATGGGAAAAGTATTTCGATACTTACGTTTATTTAAATGGAAGAGAAAGGAATTTTAGGATTACTCATGTGTGGAAAAGCAAATGGAATGACGTGGTAACATCTGAGAACTAAAACTTAATATAACTTAATACATAAACATATTGAAAAAAAACCCACTTGAATAGCATATCCAGTTCCTCCAGCATTGAATACATTCTGCCATGGTTTTAAACAGAATGTTGGGTGTGAAACTGGAGAACATGCACATGTTTGTCGAGATTATCCAAAATTACAGTGTACTCCAAAAGGAACTTGGTGGGGCTGTCTGGCCATTAAACTATCCAACATGGTCCACTAATCAAGTTAAGGAACCAAACAGAATTAGAATTTATGTCACAATGGACAGTCCATGATTCCTCACCCGAATGAACATTTTCTTTGTGCTTCTTCAGTGTATCTTTGCTTCGGAACCTCTTTCCACAGCTGTCAGCCTTACAGATAAACCTGGTTTCTCCTTTGCATGCTTCCTTATGCTGTTCAAAACTATATTAAACACAACACGGAATATCAGTGAGGAACATAAAATGACACATTCTTTGATCATGCGCTACAGTTAAGGATAATGTGTACACGTGCATTACCTATATAGAAAGTAAGGAGGTACTTCTTTTTCTTGGTTAAAAAAGGCTAGGAAGTTCAAAAGCAGACATGCAAGAAGGAAGCCAGAAATATAGACAGCAGTTCAGTAATTCAATCACAAAACCTCAACGCTGAGCCGAAGGAAATACTGCAGATTGAACAGTGATAACTCCCAGAAGAGTCTCCAGAGATGATATTATCTGCACATTGAAGCACACTAAGAAAAAACAGAGGACAACACATTACTTTAAGAAACATATTAAACATGTAGGCTATATAACTACATTTTTAAATATCATCAACTACCGTATTTGCTCGATTATAAGACGACCCTGATTATAAGACGACCCCCCAAAATCTGAATATTAACTTAGGAAAAAAAGAAAAAGCCTGAATATAAGACGACCCCAAAGGAAAAAAGTTTTACCAGTAAATGTTAATTCATGTAAACTATTTTTTTTAATAAAAGCTATGATTGAGAAAAAGATTTTTTTGTTTTTATTTCTCGTATTTTTCAACCTGTCCCCCAGTTACGCACATCTGCCCCCAGGCTTGCCACTCCAATATGGCACTGTGGCCCATGATATGCCTTTTAACCCTCTATATGCCACTGTGCCCCATGGTATGCCTTTTGACCCCCTATGTGCCACTCTGCCTCCAGAAATGCCTTATACCCCTATATCCCATTCTGGCATTTAGGGGGTTAAAATGCATATTATGGGGCAGAGTGGCATATAGGGAGGTATAAGGCATTTCAGGAGGCAGAGTGGCATTAAGGGAGTTAAAAGGCATTGTATAGAGCACTCTGCCTCCAGAAATGCCTTATACCCCTATATGCCACTCTGGCATTTAGGGGGTTAAAAGGCATATTATGGGGCAGAGTGGTCTGTGAAAAGAGCTGTTATATGAAAAGGTCTATAGGCGACTTGAAGATCTACTTACAACCTTTATAAATATTCATAGTTTAAAAAAGTCCATAGTCTGAACTTTTTTCTTTTCTTTGTGTAGCGTTTATAAAAACTTGTTAGGATTAACTTGTTTTCCATATATATTTATTACGCATGTGTGTGTTTTTCTTATTTAAGATGTTAATACATTTAAATAAAATGGAATAACTTGAACAATACCAATTTAACAAAAATAGCACACATACTGTCGTTGAAGAGCCTGTTTCACTGGGAATTTTTTGCCGCAATTCCTGCATTTAAACTCCTTTTCTTCACTTGGCTTCTGGTGAAGAGCTTGAAGATGTTCTGCTAGAATCTCCTGACTGGGGAAACTAGACTCACAGAGAGGGCAGCCATGGTCTTCTTTACATTTAAAGTACTCTATTAAAAATAAAATTATATCACCTATGAATGAGCTGTGATCCTGATTAATTGATCCAAATGTCCCTGCTAAACATGAAAAAAACATATCTTGGGACTGTCTAAATTGTCCAACACTTTTACCACTGTGGGTTTTGTAAATAGTGTCAAAGTTACAATAGATTTATATGTTGGATGCCTTTGGTGTGGTATGAAAAGCCACAAAATTACTGTAAGGCAAAATTCAGGGTTCTAAATAGTCCTCAATTCACCTTTTTCTCCAGACTGCTGTGTATCTTTGTGATTTTCATCATCTTCTTTGATGCAAACATTGCTGATTTCTTCATTCTCTTCTTCAGCTTCCTCCATGTCACTATCCAAGTAGCCAATTAGTAACTCAGTGTCAGTTTCTATGTCATCAATAGCCAAATAGAATATATTCTCCCCTTCCTGAAGTTCACACAAAGAAACATAAATTAAAAATAGCTCATAACAATATGTATGTAGTTAAAATGATATTAGAATCTATGAAGTTTTGAAACACATGAGACCATTTATTTCCCAGGTCTAAAATAAGGTCAGAATTTGCTACAGGAGGGGTCACATCCATCAAAGTGGACTTAATTAAGCATGGTTAATTGAATGTCCTAGATTTAAAAGAGTATTCATACTAAAGTTCATCTATACACACATAGTTCTCACCACCTCAGTGTTTTATGGATGTAGATCAGTCTACTACTGCCATATATGCACACTACCACACTCTAACGCCATACACATATACTATATGACTAGTATGTGGACACTTGCCTATCACACCCACATCTCTTTTGTGCTTTCTACAAGATTGTTGAGTGTATCTGTTGGAATTTGCGCCCATTTAGCCAAAACAGCATTTGTGAGGTCAGGCAAGGATGTTGAACAAGAAGGCCATGCTAGTAATTGGCATTCTAATTCATCCCAAAGTTGTTCAACTCGCCAAACCACGTCTTTATAGACTGTACGTTGTGCATGGTCATGCTGGAACAGGAAAGGGCCTTCTCCAAACCGATGCCACAAAGTTGGAAGCATACAATGGTGTAAAATTTATTTGTATGCTGTAGCATCAACATTACCCGTTACTGGAACTAAGGGCCCCATACTTTTGATTCAGAGAGCACATTTCCACCGCTCCAGAGTCCAGTGACAATATGCTTTACACCACTCCAGCCAACAATTGGCACTGCACATAGTGATCTTCGGTTTCTGTGCATCTGCATGGCCTTGGAAACCCATTTCATGAAGCTCCTGGCTCATAGTGCTCATGCTGATGTTGCTTCCAGAGGCAGTTTGGAACTGCCTAGTGAGGGATGCTACATAGGGCAGGTGATTTTTATGTACTATGTTCGGTCCTGCTTATGGTTATTTAGTGTACATACACACTTCTCCCTCCCTTACTCTTACCTCAAGCAAGGCTGCGGCTCTACTACTGCGTGGTCGTGGAAGACACGTATCATGATAATGCTTGGCGTTTCATTTATCAGGATGGAATGCATCTGTCTTAGCACACCCCTGACATTATATAGGGCCAGCAAGCGAAGCTTATTCACGATGGGCCTTCATAATAAATAGTGAAGCCAGGGAGTTGCAACAACAACAACTCTTCCTTTAGTGAATAAATCCCAAAAGTATTACATAAAATACCTATTTTTAACTGAACCGTTTTAGAACCTTTTATGTTACTGCATATAGTGCGGTTGAAAGCGCAAATTAAGACCACTTTCATTTTCAAATATTCTATGATGAGAGGCATATTTTCAAAGGTAATTTCAGATTTCAACACGCAACATTATTTCATCTAACCCAAGTCTCTGGGAAATTTAACGCTGGTTACTTCTATCATAAAAGAGTGCGCTGAAAAGAAATGTTTACTGGATAAGTTTGATAACCTTGAAAGAACTTAGAATCCTTCAAAAATAAAGAAATCAAGCAGACAGTCTAATTCTGTCCTCGGTGTATCCTTGACACAAATTCTAACTGGGCTTTACAACATGTATTGCATTACAAGTTAATCTTCCCTTTGTAGTTGTAAAGACTGCAGTAGAATTGCTGCGTTCACTAAATGTTTCAGCAATATGTAAATTCAAATAAGTAGCTTAGCATAGTGCCCTTCACCAAGTTTCTGCCTGGCATACAGCGATAGTCTAGCTAGACAGTGTGTGGGATATCTGTAATATAGCCTTATAAAATCAATCCTAATCCAGAATTTTTATTGGTATTGATAAAGACAAGCAGTTACGTAAATTAATTGTGCTACTTTGCACTCACTGCACCAACGCTATTATCGTCATCATTGTATTAATGATTTATATAGCACCCTATTCCATTGAGTACGTCACTACAGATACATATACGTGCTGGACATAGCCCTGGGACTGACATTTAAGCAAATGCTTCATAGACTCCACTTGTGTCTCTGTATGGACAGTGTAAATGGGGCTTATTTACTAATGAGAGAATTGACAGGAGCATTTCAGTTACATCTCATTGGTCTTCTATCTTCTTCTCCCTCTATCTGGTTTCCACCCCTTCACTCTGGCAGATGCTCTTTCACAGGCACAAAGTCTCTACCTGGGCAGAGACAGTTTGCATGCTGCAGACGCAAGGTAGTTTATTGCAAAAATGTATTGCAGCGAGGGTTAGTTAACACTCTAGATTGTTGAGACTACATTTCCCATGACTCTCAGCCAGTCTGGTATGTATCAAGGGAAAGTGAGTACTAAACTTCTGTAGAAGGCACATACATTTGGTTGGCTGATCATGAGAAATGTAATAACAGCACTTTAAATGCCAGATGAACTACCAAGTGACCTATCTTGGTTCCAAGCCTATGTCCCTTATTTACTACCGTCTTTTTTTGTAATACTTCAGAATGTTTGCTCTGCATGACAGACCTGCACTACACAACATTAACTTCTTATGACTGCAACTCCCATGCTAGTTGATTATTATTGGGGTAGTAGCTAGTAACTGTAGATTGGTCTTAGGGGGCTACAGTAACTTTTGTTTGTTGACTGCATCTACACTATTATTCAGCCAGCCATATTGCTAGCTAAACATAATGGGAATTGTGGATGTAGACTGGAGTTGTGGTGACCTACACTACATGCTAACTTGTTTGTTCTTGACTGTAGCTCCCATGATATACAGTCAGCCTTTACTGTCTGAACACCATAGGAATTGTAGACTGTGGTAGTTCTCATGCTGCGCAAGACATGCTAGTCTGTTAGCTACTACTACCACCATGTCATTATTTTACTATTTATGGGTAATTAACATCTGCCTCCAGCGAAAAGCGAGGAGGATATTTTTTGCCCCCCCCGGAAAAAAACGTATTTGCTTGATTATAAGACAAGGTTTGCTCTGAAAAAATACCCCTCGTCTTATATTCGTCGAGGCTGTCTTATAATCAGACCTCAAATAGAGGTCTGACTACAAGACTTAGATCCAGATCCCCCGCAGTGCTACAAGGGACCTGGATCGTCCTCTCTGGCAGCCGGTGGACATCTGCACGATGCGCACAGACAACCTCTGCCACTACCCGAAACTTCCCCTAAAGCTTCTATGACGGAGCACCGGTGTGGCGTTACCATCCGGTGCTCAGTCATAGAAGCCCCGGCAGAGGTCCCGGGTAGCAGCAGAGGTTGTCACTGGGCAGACGTCCACCGGCTGCCCCCACTTGACACCAGGGAGTCTGGAGCACGGGTGACAAGTCTAGGGAAGCATCGGTAAGTTGGGGGGGTGCATATAGGGGGGCAAAGTGGCATATCAGGGAGTGAGAGTGGCATATAGGGGGTATAAATCATATCGGGGACAGAATAGCAAGCTGTGGGGCAGGTTGGCAAAATTAATATTATTTTTAAATGCATTTTTCTCATAGTTTTTATTAAATATGAAAAATAGTTTACATGTTAACTAATATTTGCTAGAAAAAGTTTTTCCTATAGGGTAGTCTTTTTCTTTTTTTTCTAAATTAATATTCAAATTTTCAGGGGGTCGTCCTCTAATCGATCAAATACGGTAATTGGCCAGATCGTTGACATGACAGACAAGTTGTTTCCTTCATGTAGTCTACATACACTAAATAAGAAGTGGCTGAGTTGGAATGAAGCCAGCTAGTTCCAATGAGCATTTCAGATTACACTATTACTGCAAGATCATCAACCATAATAAGAAAAACATATCTGTTACTAGGATTAATAGAATTACTGCGCCCAGACATCATAGAAAATATACTTCCCGGCTTTTTCAGAGAATGACATGAGATATTCAAGTTATGTTACCTGAATAGCTGCCAGGTTCTTCTGCTCTTGGGATGGTGCCTCATGGACAAAGCGCAACCAATTGGAATGGCGTGGGTTTGTTGCATCTAAAATATACAGTACCTCTCCTTTACTTCCACGGACCTGGAAATAGAGCGAAGCATCTTACAAAAACGTACCCAACCTTTACTCTTCATGGAAAATAAAAACAGGGTTAGCAATATGCTAAGATACACATAAATATTCTTATTCTTACATATAGTGCAACAATTCTGCAGCCCTTGATAGCAGGGAGCATGGGCGTACTAATGCGGGTGCACAGCACACAGAGGCTCATTTACAGTGAAGGAAAAAAATATTTGATCCCCTGCTGATTTTGTACATTTGCCCACTGACAAAGACAGTCTATAATTTGAACAGTGAGAGACAGAATAACAACAAAAAATCCAGAATAACGCATTTCAAATAAGTAATACATTGATTTGCATTTTGACCCCTTTGCAAAACATGACTTAGTGGCAAAACCCTTGTTGGCAATCACAGAGGTCAGACGTTTCTTGTAGTTGGCCACCAGGTTTGCACACATCTCACCTTCAGCTACCTCCACAGATTTTGTGGGATTAAGGTCTGGAGACTGGCTAGGCCACTCCACGACCTTAATGTGCTTCCTCTTGAGCCACTCCTTTGTTGTCTTGGCCGTGTGCTCTGGGTCATTGTCATGCTGGAATATCCATCCACGACCCATTGTAGACCTACACAAGACCGGAATGGGGTACAAGACCATCGCCAAGCAGCTTGGTGAGATGGTGACAACAGTTGGTGTGATTATTCGCAAATGGAAGAAACACAAAATAATTGTCAATCTCTCTTGGTCTGGGGCTTCATGCAAGATCCCACCATGTGGAGTTTCAATAATCATGAGAACGATGAGGAATCAGCCCAGAACTACACAGGGAATCTTGTCAATGATCTCAAGGCAGCTGGGACTATAGTCACCAACAAAACAAATTTTTAGGGATGGAAGAAATTGCAATGTGAATGTACTGAGGAGTAACAGGGGGTACTGGAGATTTGAGGAGAGGTTATATTAGAGATGTGATGGGAGTTAAGTCTGTAAGTCATTGGAATGTATAAACTGATAGAAAGGAGTCAGCAGACGTACACAACAGAAGGCATTGTGACATTGCAGTAAGCGTTGTCCTTGTGCAGGCACTTTGCCTACCCTTGGGAGTCAGTTACTTTATTATTGTATATATTATGTACAGTTTATTTGTGTTGTTTATCAACAAATTAAATAAATGTGTGCACTGAAACAAAATATCAAGCATGATTTTTATCATCCTCTTGTCGGTGCAAGCCAAACCATATACAAGCTCTAAAATATTTCAAGTGCATGTTGGAAGAATTATGTATATACAAACCCCTCTTGTTTGGGGTACAGTTCTGGAGACACTATCTCAAAAAGGATATTGACATAATGGAGAGCAATCAGGGAAGGGCTACCAAAATGGTGAATGGTTTGCAGGATAAAAATTATAAGGAAAGACTACATAATCTCAATATTTATAGCTTGGAGGAAAGAAGAAGAGAAGAGATGAGAAACATTTAAAAAGCGAAAGTACAGGATGGAAGGGCTTTCCTGAATCTAGGGCAAGACCAAGGACCGATTAAGGTCTGAGTCTTTACATCAGGAAAATGGGCAGACAAGATGAGCAGAATGGTTCTTAGCAAATTCTATGTTTCTATGTTCTAATTTAAGATATATGCTTGGGGTGCTTATCCCGCACGTTATGTTTAATAACCAACATAGTTTTTCTTATTGATGTTGTCATGTTCTGGCAGACAAGCTTTGATGTCTTGCCCAAAATACTGCATTAAAGTCTTTTTGGTTTGTTTTTCTTTAATTCCTAAATTTGGCTAAATATTTGCCCTTGTATTTACCCATTTAATATGGGTCTGAGTGGGGCATACTGTATCTAAATAGATAAGATACACACACATACAGAGAACGTATCCTTATAGAAGAGTATAGGAAATGCATGGCCTCTTGATACTATTCTAAGCAGTTCAGAAAACCGATGGGAAATTTCATTTCAATGAGAGAGAAAAAAAATCTTATTACCTTTGATACAATTTAAAAAAAACAATATTTCTAGAGAACGAGTGAATATTGGCCATATTTTATTTAATAATATAAATTGCCCGAATTATATTTTAGCTTCAGAATAAGTATCTCACACAAAGAAATATAAAATAATATTTTTTCAGACTTAATAAAAACAATAGGGTTTTTTCCTAAGTTATGCGCATAAAAGAAAAAAGAACAAGACAAAATTATATAAAGCAAAGCTTCCTGATTGATAGCATTTTATATCATTATAAACAAATATAGGGCTGCCAGCTGATGTGGACTTTGCAATAGATTTTCTAGTAAGTATCAAGTTATGTCTAAGATGTATTTTTAAAAACATGGAAATTATTTATCAGAGTGAGAAGAAAATATAGAAATATTATAATATCAGTCCTATTCCGCTCACCTCTGAAACACGTTTAATGTAGTTTTGGGTATCAAAAAAAGAAGAAGAAAAAAAATATTAGTGAGTGGGCTAAAATAAGCGCTAAAAAAATAAATAAATACAGTCTCAACCCAATGTATGGTGAAAGTAAATAGAACAATGATAATGAACACAAAAATGTAATAATTACTTATAGAATAATGGTAATGAATAAATCAAAATATAAGAAATCTTAAGAAAGTCCTCAAAATCAATGGAATCCAAAAACAGGACTTTCTCAAGATTTCTTTGCATATTTTGTGTATATTTTGATTTATTCATTACCATTATTATCAGTAATGATCACATTTTTATGTTTATTATCATTGTTACATTTACTATCACTAGACATTGGGTTGAGACTGTATTTTTTTTTGCACTGGCCTCTTTTTTGTGTTTCTTTGCTATTTCAATGCAGTTTTGGGGTCAACATTAAAAAGACGGAAGAAGGGTCAGTCTAGAATTCCAGCAAGAATCTAAAACTAAGGACTGGCACTTAAAATCCATGACTAGTAGATGGTTTATATATAGAAATAACTAAGCTTCTTACCTCCCACATTAGTCTGTTATCCATGTTTTCATCCACTTCATTAGGTATCCGCTTTTCACCAGCAAAAGGACGAAACTTTTCCCCCTATTAAATGAAATATATATCTTTTGAATGTCGCTCACACTTTATAAAGTCACCTTAAAGGGTGGTTTCATTATTAGTATATTAAAAGTTTTTTTGGGTTTAACACTTCTAATTTTTACATAATATATCTTCAGATGGCTATATTAGCTATTTGTATGCGTTATCGTAGTCCAATCTAATAGACAAACACTGTGACCTTCATTAAAGTCTACGAAGGAACAGACTTCATTAGCATTGCCATAAAGAATCAGCACAGTGTGGTGATTGAGCAGGAAAAGTCACCAAATAAGTAACATGACCAACGACAATGGCAGCCTCCGGGTCTGTGGATAAAGGAAGTTTATTGGAACAAAATGTGATAAAACAAATTTTTAACCAATTCTAACCTACATTACTGCATATAGCACTGGGTTTTGAGGTCAGAAAGAATAATATTTGCCCATGGGGAAAAGGCCGTGTACTTACTGCAGTAAAGAGTAATGAGATATTTTACAACAGGGAACTGTCAAAAATGGTTCAATTACATGACTTATTTAAATGTGCTGCATCAACCTCATTTAATGTTCTTATCATTGTACGCAGGAACGCGGCAACGGCACACATAATAAAGGCAGATGCCGCGTTACAACCTGCGCACCCATTATTTCGGGCTATTGTTCCGTCCTGAAGCATCTTGATAAATAACCTCATCGCTACACCGGCACATCACACTCTAGTTAGGCCTGCGGCTCTATGAACAGTTGCCTTGGGTCAGGCAACAAGATGCCCCATTGCAAGATCCCTAATCTGTAAAAATAATGGCTATGTGCTTCTTGTGGACCATATGCCATTTTTTACTGGCCTTAATATAATATTAGCGAAGGGTAAACCCTAATAGAGCTACTCAGATGTTTATCCTTAAAACACCTCCAAGTGCTGCTTGTGAAGAATTTTCTGATCCAAACTACCACTGCGGACATAACTATGAATCAATCACACCAGGGATACCTCTGACACTAATACACTGAGAGGGGATGGATGTATATATATATATATATATATATATATATATAGGTCAGCGAGTTAAAAGACAGAAGAGCAATTATTTTAAGACTAGATGTTGTAGAAATAATTATTGTGATAGGGTCATATCCCACAGCACAGGTTCAAATAAGTGGGTCAACCACATAGAAAAAAACAGTACCAGAAACAGAGCATCGAAGTCTCATACGATGTGACGGCAGATATGAACCATTCGGCCCATCTAGGTTGTTTCTTCTTGCCTTAAAGACTCAGACCTTAATCTTGTCTTAGACTAGGGGTAAGCTTTATGCCTGCCCCATGTATGTTTAAATTCCTTCACTGTAATAGCCACTACCACTTCTGCATGGGTACCATTCCACTTATCTACCACCCTCTCAGTAAAGCATACGTACATGACATCTAATGCCCTTTGGCTTTATAGTTTATAAGCAAGGAGAGAGAGACATATTTAAACAGTAACAGAGGAAGGAGGAATACTCTATTTTCTTTTATTATAACTTAAGCTCCATTAACCCACTAAGTGCCAGAGTGACTGCAGAACACATAGACCGTGTGAGACCTCTTAAAAGGGACTCCTGTGGTGCAGATATGAACGTACAGCAGCCCCCGGTCCCCTCCGCATTCCAGCCCCGAGTGCTCCTCGTGTTAAGCCTGTGGAGAGTGTGTAGACGTGGCATCTCCCCACCCGGCTGCAGCTGCACAGCTCTCCCATCCACGGGCACAGCTCTCCCGTACACGGGCACACCGGCACTGAGTGCTGGGAGTGGGAGCGCGCAAACAGCCCTCCGATCCCATCGTAACACCCGCTTCCGCTGCTATTTAATCGGACAAACCTTTTTCACTCGCCTGCTGGTGTACAGCCCCATCCCGTCTTGGACTTGGGAAGACTTCAGGGAAAATCTGTCTGGCACGTACATGCCCAGCATGTTTATGGCTTTTAATGGCTTAACACGGGCTGCATGGAGACGGATTGGGGCGGGTGTTTATTTCATGTTGGGGTAACGCGGACTGCATAGGGGTACAGCAGGCTCCATGTCAGCCCGGGCTCCCGTACGGGCAGCGGCAACCAAACAAGGAGGGGTTAAAGCTGACTTCCTATTGGCTAGAAGTCTGGCTCGTCCCAAATCTATGCAGCATTCCGAGAAGAACGTTCGCTTTCCGTGCCCGGAGAGCAGTGATTTCATCGCGTCTGCTGTGTGCTTAATCATTTCCCTCCATGAGACTCTGGGCGACTTATATATCGCCTTTCACAAGCAATAAAAACTAATGCCACTCACTTCGGTGTCGATAGGGTGTGGACGCTACTTGGCGAGAGGTGAGCGACGCCTCTGGTTAACAGCAAGGGCCAACTGACATGTTTACAGTAAGAAATAGTTCTTACTGTAAACCCCTATCCAATAGCCAAAATACTTAAGCAGATCCAGTAACCATAGGCCGATCCAATAACTACAAGCAGATCCAAGAAGCATAGGCAGATCTAATAACCATAGGCAGATCTAATAACCATAGGCATATCCAGTAACCATAGGCAGATCCAGTAACCATAGGCAGATCCAAGAACCATAGGTAGATCAAAGAACCATAGGTAGATCCAAGAACTATATGCAGATCCAGTAACCATAGGCTGATCCAGTAACCATAGGTAGATACAAAAACTATATGTAGACCCAAGAACCATATACAGATCCAATAAACCATAGGCAGATCCACTAAACATAGGCAGATCCACTAAACATAGGCAGATCCACTAAATATAGGCAGATCTTGGCGAGAGGTGAGCAACGCCTCTGGTTAACAGCAAGGGCCAACTGACATGTTTTGACTAGGGGAGAAATAGATCTTGCAGATCCAAGAACCTACATATGGAGCATTCACTCTTCCTTTGCCTACGTGACCTGTGGAAAACGTACTAGATCATGAACAAAACTGTTAATTGAAGGCGATTAGTGAAAGTATAGCGTCATATAGTTGACACCAGAATAAGGTGGTGTAATATAAAATGCTTGGGACCCTATGCTAATAATGTTTTGCTCCCCTTCCCATCTATGTATCCTGCTTTGGATCTATTCAGCTGTGTTCTGGAAGGCGTCAGTGATGCCTGTGTGCAGAATATTAGACGTTTAAACTGCAACTGGATGGATACCTGGAAAAACATAATATTCGGGGATATAATCTTTAATTATGGGGAAACAGCTTATTGATCCAAGGAGAAATCTGACTGCCATTTTGATGTCAAGAAGGAATTTTTTTCCCTGGTTAGTGCAAAATTGGAAAGAGCGAAGCCGGGGTTTTTTGCCTTCTTTTGGATCAACAGCAACAAATTAACAGATATAGGAAAGGCTGAACTTGATGGACGCATGTCTTGTTTAAGCCTATGTAACTATGTAACTATATATTATTTTACTTTATTAAAATCGCAGGTTGTTTTTTTTTATGCATTTCCTGAGGCAGCAGGGTTTCGGATTGAGGGTCTGCAGCCCTTTAGATAAAAGTAATAAAACGTTGACATGACAACAGCTTAATTTGGGTATATATATATATATATGCTATATAACCAAAACTATGTAGACACCCCTCAGGTGCATAAAATCAAGCACATGGTCATGCCCTCTCCATAGTCAAACACTGGCAGTAGAATGAGTCCTACTGAAGAGCTCAGTAACATTAAATGTGACAGTGACAGAGGATGCCACCTTTGCCACAAGTCAATTTGTGAAACGTCTGCCCTGCTAGATCTGCCCCTGTACACTGTAAGTGCTATTAAAACAGCTCAGCTACAATGCGGTTGACCATGCACACTCGCAGAGCTGGGCTGCTGAGTGCTGAAGCACGTAATGTGTAAAAATCCCCTGTCCTCCGTAGCATCACCCACTACAGAGTTCCGACCTGCCTCTGGAAACAGCATCAGCACAGGCGCTGTGCATTTGGAGTAGAGCCCTGCGCGGGACTGCTTTTTTAATCCCGCTCCCGCCCGCTCCCGCTGATTTTTTGTCCAATCCCGCCCGCTCCCGCTGATTTTTTGTCCAATCCCGCCCGCTCCCGCTGATTTTTTGTCCAATCCCGCCCGCTCCCGCAACATATGTGTCCAATTTAGAATTGATTTTTTGTCCAATCCCGCCCGCTCCCGCAACATATGTGTCCAATTTAGAATTGATTTTTTGTCCAATCCCGCCCGCTCCCGCAACATATGTGTCCAATTTAGAATTGTGTAGAATTTACACAAATGTGAGGGCTATGCTAAACTTTCAGAATACCACACATAAAACATTGCATTCCTTTAAAGGGACCATAGAATAAACGCGTTCGTGTCCAGCTAAAGTAAAGCACCACACACATATTTTTTATTAGCTTAATAAAACTTTTGCTAGGCTACAAAACATCACAACATCTTAGTTTGCAGCAGAGCATGCAAAAACATTCAAAATATGCGTAATAACTTCCACCTATAATCGGTGGTGTGTACAAAATCTTAAATAACGTGGTAATCAGAAATGTATCTGATAAATACCAATAATAGGGAAAAATAAATATTGACTAAGGAGGCACAAATAAATAAATAAATGGAACAAACATAACAAAGGAATGAAACTAATGAATCCTTTGGCCTACTTAAGATTGCTGTGGAGGAAGAGAATGTTACTGACTGCCTGCGGTCCCAGGCTTGTGCGTCTCTCTTCCAAAATGCGCCCACACACACTAAATGCCCTTTCTGAAGGGGCACTAGATGCAGGAATACTCAAAATAAAACGTGCTAGTTTTGAGAGCGCAGGATATCGCTCCTTGTTTAAATTCCACCATTCCAGGACACTGTCTGGGTCTGGCTTGTCCGAGAGTCGGGTGCTCAGATATTCAGCATCAACAGGCTTTGGTGCTGAACTGCAGGATGCACTGTCTTCCCAGTCTGTGAATCGATCAGAGCTTTTCTTTTTGGCTGGTGGTGGCTCACTCTGTGCTGTGGCCGGTAGGTCAAATCCCATCTTCTGGATAATTTCCGTTGCACCTTTGTTGGATTGGATTGTTTTCATTAAAACTCTTAAAAACTAATTTTATTATTATTATTGTTTTATTATTGTTTTATCTTATAAATTTATTTTCAAAATTTGTAAATAAAGTTAGTTAGGTCCATTTTTTATCATAGACTATACTATAGACTTTTTCACAAATATAAATAGTTAACTTTAGATCGAGGCTACAAATAACCTAATATTCAAAACTATATAGCCTATTTAAAGCATTCATAATATTACATCATACCTTTGACCACGTCGTCTCTTGCATCTGGACACAGCATTCGTAGCAATCTCATTTTAGGAGTCAGGAGCGTTGCAATCCTGTACATCATGTGGAGGGGATTTGCTAGGGTGTCACAAGTGCCCATCAGTTCTTCCAGACGTGAGGCACACACACCGGCAACTTCAGAGAGCAAGGGATCGAGGGATGCTGCTTGGCAGTGTTCAATCAGTCTGACGGACCACGGCAGCACAAGTGATGCGCTGGGAGTGGAGTTGTCAGACTCGAGGTCATTAGTAGCATCCTTGAATAACTTTAGGAATGAAACAACTGTTTTCAAAGTGTTCACATTGATCTGCGCAATTCTTTCGTACTGGTTATTGGTTACCAGTAATGTGGAGATCTCCTCATACTGTTGCAGTATGGAATCCAGCATATCATAATTCGAATTCCATCTGGTCTCAATGGATTGCTTGAGGGATTTCTTCAAGGTGTTCTGCAGACCTGAATGTTTGAAATATTTGACCATTTTTTTTGCATTGGTCAACAATTCAGACAGTTCAGATGTCTTGGCCAACACGTCTGGGGCAAATGCACTGGACAGGATGACGTTCAGGATGTGTGCATTGCAGTTCAGCCTGGTGTATCCACGCAAGGCAGCAACAATGTTGGCTCCACGGTCAGTGACAAACACAACACGGCCAACAAGCGATGTGTCTATTCCAAAAGCATGGAGTATCTGGAACAGTAGGTTCTTGATCTTCTCTCCTGTTTTGGACACACCACCTTCAAAGGGAGCTGCAAACAGAACTCTTGAAACAAGACTAAAGTCATTGTTGGTGTAATGAACGGTGCAGGATATGAATGATGTTTTACGGTAATCCTCAGTCCATATATCTGTTGTAATGGCACAACCATACGTTTCAATGATGGGCTTCATCTCCATTGCCACAGATGCCTGCAGTGCCTGTACTCTACCCTCGACATGTCTGGATACAGTGGTTGGGTGAGGCAGAGCATCTTTTACATCAAATTTACCATATTTAGCAGCTACATTCACAAAGTGTTGAACTATATCAACAAAGCCTTTCCCGGCAACAACGTCAAATGGCCGAATGTCTCTACAGCAAAGTGCGACACATTTCTCCGTAGTATCTGGCTTAACATGTGCAGGAAGAAGTGCTTTGTTATTGAAGGACAGCTTACTTTGACCTTGGAGAAGGGTGCAGCTGTGTCGCCTCAACCCAGAGGTACCAGATTTGTGCCCGTTGTATGTTAATACTTTTGCACATTTGTTGCAACATACAAAGTCCAATTCTTTTCCATTTTTGTCAATAACAATGGAGAAATTTGTCCAAATGTCAGACTTGCCTTGCTTTGGTTTTGAATTGTATAAACCTGTTTTAATCTTCTTTTCAACTTCATTTGTTGACTCCATCTCCATTGACGACTCTAGGAACAATATGTAGGTGAGCACATAAGAACAGGGTGAATTGAACAGTTTGAATTGAATACAAATGCTTTGTCATTCACGGTAGGGACACAATATGTATATAGGTTGAACTTGATGGACTTTGGTCTTTTTTCAACCTTATGAACTATGTTACTATGTTACTATGTTACCCCCCCTTTTGTGTTTTTGCCCCTTATGTATCACCCCCAGCCTTCCCCTCGCCTTAGTATTGATTTATGTAATGACCCCAGCTGCCCCCCTTGTGAATGGATGCTGCCAACACAGATAAAATGCTGCCCTGCAGTATGGGTGATGTATATCTGACTAGTTTGTATACATCCACCATACTGCAGGGCTGCATTTTTATCTAGGCTGGTCAGTAATATGTAAAAGTTCTATGTGCCCCCACACCCTTGTGTATTGCCCCCAGCTAGCCCCATTTTCTATAATTATCCCACCACCTAGCGCCCCTTTAATATTGATTTATGTGATGCCCCCAGCTAGAACCTCCTTGTGAGGAATCATGTCAGCCCTGGCACCCTGATTGTATCCACAGGATCTGCCCAACACCCAAATTGGAAGCATAGGACTTGCCACTAGGGCTGCAACTAACGATTATTTTCATAATCGATTAGTTGGCTGCTTATTTTTTTGATTGATCGGATGAAAAAAACCACAATATGCACATTTTTGTTTATTTAAAATCATTTAATGAACAGACTGGGTGTTAAAGACAAACATCAGAATAAAAAACTTAACATTTAAATTAACATGTGTCGCACTCTGCACACACACATTACTTTTATCTCAGAGTGGCATTTCTCAAACTAGGTTTTAATGCCTAAAAAAAGTTTTCATATTTAATAAAAAGTATAATTGAGAAAAATGTATTTGTTTTTATTTTTCTTATTTGCCACTCTGCCCCCCAGATTTGCCTTATACCCCCCAGATATGCCACTGTGCCCTTGATATGCCACATACCCCCTGATATGCCACTCCAACCCCTGATATGCCACTGTGCCCCCCACCTATGCCACTGTACCCCCTGGAGTGCCCTATAGCCCCCTGTGTGCCTTATAGACCCTTCTATGCCACTGTGCCCATGATATGCCACATACCCCCTGATATGCCATTGTGCCCCCCACCTATGCCACTGTGCCCCCTGGAGTGCCCTATAGCCCCCTCTGTGCTTTATAGACCCTTATATGTCACTGTGCCCATGATATGCCACATACCCCCTGATATGCCACTCCAACCCCTGATATGCCACTGTGCCCCCCACCTATGCCACTGTACCCCCTGGAGTGCCCTATAGCCCCCTGTGTGCCTTATAGACCCTTCTATGCCACTGTGCCCATGATATGCCACATACCCCCTGATATGCCATTGTGCCCCCCACCTATGCCATTGTGCCCACTGGAGTGCCCTATAGCCCCCTGTGTGCCTTATAGACCCTTCTATGCCACTGTGCCCATGATATGCCACATACCCCCTGATATGCCATTGTGCCCCCCACCTATGCCATTGTGCCCACTGGAGTGCCCTATAGCCCCCTGTGTGCCTTATAGACCCTTCTATGCCACTGTGCCCATGATATGCCACTCCAACCCCTGGTATGCCACTGTGCCCCCCACCTATGCCACTGTGCCCACTGGAGTGCCCTTTAGCCCCCTGTGTGCCTTATAGACCCTTCTATGCCACTGTGCCCATGATATGCCACACACCCCCTGATATGCCACTCAAACCCCTGATATGCCACTGTGCCCCCAGTTATGCCTTATAGACACTTATATGCCACTGTGCCCATGATATGCCACTCCAACCATTGATATGACACTGTGCCTCCAGTTATGCCTTATATCGTCAGATAACTGTGCCCCCCAATATGCCACTATGCCCCCTGGTATGCCACTCTCCCCCATCATAGAAGCCCCAGCAGAAGTCATTCACAAACATCCATTCCCTCAATCATACATACTGGTTAATACAAACTTGCCTCACTGCCTTACCAGAATAGCAAATTTCCCGCGAACTCAAGGCTGCCTTCAGGTTTCTCTCACACAGCGTCTCTTTTCTTGTCCCGCAGGAACGGAGCAGAGTCATTTGATGAGATGTTAAATCACGTGACTCCGCTGTGTTCCTGGGCAGAACAAGACAAGTGACGCTGTGAGGGAGCAGCGTGAAGGCAGCTGAGCCTTGCGGGACTGCGCGGGATTACCGGGACCCGCAGGTATGCTGTCTGACCGCCCGCTCCCGCCCGCATTATCTAATAAACCGCCCGCGCCCGCAAGTTCTTTGGCGGGTCCCGCGGGACCCGCCTCCCAATGCAGTCCTCTAATTTGGAGCCTCATCAGGTGGGTTTCCATAGCTGCACATAAGCTGAACGTCCCAATGCGGGATGCTAAACAACGGCTAGAGTGGTGTAAAGTGCGCCGCCACTGGAGCAGTGGAAATCTGTTAACTGGAAGTCTGATGGACGAACCTGGGTTTGGCAGATGCCAGGAGAATGCTACCTACCTGACTGTATAGTACCTACTGTAAAGTTTGGTGGAAGATGGATAATGGTCTGTTTTGGGTTAGTTCAAGGGAGGGGTAATGTTAACGCAACAGCATACAAAGATACACAATTGTATACTTCAACTTTGTGGCACCTGTTTGGAGAAGGCCCTTTCCTGTACAAGCATGACTGTGCCCCAGCGCACGAAGCAAGATGCCCAAAATAAATGCATCTCTGTTAGCCACTATATTATTATTGGAAAAAAGCTAAGACGCAACCCTACTCATGGCTCACCATTCATGCCATAAGAAAACCTTCACTCCTAATACCTCTAACCTATTGTGAAAGAGTTAATGCAAAAGTGCTGATATTCAATTGTATAACTCCTTTCAAGTAGCTGAGTTCCACATCTGGTCGATTTCTGTTGTCATCAAGGACACTCCCTGAAAGCTGCATCATTTTACACTTACTGCCAGATGAAAGTTCACTTCATTCAAATTGAGTATTAGAAGATAATGGGGTCTCTCCTTTTCCTCTCTATATCATGGATACATGTGCCTTTGGGTTGTGTCCACGGTTTTAAGAACATTTCAATTCCTTTTTTTGCATTCCAAGTATGGTCTTTGGAAATGAATATCTAGGAGAAATACTAATTCCTGTACTGAATTTGGATTGACAGTTATGTCAGGGAATTTGATATTTATGTGGTCTTGATGATAGATATGTGCAGGTTAAATAGACTTAACAAGCCTAGGCATGTAGATTCAAACTACGGTATGCAAGCTGCAGTATTACCGTATTGGCTCGGATATAGGCCGCCACCGTATATAGGCCGCACCCTAAAGGTTTGGTGCTTTTTTAAAGAAAAAGTATTTTCCTTTAAAAAAGCACCAAAAAAACATGCTGCCACTCTGCCCCCCCCCGAGATATGCTGCCACTGCCCCCCCCGAGATAAGCTGCCACTGCCCCCCCCCCCGAGATATGCTGCCACTGTCCTCCCCCCCCGAGATATGCTGCCACTCTGCCCCCGACTTACCAGAGCAGACTCCCGGGTGTCTTGCGGGGCCGGCGGGGGACATCTACGCAATACGCGTATACAACTTCCGGTGCCGGCACTCAGCGGATGTGCCGGCACCGGAAGTTGTATACGCGTATTGCGTAGATGTCCCCCGCCGGACTCGCAAGACACCCGGGAGTCTGCTCTGGTAAGTCTTGGGGGCAGAGGTAAAATGCATCGTGCGGACAGTCACCGGCTGCGGCAATGCACGTAAACAACCTCCGCTGCCGGGACATCTGCACGATGTGCTTTAACAATCTCCCTTGCTGGGACTTCCCCCATGGGAATTCCCGGCAAGGGAGACAAGGGAGATTGTTAAAGCACATCGTGCAGACGTGCCAGCAGCGGAGGCTGTTTACCCGCATCGCCGCAGCCGGTGACCGTCCGCACGATGCGCTTAGACAACCTCCCGTGCCGGCACCCCCCCCCACCGTGGAAAGTGCTGGCAGGGGAGGCTGTCTGAGCATATCGGGGAGTAGGATGCAGGTCCCCTGCACCGCTGTGGGGGATCTGTATCCTAACCCCACTGCCTGCCCGTCCCGGGCGTCGGGCGCTAGACCCCGAATATAGGCCGCACCCCCACTTTAAAGACTTAAAGTGGAGGAAAAAAGTGCGGCCTATATTCGAGCCAATACGGTATATCATAATCTTTATTAATTTCCAAGGAGGTGCTAACAAACAAAAATATGTTTTGCTGAAAATCTTAGCACTCAAAGCAGAATGAGCTGGTTTTCTATCATTCGTATCTACACCGTAATTCTTACTCCTATTTTAAAGGGACATCATGTTCACCTGAATTCATATGAATTTCTGTGGTGTCCTCTTTGTAAATCCATAGGGGGACACTGTAGTATTTCCCCAAATGCATTTTCCTGTCACTGACTGGCTGCTTCAAGCAGCCAATCAGTGGCAAGAAATGTGGGGCTAGGAAGGAGGAGGAATGCATCTTCTGTGCCAGATAAGTGTTTTATTTTCTTTAAGGAATGCAAAATAACCCTTATACTTCTCTATGGGTGTGCAGAATGCCCTCTAAGAAGTACCTGTACATCTTTTTTGCAGCCTGGACTCCCTATCAGCAGAAGCCAGCAAAAGTTCCCCAATATCCTTTCGAATACCAGTAAACAATTGAAAACACCTTCACCACTTCAAAGCTTCTTAAGCCAGTAGTATTAGAAAAAAATCAATATACAGTAATATGTACGGGATGGATGTGGCCCTCTAGAACTTAAAAAAATATGTTTTTGG
Source organism: Spea bombifrons (assembly GCF_027358695.1). Lineage (NCBI taxonomy): Eukaryota > Metazoa > Chordata > Amphibia > Anura > Pelobatidae > Spea > Spea bombifrons. The sequence continues at coordinate 42,936,766 of NC_071087.1, read as the reverse complement.
GCTATTTTTGTAAACAGGCAATGTTACAGAACAAAAATTGGGTCCTTGTTCAGCAGTGGTGCCTTCTGTGTAGAAGAAATCCTAAGCAATATTGCCAAATTTTTTTTTATGTTTTTCTATGATTTTAAATGAAGTTCCTACTGTCCTGAACAAAACAATGTCTAATTTGTGGAATGACATCAAATATGGAAAAGGGGAATCATGGTTTAACAAGCATATGGTAAGCATTATAGAACTCTGGTCTTTATGAAATGACCTCCCCCCTGTCCTGAAGACATTAAAGTACTCACAGACTACTTTAATATGCATTCTCCTAAAGAGGGGCTGTCAGGGACACTAAACTGTCCTTTTAATGTTAAAATAGTATAACCCAAAAAATGGAGTCAACACAGCATTATATTGTTTTTCCTTGGAATATGCCAAGCGAGGTGTTCATCTACAGTGGATACATTCAAGTTAAAGGTTAACTCAACTGATTTGATAGAGGTCACATGCATTTGCATGCTACAGCTCAGTGAACAACTAATGTATGATATATAATATGCATTGTTTTACAGACTGATATGACTATGATCTATGACTATTTTTTCCAAACTGCATCCAAGTTTATGCTAGCTGATTTCCAATTTTTATGCCCTTGATCTGATGTGAGATTCACAAGTCTGCATGCAAGACAAAATGTCTAATCCCTGCTAACATCCATGCTACGTTCCTTCTGCTCTCACCCTTGCTAAGGAAAACTGCCTCACCTTCCTTATCTATTCTTTGTCTCACAGCCCTAAACGCCTCTTTAGTGCCTTGATTTCCCTATCACAAGCACCCCTTGCACCAACCTTAATGCCTCTGACTACCTCAGTAATAACATTGATGTGAAATATCCGCACAGTCCCCAGCCTGCCCTCTCTTGTCACTGAAGATGAGGTTTGTGCTATCCTGTTCACTGATTTTCTAGACCACACAACACTAGATATTGGTCACTATTATATATAATCTCAACCTTTGGCTTTCAGTACCCCCTTTATGCCAATTACACCTAGATCTGCCTATCCTCTCCCAATCTTTTTCCCCCTTCTTAGCTAACCCTCTTGCCTCTGTTTGTAACTGGATGTCTGAACAATTCCTAAAACTCAGGGTGCAGAGTGGTTAAGGGCTCTGTAGGTTAGGGTAAGACGTTTGAATTTGATTCTGGAGGGTATAGGGAGCCAATGAAGAGATTGGCACAGTGAAGCAGCAGGAACAAGTAAATTCATATTTTGGTTGTTTCTTCTGTGAGGTATGACCTAAGATGTTTTTCAGGCGAAGGCAGCAAGATTTGCTGAGTGATTTGATGTGGGGATGAAGCAGACAGCAGGGTCAAGTTTGACACCAAGGCAGTGAACTTGGTCAGCTGGTTGGATGGTGGACTAATAATAATAGAGATATCTGAAATTGTGGACAGAGCAGATGGCAGGATAAGCATAAGCTTAGTCTTTGAGATGGTAAACTTCAGGTTATGCCACACCATCCATGATGCAATACCAGAAAGTTAGAGAGGAGAGTAAGAAGGGAGGGTGATGGGCCAAGAGAAGAAATGTAGATCAAGGTGTTGTCGGTGGTAATGGAAGTCAAAGGAAGATATCAGTTTTCCAAGAGAAGTAGAGTAGAGGCCAAATAACTGAGCCCTGGGGAACACCAACAGATAGCAGAAGGGGAGAGGAACAAGTTCCAGCAAAGGAGACACTAATGGTACGGTCAGATAGGTTGGATTTGAGCCAGGAAAGAGCTGTGTCACAGATGCCATCAGTGTGAAGAGTTTTTAGAATGAGGAAGTCAATTGTGTTGAAGGCTGCAGTCCTTGAAAATATGTAATTTCTACCTCTGTTTATGTTGTATGAACTACATGGGCTAGGTATGCAATCTATATGTATGTACAACTACATATACAGTATTGCTGAATTTACCTTGAAGGATGAAATGTCATTTTATTTTAGGGGAAAAAAATATATATTGTAATGGGATACACAGTTAAGATTAAACTAGAAATCCATTAATACCTTATCTTGTCTTGAAAAAATATAGGTTATTACCAGATTACACTCAACTGGGTTGAGTGTAATCTGTTAGCAATGCAGTCTCTCTGCAACATAATCAAGTGCTCAGGACACAGGACAGCGGCTCCAGAGGATAAGTCTAGTGTAGCAAGATACGTCACTAGTTGTTTAGTAAACTAGTAACTATTGGACAATTGGTGTGGCCGTAAGGGAACATGTGTCTGGGCCATCTGCACTCAAAGGTGTAATATACAATCTCTAGCTATATGGTGCTGGACATTCTAAACTACAAGACCTTTAAACATTCATAATGCAGTCTTGGAGTAAAACCATGTATGTGTCTGTACCATGTTTCTTCAATATTTAAGATCATTTTTTTACGAGACAGCCCTGATTTTCAGGCACTACCCCACGTAAATGCCCCACTGGTCTTCTTTTTTGGCCAGTGGGAATCATGGGCCAGTTGGGGAGAGCCTCTGGTGTCAATACAATGCTGCCCCTCCATACTTCTGGCCGTAAACCCCAACACATGTGTCCTGATTTGGACACCTGAAATATATTAGAGCATCAATCAGTCTGAAATGTATAAAACAGGCAAACTTCATGCATGCATCAGAAGTCCTATACTGTTTTTGAGGCTCATTTTGTAGAGTTCCTCTTTGCATCCTCAGAAGAAATTAATTTATCAATAAAAATATACTTAAGCTAGCTGAAATAATGATTTCATATAATAAGCAGTCATATCATATTATATTAAGTATAAATTCAATTAGAACATCAAGGGAGCATGGTAAATTGAACACACAGCAGAATAAGCATTCAAGGCACCAAATGATTGCATGGAAAAATTGTGGTTTATAGATTCAGATCAAATGTCACAAAATTTTGGATGGCATGAGGAACACAATAGTTTGGGCAATACTTACAGGTAGATTTGCCAACTGTTTTCGTAGAGGGGAATAATTAACTCGCACTATGCTTCTTTACTCCAAGTTCTCAATTAATATTAGCTTAGGCAGAGAAACTGGAGATCATGTTCATTTTTCATGCTTCAGCTTATGTCTGCTGTATTATATATTATGAACAACATAATAAAACCATTAAATGTAATTTTCAAAAATCCATGGTTGCCCACTATGAAGCAATAAAACAGCACAATAAGGAGTCACGGCTTATCTGATTAAACACATGGTAAGACATATGGTTCCTGAATAGGTATGTTACAAAAATCAATAGCGAGACTGTTGGGAATGTATCTCAAAAGGGAACTGCTCATTAATTAAACCTGCAAATAACCTTTTTTGAAGGCATCCATTGTATTTGATAGAGCCACTTATTTTGGCAGTAAATTCCATACCTTTATTCTTCCTCCTGTAAAGAATCCAATTGTCTTTTTGTACTGTTAATGAACAGGTCACTGGAGAGGTCTTTATGTTTACCCTGCACATATTTATACAATGTTATAATAGCCCCGCTAACACGCCGTTGAACATATCCTGGGCAACAAATACAAAGCAGCATTGGAAAGCGTGCATGAAAAGCAATTTTTGGGGATCAAATTGGTAGTGAATAGGATGCATGAAATAAGTCACTGTAATGTGGGTTGTCTACTTTTTCAGAGTTATAAACTTTTTCAGTTTTATAAGGGCCATCATTAATATTGATCGGACCCTGGGCAAGCATTTGCTGGGAGGGGTATTTAGTGCAGGGGGCATGTGTATTTGCCACACTGCCTCTGCAGGTTCGGAAGAGACTATGAGAGTCAGTGTCATCTTCACTACTGTCGTCTTCACTACTGACCCTAAAGTGACTTTAAATGAGATCCCTTCACGCCACACACGGCAGGGGAGGAACATAATACTATGCTGATTGCATAGTAAATGAATGGTGGGGGTCTAGCAAGGGAGGCAAATAGAGGCACAAGTCACAATCCTCTCAGGTGTTGTGGGCTCAAGGGACAGCTGCTTCGGGCCCAGAGCTAGACCAAGACATTGTGCTGCCTAGGTCCAATGCTGAAACGTGCCCCCCTACATACATTTTTCTCTCCTATCTTTTTATCTTTCTTTCTCTTTATCACTCCCTTTTCTCCCTACCTTTCCAATTTCTCATTATCTCTCCCACTTTTCATTATCTCTCCCCTACTCATTATCTTTCAATCTCCTTTCTCCTCATCTCTAATTGTTTATCTCCTTTCTCTGTATCACTCTATTTTATCTTCTACACTTCTGTATCTCATCCTTCTTGTTATCTCTTTCCCTTTTTCTTGGTATCTCTTCTCATTTTCCCCATTTCTCATCTTTTTCATTAGCCCCCCTTTTCATTATCTCCCCCCTCTCTCCCCATCTCTTATCTTTCTCATTATCTTTCACGTCTATGTATCTCTCCCCTTTCTCTCTCTCCTCATTATCTCTTCCCTATATCTTTGTCTTATCTTTCAAGTTTCTTACTGTCATCTTTCTCATTAACTCCCCATCTCCTACCTTTCTTAAGTTCTGTGGTGGAAGCGTGAGGACCGTTCCTACAGATTTCTGTTTAAGTACTCTCATCGTGTAATGCCTTTAGTCGCCAAGGAGGTAAAGAGAGACAAACACATGTTTGTGTCCATTATCCTCTGGTCCTGCAGTTGATCTGACTTAAGCTGGGACCAAGCCACTAATGTCCAGTCTCTGCCATTCTAGAATGGGTTAATGTCTATGAGGCTAGTCAGCCAAGAACTTGGCTGGTTCCTGTTTCAACAGTACAAAAAATACAACAAAATAACAAAGTGTCACAATGATCAGATAATGTCCCTCATTCACAGCAATGGTTGCATGAAATGTAATAACAGATGCTTTTAGCGATGTACCTAACCAAGGTGGTCCGTGTCTTTGCATAATATCGTGTGTAGAGGCATATTCTTGCAGAAGATCAAAAATGAGATTCCTGGAATGGTATGACAAAACGTTAACATAACAATCATTTTTAAATTATCCATACTGCTCTCAAACACATTTGCCACACGGAAACCCCCTATAAATTTAATCAACGCTGTCCAGTCTTAACCAAAACAAAGTCCCACTCACCAAAGAGGATTTCATTAAATCTCCCTACGGAGATTGGAAGCACTTATAAAAGAGCTCAATTCGAGCTGGTGCCTCACATTATTTAAATCACAGCAGCCCATGGGGCAATTAGTCACCGGCCCCAGTTGCTAATCATCTTGAGCACAAAAACAAAACTAGTTTTGCATTTACAACAATAAACAGGAAAAAGCATCATAGATAAACAAGCAGACATCACAGTAACAGGAAATATGCCACTTCAGAAAAGGTCAACACAACATTGAAAACATAAGAAACAGATGTGTCATAAATAAAGTTAATACATGTGATTGATGGGTCTAAAGTTTACTCGTGTCTTCACAGTTTAAAATTTGAAAGGGGATATGATTACTTAGCAGTAATAAAGATTGACAGCCTTTTTGTCCTGCTAATTGTTAATGATGCGGGCGACTATTTAAATAAATAAAAAGCTTGGGTAACTTAAGGGCAGAGCAAATCAACATTAAAATGTATAAGTTACATATAAAGTTAATAAGCAAGTGCATTACTTTTGCGTCTTCAGATAACTTGTTTGGTCAGTACATACTGTACCATTTTCCTGAATTATTTATTTTTAAAATACATTACTTTCCTGGACAACACAGCGCACATATATTATTAAACTGCATATCCATCTCATTCATGTGTACAAAAAGACAAACACTTTTAAAATAAGGATATATGTTTGCCTAGATACTTTAGTAACTAGAGCTTGTGTATTCTCCATGTTTTTTTTGCCGCTAAACCATTTTTGTGTTGACAAAGCCATGTATAGGTCAAATGGGAAACATGCAGGTCTTCCTCGATCAGCTGCAAGGAAGTGCTTCTCCATAATGACTTTTTGACCACTAGAGCGTTCAGTCTTAGAGAACGTACAGTATGTATGTATACAGTAGAAATACAGAAAGAAAGGAAAACACACAAACTTTGTATTTGGTTGGTGCCATCATTTGATATTAAATGTAGTTATATGGATACTATTGTGAATTTGCCTTGTGAAACTAGTAATACCGAAGCGACTCTTAACAACAACTTTAAATCTCCAAGAAGGCAGAAACTGATCTGCGATCCTCTAAGCACGTCTATTCAACTTTTGCCCTACTATGTAGCTGATACACAAATTACAACGAGGGCTTTAAAACCCAGAACAAATCATACTGACATGACCTCAACACAAACCACATGGCAAGCCTCTGATGCTCAACCTGCCTGTCTCAAGTAAAAGAAATAGATGATTTTCTTAAATCATTGTCATTTGTCACTAATAAAGAAAATTCCTTGATTAGATTAGGTAGACTGTGAACTTTTTCTTTCTTTATTAGGTAAATGCTTGATAACTGTCACTGCAATTACCTTTTTTTGTTAGAAAAAATTTGCTGACGACTGCAGAATGTGGTGACAGTATAGTCTGTAACTTAGTTAATATCATGTTTTTTCTTCTTTGTGATAATATCCAGTGATTTTTAATCATGTTTTATAGAGTAAAAAAGGAGAATAGCAATGAATTGCACCAGAATACTAATAGTTCTGCATTCTATGGAACTCTTTTCATGCATGTGAGATGGCAATCCCGTCTGCTTTCATGTTCTTCTTTTAATTATTTTAATTCTGAGATCAAACAATGTATTCTGAGGTATTTGACCAGGGCTAGTCCTATGATGGGAATTGGATATTGGAAATTCTTAGTCCTGTTCTATGTCTATGCAGGGCCGGCCCAAGGCAAAATGCCGCCTGGGGCGAATTTTAAAATGCCGCCCCTCCCCCCCTTATCTACCCTTCCTCTCCCCGCCCCCCTCCCCCTTGTACTTACCTTTCAGCAGTCCTGCGGCGAGTCTCCCTGTTCGGTCTCGGTGCTGGCTTGTAATGCTGAGCGCCGGAAATCTTCCAGCACTCAGAATTACAAGCCGGCACCGAGACCGAACAGGGAGACTCGCCGGAGAGGAGAGCGAGAGGGGCGCCGAGCGGGTACTGACAGCTTGGTAAGCGAAAACCACTCGGCGCCCCTCTCTCTTTCGCTTAAAAAAAAAAAAAAGGGCTTCGGTTGCCCCACTCGGCTCCATTGTCGGGCCGGCCCTGTGTCTATGTGACATACAGTATCCTGGATATTGGGGTTGATTCAACAAGTTGTCTAAAACAGGGATGAAATGTTTCAACACTAACACGCACACACCATGACACTCACACTAACACACACACACACATCCAGACAATAACACAACCAGAAACACTAACAAATGCACACAGACACTGAAATGAACACACCCAAAAAACACCTGGACACTAACACACACACAAAGATACTTATACTAACACACATATCCACAATAAAACACAGCCGGACACACTTACACACATGCACACAGTAAATCACTTTACCATATCTGTGCACTCAAACTAACACAGACACTCAAGCTAACCCACATGCACACAGACACTCACACTAACACAACTGGACTAACATACCCAGACAGACACACTCTAATACCCCCAAATACACACACTATTATACCCACGTGCACTAACAGACACGCACGTAAACTAACATATCCTGACACACACCCTTTAACATTCCATTGCACACACACTACCATACCCAGACACACACACACTAACATACTCAGACACATTAACAAACACACATACACTCACACATACACCGACATCCCCAGACAAATACATATACCCAGACACAAATACACTACTCTCTGGGATTTCAGCTGTCTCGATAATTGTTCTCTCTTGAGTTGCCTGAGATCAGAGTTATTCTGGATCCCAGCCAACTAAAATCAGAAACATGAGTCTCTTCTGATGAAAGTTGATAGGTGGTTTTACCATTCTCACAGTGCATGTTTAGTTATAGATTGAGAGCCAGTGAGAGTCAAGAAGACATTTTCCCCATTTTTTGAGGCACACTTAGAAATCGTGTTTTTTTTTCCCTCCTGGATCAACAGTTTTGTATCTTTTTCAAAATAAATTACTATGTTACTATGTAATTTTTTACACATTTGAAAGATAAAGGAAAACCTATAATAAGGTAAAACTGTTCTTTTAGCCTATAGCTATATTTTTTAAAATCATGTTAAAGTTTTTGCATACATTTATCCTAATGCAAATCAATAAAGGTATGAGCTAACTTCACTTCACTTTGCAGAAAATTGTACAATATCAGCAGCATTTTAAATGCAAACAAGCTACATTTCATGCATTAATTGTTATTAAGTTAGCATCTCTATGCATATAAAAACGTTGCCATCATGGGAACTGCCAGTCATTAAACCCACCAGTGTAAATGAGAACTCACACCAAGATATTCATGCCAAGGAGTGCAAGGAGGTGAAGGGCTGCTAGATGATGTGTGTGGAGGGGAGAGAGGGTGAGGCTCACCAATGCAGGAACAGGCTTTCCTTGCAAACACCATTACCCTGAAAAGTCTCTACAGTAGCAAGACCACCCAAGCAGAAGCACGAAGGCCAGAACACCAGGACTAAGTACTAGGGAAAAGGCACACAAATGGTGAGATGGTCCAATAGTCAAGGACAGGTGGCAACTGTATCAAAACCGTTTAAAGAGGTACTGGTTGGGGCAGGCAGCAAATTGTGAGGTCAGGAGACAATCCAAAGGTCAAAAACCAGAGCCAGGAAAATATAAAGTGTACAAGGATCAAGATATAGGCAAATGGAAGCAGTGGGTGAGAACACACCGCTACAGGGGTTGGCTATAGCTCTATAGCGGCAACAGATGATGTTCTGTGTGACCTTGCGCTCCTATTCTCCTATTCCCTATGCTGGCCATACTTATGCTTGCTGGATTGCCGAGACCAGCAAGGCGGCCTAGCGGAAAGAGGAGCTGCTGCATAGTGTATTTCTGCTCCCCTCTTTCTCCATGAATATATCTGCATTATTCTGGCCTTTCCGTGCAATTCCCACTTGTGGGAGAGGATATGCCCGGGGTCTCTGGCCCTTTTGTGGAAAATGATGTTTTGAACTGGGAGGTCTGGTACACTGTGAAGCGGATGACGAAAGAAGAAGAAGAGGCAAGAGAAGAAGCAGAGCTGAGAGGAAGGAGACACAGGGACAGAAGCGATTGACAAAGAATGTAGGGAGACATTGAAAGAGAGTGTGAATGAGAGTGTTTTAGGGAAACGTGAATGAGAGTGAGTGAGTGAAAATGTGAGAAAGTGTAAGTAAGGGAGCATGAGAGAATGAATGAGGGTGAGTTACAATGAATTTAATTTTTGAATGGAAAAGCCCTCTGAATTTCATCTGAACTGAAATGGCAGGAAACAAAATTTATAGTCCGAAAACAAATGGACCAAAAAGGACGGAATCAGCATTAGAATACATCTTAACAGTGTCCAAAGTTCGTAAGAGTGGCGTCACATCTCTTTGAGAATTCACAGTCAATTTGGAAAAAACGGTTTAAAGGAGCACTCCAGCCCTCATGTCATGTTAATTCCCTGTTGCAGGCACTCTTTAGTTATCAGAGTTAGAAAATTAGTCTGATCTCTCTTCCAAAAGGTTGAAAAAAAAAAGTAAAATATAAAAAGTAAATTGATAATTAGAACCCCAGTGATGTCATTCTTAGCGGTAACTGCAATGTAAAAGGGGATCCCTTGGGTCTACATAGAAAAAAAACACTTTATAGCCCATAACCCCCCCCAAAAAATAGTGTCTGCCCCTCCAAAACATTAAAAAACCTAAGCATGATATATAGTGCTATACTTGGAGTATGTTGCTGAACATAGACTAGATATTTTCTTCAGTGAGGTTAAATCATTTTGCAAGAAATGTTTAGTAATACCTGACAAGACACCCTACCTACCCTTGTTACATGTACGAATAGATTTTCCAGAAGCCAGGCTTGCTACTTGCGTAGGGAACTACAACCTTCCCGTGACTTCGTCTAAGCTGAGCTTTTCCTTGACTTCTCCTTATCACTGACCCCTGCATGAGATCTTGTTTTTGATTGAACTTGAATCAAAACATTCCTTCAGGATCCCTTGGTTGCAGGCATCTTCTAAGCCACTGCCACAGTCTGTGTCTGTTCCCTGTGGGCATAATATGCAGTACAGGATACGTGGATAGAAGATCCTGCTGTTATTCATTATGGGATATTTCCTACACAAATTCCACAAGAAACATTTTCCTGATGTCCATTGTTATGGCATTCAGCGAGTCTGCCCTCACTTTGCATATAAATAATTTATTGCATCCGTAGTTTGCAGCTCTCTAATCTCACCATTCAGAAGAATCCTTGGAAGGTTAACGTCTAGATATACTAGTGTAAAGCAAAGGGTTAAACTAGTATAAAGGGGCTTAAATCGTAATTATGTACATTTTAACATGATAACAAAGTAAATTCTGACATACAGTTTGCAATTTTGAAATGATTTACACAACAATAATAATTATTATTTATGCTATGCAACACATGCATCCTTTTTTCAAGTGCTTTGTTATTCCAGGAAGGCTCTAGGGCAAACTTTTTTCCTTTAAAATGCACACTAAATGTACTTATTTTTATCGATTGATTTTTTTCTGGCAAATACATATTTTTATTAATGTTAACCACTTTTTGGGCATTTATAAAGCATCGGCAGATATCCTTGCTTGCCAAAGCTTACACAGTCATGAAAGGCATCTTAGAAACATAGAATTGGATGGTAGGAAACGATTCGGCTCATCTAGTATGCCCAACATCATAACCAGGTTTTCTATATACAAGTTTATCCACAAGTGCCTTTCTGTTATTCTTGTAAATGTATCATTGTTCCTTTTCTTACGCATTTTCAATGATGACAAAATGAGTTGCTGAATATTTTTATGCTTAAAATATGATTGTATGTTTTAGTACATTCTTCCAATGGTGGAACAAGGCTTTGCCTTGAGGATACCGCCTTTGAAGGATGTCTAAACGTCCAGATATATTATTACTTCTTTTAAAGTCACACCGTGGTTAGGCAGACACCCTCCTGGGTGCATGCGCTGCATAAATATTTTACTTGCCCAGTGGAGCTTTCATTCGCAGTATTTAACACTTAATTTTATCGGCGTAAACTATCTTCTTGTGTAAGTTAGTGTTAATCACACCACCAGATGCCTGCTGTCCAGCATATTAAACATCCTGCTCAAAAGAAAACACTAAGGTCGTATTAAAGCAATAATGTCCCTTAGTAACCAGTAAAAAATGTTACCGCATAGAGAAAAAAAATCTAATAACTGCATTATGTGAAAACCAATCCTCCTATAATCATATCATTTAATTGCAAGAGAATCATAATCTGCTTTGGTGGGTAAAGAGATATTAAAATCTGCATGAGACAGATTAAAAAACAAAAAATCTTAGGTAAAACATGATTAAAATTATAAATAATAGGGAGGCATTTGAATATGTAATAGCAAAACAATAAAAAAGAGTTATTATTATTATTTGACCTATTTTGTAGTACAGTTAAAAGATGAAATTCTTTGATACATGCTTTCCATTTAAATGGAAAAAAAATAATTTGGCTTTTGAAATTAATATACTTTATGGAAACGTAAACTATTTCTATTTTGACACCATGTGCATCATTTGATCTATCGTAATGTCTTTTTTTAATCATATGTGCAATTTACTCTGTGTGCTCCGCTGCTAATCCGGCATACACGTGTTTAATTTGTAGATGCAAAAAACATTAATCCCAGGGTTACTTTTTTCTAAAATGTTCCAATACTTTAAATGCAAAAGTGAAGTTAATTCAGGTTATTAATGGAAACACATACTCCACATGTGCTTGAATTCCTTCGTAGCCCCACCTGGTAGGCATAATCCATAATCTAACACTGCATGCGGCAAACTGCATTATATCGCAAATATATGCATAAGGATATGACAAATCATGACCATCCGCGGTGCATTCAACAATCAGTTCAATAATAAGTTATAGGTTTTACGGCGATGGAATTACAAGAAGAGATTACGCTAAATGAAAACCTGGCAACCGAACTCCAACAATCAAAGAAAAATGTGTTTTATTTAAATAGTAATCAGGCAGTGAAAAAAGCTGTATGTTCAAAATCAGTATCAGAATTCAAAGGAAACTGGATAGTACACAACAGAAGAACGGCATTTCTTTTGGGGGGGGGTGAAGGGCATATCGCTGCCTTGGAAATGCGAATGACTGCATTCTTATGGTTAAAGTGATGATATAATGTTTAATGTAATAGTAATAAACAATAAAACATAACTTTGTGCTAGTGATGAGTGGAACCCAGATAATAAACCAGTTCAGAGAAAAGAGTTATATTAGCAGGATTTTCTGTTTCTCTTATAATTGTTTTTCTTTAATTCATTCTATTTCTAAAAGACTGTATTGGGATGTTTATCAATGATTTTTCTATGCCGATACACTTTCTGGTTCCTTACATTTACAAATGCTACTGTGGTTCTTTCATGCAAACAAAAAGTGACAGTCACCTAGGGATGGTTGTCCTTAGAAATAAGAACCTCATGAAGTCAACTGAGAGCTGCAACATGTTCTAAGCTTTAAAGAATATCCAACATAACCCTTGACCTCTTAAATGTGTGTCAAAATACCCCTGTTATCAATTATTGAGCATGCTAATGTTTTTATTTTCAATCAGGAGCTGGGGTGAGGGTCAGCATTCATTGCTTCTGGCTAATTTAAGTCTTGAGCTCGGTTCTGGTTTATATTTCAGTGATGTAGTTTAATGGATACCATTTTCTTAGGACAACATAAGGCTGATGATCACCCAGAAATGCTTCTCGATTGTACATGTGCGAGTAGGACCCTTGGTAAATTTGTGATGAGGCTATATAAATAAATCGTAAGCACACTGATTCTGTGGCTTATGTCCATTTCTAGAATTTATGTGAAATGATCAGAGATGTTCTTATCCTGCACTGGTGAGATCTAACAAGAATGAAACAGCTGTTTGAAGGCCTGGACTGATCAATTGGCAATCATCAGGCAGCCTCTGACCTTAAAGTGCCAGGGACACCTCATCATCGCCAGTCCAGCCCTGGCTGTATGCAGGAGGAACACTCTGGCCCATGCAATTCCTACACCGTGCTATAAGTCAAGCTATGTACAGTATAGAGGAACAAAAGCTGACATAACATAACATGGTCCTTGAGTCTCTTTCTATAGCATGATACCAAACTTAGGGTCTGCTTTGTGTAGAAGAAAATTCTAGGAAAGATATAGATTAAATGATATTCAGATGCAGGAAATGCATTAGCAAGGGGTCAGGGACATTTTTCTGATTTATAATGGTTGGTTTCACTCCAACCCCTAGAGCAAATGCATGTACATATTCATCAGAACGCATTTGCACTGTATTGTCACCCTTTATGCTCCTTGGCTTGCAGGAGATAAGTTCAGCTGAACACATGTCTCCGGCATATTAGAGCACATGCATTGTATCCTCACGATGAGAAAGCTCCAGCTTGCATCAGGTTTCCCGAGGGTCTAATTTTGCCCCCTGCACTGTTGTGCAGAGAGCGCTCCCACTGACTTCAATAGAAATGCTTTCTTGCCAGTGTCTGGCATTTCTTTTGCATCAGTGCCAAGATTTGTTTTTCTCTTTAATTTTTTTGCAATTATAGTGTCTGGAGTTAAAGGAATTTTAAGCACCATTTACACCTTGACCATTTGTATTGCCTGCTCCTCTAATTGTTTTCCTCTGCAGTGTTTTTGTTCAATGTGCGTTGGGCAAGATCAGTTGGCACAAAAAAATATTTTTATTTAAGCTTTTGGTTGCATTTGATTTTGTTCCAGTATTTGAGCTGATTGCTTATGGTAATGCCAAGGAAGTTCTTTGCTCCATAGACTTTCATTAGTCACAGGGTCTAGTCAGGTTATTAAGGCTGAGCCATTCTATGGTTTATCACATGAGAATATGATGAGGACTAAGGGTGTTTCATGCCCCTCAACTGTCCCGATTTAGGGGGGACAGTCACGATTTTGGGTCTCTGTCCCGCCTATCCCTTCCTGCAGGGGCAGAGGAAGGGTGAAGTGAGATCTGCACTCACCTCAGGTGCAGCTGTGGGGGCCTGCAGACTAGTTGGAAGATCACAATCTCCCTCTAGACGGCTCAACATTAGGGAGCGCGAACTGCTCCCTAATCACTATGCCCGGGAAATAATGCCGAGCGCAGGGACATGACATCCCTGCGCTCTGCAGCAATAGCCGGCGCGTAGTGATGAGGGAGCAGTAAAGCGAGGTCTGAAGTGACAGACCTCACACTCCCACCACAGGATGCAGGACAGAGGCTGGAGGAAGGAGGATGGAGGAAGATGTAAGAGATGGGTTTGTAAGCTTGTGTATGTGTATGGGCTGGTGTGTGTAAGAGCAGTATAGTTATTTGGTAGCTGGTGTGTAAGGGCAGTGTACATGTATATGTGTGTGTGTAAGGGCAGTGTACATGCATATGTGTGTAAGGGCAGTGTACATGTATATGTGTGTGTGTGTAAGGGCAGTGTACATGTATGTGTGTGTGTAAGGGCAGTGTACTTGTATATGTATGTGTAAGGGCAGTGCACTTGTATGTGTGTGTGTATGTGTGTAACAGCAGTATACATGTATGTATGTGTGTGTGTAAGGGCAGTGTACGTGTATATGTGTGTGTAAGGGCAGTGAACATGTATATGTGTGTGTGCAAGGGTAGTGTGTGTGTTTGTGTGTCAGGGCAGTGTATGTGTATATCTGTGTTTATGGGCAGGTGTGTGTAAAGGCAGTGTGTAGGGGTCCTGGGAGAGAGGCTAACATTAAAAAAATCTCTGATGCTGTGGACTACTATTCCATTGATGCTCGGTCAGCATTATGGTCGATACCTGGCTGGCTGAGAATCATAGGAATTTTAGTTTACAGCTAGGATCTGCAGCTTTACTGTTGCTGCACTTCCCATGACACTCAGCTAGCATCATGGAAGTAGTATGTCTGGCTGAACCTTATGTGTTGGTTATTTTTAATATGCATGACTGTGCTGACAAAAATGAAGCGTGTTTTAAGTGTCGATGCAAGCGGGACATTTTAAAGTACATTTTTTTTTGCCTTCTTTTGGATCAACAGCAACAAATTAACAGATATAGGAAAGGCTGAACTTGATGGACGCATGTCTTTTTTCAGCCTATGTAACTATGTAACTATGTAATATGAAAACCATGCAATAAGGTTCTAGATATATTAGCCAATCAGTACTTTGTTTTGTGGACAGTAAGAAGCAGGCACTGGTGAATCTAAATGGTTTCCCCATGCTTCCCAGCTTAGCACCCTGTATTACATGGTGTCAAGTCCAACCCTGTCTAGCTGGAGAGCCTACTCACCAGGGGATAACTGGGCTTTTATGGTAATCATTATAAATGGTATGATGCTGAAGCTGTGATAGTCCATAAGACGTATTAGTAATTGTATAACTTAGCATTAGCAAGTTTTGAAAACACAAAGTACGTGCAATTAAGTTATTTTTTTTCTCTTTTTCCAACAAAAAGGACGTCATGTAAGCATTTGCAAAGTCTTATAGACCTATGCAGTATGTTTTTTCAAGAACATGATCATGAAGATTTACATGACCCCTATGCATGACCTTATCTCTAAAGAGACCATCTGGGATCTTTTCAGTTTAAATCTCCCATTGTAGTCAAGGATGGTTTTGTGGCTCATAACAACAAGATCGTCCGCGTTGGTGTTCATGGAATACATCAATAATTGAATAGCAGCGTATAACCTTTCACTTAAAGGTTTTTAAGCAGCCAAAAAATACATCTTACCAGGTGTACTGCCCCACACCCACCGGTCTTTAATCCATTATAATAACAGGAGGGTCATGTCCAATATTTGAGATTAGAGGGTATTAGAATTTATGTTATGGGTCAGCAGCTATAATTACTGGCAGAATGATATATACGCATCCACATGTGAGAGAGGAAAAAGAGAAAAAGTTTGTCCTATTTTCATGCGAGTTAATTTACGACGAGGCAAAGCATAAAACATAAATAACTCTGCTAGGTTTTCTGAAATAGAAGTACTGATGTAGCACTAAGAAGCCTCCACAGGGAAAAACACTGACATCAGATATCCATTTCCTCTATTAATGCTAAGTAAGCAATTCTTAATACAAAAGATGAGCATCTTCAAAGGAAATGTTAAGGTATGCTTCTTTAAGCTACAATTAAGAATCCTATAGAAACCGCATTCTGTAGGGGTCGTGTTTCTCATTAAAGGAACAAACACTTGCTCACAATGGTTAGAACATAATCTGAAAAGAGATCTGTTTACACAGACCAAAATACCTGGATCTAGCTTCACATCTTATGGATGTTAATTAGCCTGACTAAGCAACATTTAGGTTAGATAATGTACCGTACCTTACACGGATAGTAGGCTAAACATGATATATTTAAGAAAGAACGATGCATGCATTTAGGATTAAGCATCCTGGAGTCAAACTCTGGAATTTATATTGATAAATAATATTATAGGCTAAAAAATGTGAATTTGCATTTAACTGATCACTCATTTGAGAAGTGTGTGCAAGTGTATGCATAGCTATCTAAATCCTTCTTCTAGGAGAAACAAGCCTATAGATATACTATTCTGGATCCATTAACCATTTAAAAGTTGGGCCATTCAAGTCTTCCTAGAAGGATTTATCGAGTATAATACTTGAAGATTGTTGAGCAATTGTTTGATTAACTTGGTTAAGTGAAATTCATTTGGTGAAAGCACAGGTTTTATGGTACATTTCTTGTATATCCAGAACATTCCAAAATGATGTCAACTCTCCTAGTTCCATAGACATAAAGACTTTGCATCAACCAAGGTAACTCTAAGGGGCTGATTACCTAAATCTTGAGTTGTCCCAGCAAATTGTGCCGATCAGAGCTATCAGTGCTACTTGGCACTTTAATTGGGCAAACGGGGTGTCAATCTATGTGAAGTGCAGTAAGGGTAATTGAGTTACAGCAACCATGCTCTTACAGTAAACCCTAGACTGTAGAGTAGATGGTTAAACTCCTTACCTAATTCAGATACTCTCATCATGAACAGCAAGGGAAAACTGTTTAGTTCCTAACTCCAGTCCCAAATACCTTGCAGTAATTAAGTGCTGGGTAGAGACCCATAGGCCATTAAAACAAAAGTAAACACAAACAGATGTTCTTAATCCGACAATCCGCTCCATACCCCTCTGTAATAAGTAGAATAACACGAGTAAGGTGAGAAGGGATGGGTTTTGACTGTTCATCTGAACATCTGTACACATAGTTCCACCCCACAAAAGATGAGCACTTGACATGCCACCAGTCTTTAATTGTAATACCCCATCCCACATTACATTGGATCTGTGAAAGCCTATTAATACAAAGGAGTGAGAATGTGCCTCCAAAACACCACAATCCATAAATAAAATGTCATGTTAGTTTAAATAATTCTTAGTGTGTTTCATGGTATATTTGAAGAGAATAATTATGAGTGCAGAAAATAAGAGAATGCGACAAATTGCTATTTTATAGTATCTTGTAATGATGAGGATGAGCATCATTGGGAGGCTTTATTTGATATCAAGACAGGCTAGCAATGCCAATTAACTACAAGTAACCATCACTGAGGTTTGCCACTTGTCAAAGATTAAGTTACAGGAGTAGCCTGGGGTCCATTTTCTACAGCCTAAAGTGATCATGTAGTTCTGTACGTTCTGTATGTCTTGTCTCCATTGGTTGCATCAGGGAAGTGTTGGTCCAAGTTCTTTCTCTACAGTTTGCAGATAACCCAGACTATATAAGAAAAAATAGAGAAAAAGGGATACAAAAGCAGATGAAAACCTTGCAAAGACAGCTAAATAATGTGGGGTAACTGCAGCAGAGTTTAGAGCTGCTCAGCATTCTACAGAAATCCAGGAACCAGAGGCTGATGTTATGAAAAAATAGGAGCAGGGGCTACAAGTCCCAATGAAAGATCAAGGTGGCACGCTCTAAACATGCATATAAAAAGATGGACCAAGCACTAGCTACAAATCAGACCATCTTGTAGCTCAAAGTACAGCAGAAGGCACATTCTCACAGCGAGGGATTTCTAGTGTAACCTTTTAATCCAACATGGAGCTGGCATGATCCTCAGTCTATGTCCTTTAGCGATAATGAGGTACATGATCCTGACATCTCAGTGGTTGAATTGTTCCCAGTCAAGATCTTTCTTCTACAAGCGACTGTAATATTTTATTAAAGTATAATGTAATTCAGGTCAAAGAGGCTGCAATGGTAAAAGTTAATAAAAGACCTCCTGACCTCCAAGTGTTTATTTGCAATCTTAATTCTAGTCTAAAGATCTAATTTCATAGTAAATATATGAGAGTGATGAAAAATGTGTAATATTTTTAGTATGGCATGGACACAAATAAAAACATTTATTAATTTGTTATTAAATAAAGAATTTTTTGAAGACAGAGCAGTTTGGAAGTAGATAAGGAATAAACTTGATGGTATAGCGTTCACTTTTTTCTTAACAAATAACAAAGCCATAGCTATCCCCCCCAAAATTAAATGTTTATGTATTGGTATCATTCTATATTTTTATAAGCTAATTAGCTTCCTGGTCTGATTTTTCTTTCTTTCTTTCAAAACTTTTTTTTTATCTAACACCGTAGATACTGTTTGTTTATCAACATTTTTAAACAAAATTCCTGACATTAAAAAAATCCCATTTCTAATAACAGAGATAAAATGTCATCACACTAACATCCTATTACACGATTCTGTGGATTAAAGTGGCTATTTAAATGCATTATTATAGCTAATAAGCAGAAAAGCAATAATGACTGCAATCAGCAGCTTGTTCTTGGGAATTCCAAAATGAAGAAAAAAAAAATTTGGCGCTTCATTGAAGTAACATCTTTTTAACACTCCGTTGTTTTATCATCGTTTGATTAGTGGGTGTAATGATAATGTTTGACCTCCTTTACCCTTTGTACTTATGATGTTGGTTTCTTTTTCTTCCCACCCACACAACGTTCAAAGCAGACGTATGTTCTAAAATGTTCAACAAAGCATAAAAAGAGATTAAACAAAATAAGGATATTGTTACAAAGGGCTTTGATACTAGTAAAATACACGCATGCTTCTAAACACTTTGATGACCTAATATATATTAAAATAAAACACTATTTCAAATTCCAATGGAATTTGAAAAAATATCCAGTTTAGAAAAAAAATACAATTAGAATGATAAAAATATTACAGGAGTTTTATTTCACAACCATTAATGACTGTCCTAGCAACCTCTTGTTGGACTCAGATAAAAATAAAATGATGCACAACTTTAAAATTGGTCAGGCAGTAGACATCTCGATTAGAGTAATATAAGCTGTTGTCAAACATCTCAGAATGTCCTCACCTTGGACAACCTTGCTTTGGAAGCAAATGTGTGCAAGGAAACTAACTGGAAAATTGTGCAATTAAGTGGCTGTTGGCTGGTATGAAACTAAGAAAGAAACATCTAGAACGGATATCTGATGATGTTAGGCACTTGCATACAGACCCAAAAGAGACAAGATGTGTATTCGCAGGTGAGTTTCTAGGAACTTGCTGACTTCATTAAGCATGAAGGTCCAACCTCATTGAGCTTCTCTGGTGAGAAAGACTTGGTTGACACTATGTAATGGACAGTCAAAGGCCACCTCAATCATGCATTATAACAGGTCCGCTCAGCTTGACTTGTAGGGCAGATATGTACCATTGGATCTTTATAGTGAATTGAGTATGATGAAATCTGTCTCTAGCAAACTCTGGTAACAACAACCCAATTTAATGATTAAACTTCAAGAGAACTTTTATTCCATCATCCATATTTTAATGTACCATGCTACTGTTATTTCCACAAATACTTTATTATGCCCTTTTATTGTATTAAACTTAAGTGCTTGCGTGCTTTTACTTTAAAACCATGTATTTTTATGGGCAAATTTTGTAATAAATCCTATAAATTAAATACAAAACACTCTACAGAGATGGGGGGGGGGGGTTGTATTGTGCAGAAAATGTGACACCTCCAGTTACTGGACAATTGCTCTGAATATATAAAGACAGAATTCTTCAGTAAGATTTTTGAAGTCATTATTCAGTGTATCCATCAGGTGGCGTTTGGAGAACAAATTGTGATTAAACAAAAACGTGGTATCAGAATCTACACTCGTTATTTTCCTTTATGATTGCTTATATACATAACATATCTATACCATGGTGTTAGTTACTTAAGTTGTTATGAATATTTTTTTAGTAGTGAATTATGCCAATATGTTAAGTACTCAAATATAACTGATAATACAAGTTAAAAGTTCTGTACTGTTATGAATTCTTCGTGTTTTTAAGTTAAAGGGGACACTCAGCTATTATGTGCATTAAAGTGGCCAAAAGTATGTGGACACCCGACCATCACACCTTACGGGAATTTATATGGTGTAGCCCCTTGTATAACAGCCTTATATATGACCTTTTGGTCATATAGAGTAGCTAGAGTACCACTTTAATAAGAGAATGTAGAAGAACATGTATAAATAAGAATAACAGTACAATAACAGTACTGGATTCACATATATTTCTGCCGCTTAATTATAAAAATGCATCCACACAGCTAATATAAGGAATAATAAAAAAAAACAAATTACTTATTAGATACAAAAGTCACAGTTCTTCATTTATTTATTTAAACACTGAGTAAACAGAAGAAATATATAATCTCATATTTTTAATTTTATATGTACAGGAATATAGGTGTGACGACTTTATACATACAATACATATTTA
Source organism: Spea bombifrons (assembly GCF_027358695.1). Classification (NCBI taxonomy): domain Eukaryota; kingdom Metazoa; phylum Chordata; class Amphibia; order Anura; family Pelobatidae; genus Spea; species Spea bombifrons. The sequence goes on along the minus strand of NC_071087.1, from coordinate 42,915,855 downwards.
AAAAATAATCCAACCTAGTCAGAATGTACAATAGTCAAGGAATGAACAAGGGTTAAGTCGTGTTAACCTTTTTTAATGCTATGAGGTATGACCTTGCATCCCTGTGACACTAAAAAGGTTATTTTTTTTTTTTAATTCAATCTGTATGGAATACGAAATGATTTGATACTTTACAGTGATAAAACATAAACATTTCAGACATTATAGGACTTTATAAAATAATTTACAGATAGTCTATCCTCTCTAGTATTTTTTTTATAATTAGGAAGACAGTTATATGACTGCCACAGTTGTTTGAATATCGTAAAATAATTTAAAAACAGTTCATGCAGAACAGGAAGCAATTGAAGTTGTTTCTATTAAGTTTTCCAAATCCTGCCGTTTAATCATTTCATCTGGTTTGCATCGGGTCTGGTGCACCGAGAACATAACAATGACAACCATCTGACACTTTTTTTTAGCGGTTTTAGCTTGTACGTGTATTACACAAGGTGATACCGCTCTACACAGTTCTACTGTACATGTCAAGCCACCGCTGCCAAGCTCCACAAGACGTTATTTTTAACTGTAGGAATGTGCTTCATGTGAACGTTCATAAGGATTCTAACAAAACTTTCTTGTTTTTACGACTTTACTTTGATATTTGACTGAGTGGCCTCCGTGACCCATGACATAAACATCCAACATGTAAGTCTTGCCTGGCAGCAGTCCTTTAATTGTCTCTGTGGTGACTGCCTTTTGGAGATTTTGGCTGTGGAAGTATTTACAGAGAACTTTATCTGACTTCTTTCTCGTGTCTGGACCCAAGCACTGATTTTGTTCTCTCTTCTTATGCTCTTCATTGTAGTCGTCATCCACTTCTTTTTTGTACACACAAAATTTGTTTCTTTCTTGTGTGCCCAACCATGCTATGGTCACGGAAGAGCATGTGCGTAGTTTGTCAAAGGCTTTGATTCTTGTATCTTCGGGAAGAGAAGGGAATGGCTGTTTATTAAATTTGGATGTTGCTAGAATCTTTAACATTGATGCTCCTTTTTTACTTCCTTTGAGTCTAATTAGATATTTTGCTTTTGGTTTTCCTCTTAACTGGAACTGACGTACACCCTCCACACTTTGTGACAAAAGTAGTTTTCCATCTCTTCTGACTTGAATTTGGATGGCATCCAAGCAAGAATGGACAGAAAATGTTACCTTTTGGTGAGATGAAACTGGGGCAAACCTTAAAAACTTGGCACCCTTTCTTTTAATGAACACATCAGTAACTTTACCATCCTTTAGCTCTAGTGTTTTTTGTTTTGCTTCTTCTTTGGTTCGAGCAAATGTTCCAACGTAAGCAGTGCTCATATTTGTGCCAGTATTAACCGCAAAAACATCAAAGTAGTATTGAGTATCAGGCTTCAGGTCAGAGATTGTGAAGATGTTTTTGTTTCCAATGCAAACCTTCTGAATATCCACGTTGGGTTTTGCAGTTATTTGCCTTAACGACTTTGCATTAGGATTTTTTGGCATAAAACTTCTATCCTTTCCAGCGTTGTTTGAAGAGAAACCAAAGTGGGCAAAGTCAAAAGGGCTGAAATCTAGACCAGGCTTTGGGGCCATCATGAACGCATCATCTGCATTAAGTTTAGCTTCAACAGCACAAATGCTTTTAAAATTGTGTTCCTTGTTGATGACAACACAATATTGGATTGGTTGTTTCAGAACAGATGATGTTGGTGTAGGCTTCCATGCTAATGTTACCGTTGTACGCCCGAGTGAAGTCACATCAACTCTCGGATCATAAGGTAGTTCAGGGTAAGGCTGATCCGATTCTGGTGTTGTTGTAGCATAAACTTTGAAATGAGTGTCTTTTTCTGTTGAAACCAACTCCAGTTGATACAAGCCAGCTGGTGAACTTGATGACACAAAATATTCCACATCATTGCCTTTATACGAGAATAATTCCGTGCCTTCTTCATTCATTAACTGTTGTTTTTGCTGCTCAAGTGATTCAGGTTCACCTACAAAATCAGACATTTGAAAAATATGTTAATGCACGTGTTATTACTGCAGAAATGCAAGTCTGCAACTTGAAAGCCAAGGTTTCATTATCATAACTTGAGCTCAACATCTGCTCATTCTCCTGAATCAGCAAAGCCATAAAGACATACCTTGCAAAACAACCTGAACACAGAAAGGTATATGTATAAATATATATTTGCGGGTACTGGTGTTCTTAACATATTTGTACCATGTACATGTTTTAGTTTTTTAAGTGGTTTTGACAGTAAATGTTAAAACCTTAAATAAAAAGTTGGAGCACGTGCATTCAGGTTTATATCAGTTTAACTATGGCTTAGGTCATGTTGATCTAGAAAAACTGGTTGCCTTTGGATCCAAAGAGGCTTTTCTTTACCTCTTTGAACCCCTTTATTTGATAAATGTGTCACTGTGTTTTGTTTTTGTTTTTTACTTTTTTATATCCGTATCAACAGATATGGGTTCTTGGAAAAGCTTAATGGACTTTTCCACTCTGAGTAGCAATGTAACTCTATAGCTTTAATAACTTGTCTTTGTTTGGTTTCAGATGGATATGTAATTGCTTCCCCGTCACAAATCAACTTCTCTTTCGAAGTCTTCTAGAATCGGGCTTCTCTACTTCCACCAAAGTGGAGGGAATAATAAACATGACTGCCCTCAGTTGGGTTTCTAAGAAAAATAGTTGGCGTGTTAATTGCAAACACAATCACATTTAAGAAATATGTTGAATGAATTGATTACAAAATCTCAACATCAAATGCTCTAGGTATATTTTCTTTGGTTTTATGACTGTAGAAATCCAGGAGAAAAATATATAAATTTGCTGCATTTATGTAGCAGAACTAAATCATTTTACCAACTATGCCAGACAGTCATTAAGCTGTGTTATCCTAGCACTGTTGACGTAAGGGATCAGAAACTAGTCTCTGAGCCCCAGGGGCAAATTATTGACATGCCAAGTATAATTTCTGATCCAGGTAGACTCAGTTACTGAGCTTATTAATTGTGAAGCTGCTGCAAACCAGAAAGTATTATTATGAAAGCAGTACGTGGTACCAAAGTACTATTAAGTGTTTGGGTTTGAACTTTACATTTGTTGTGTGTGTGTGTATGTAGAGGTTTATAGATACAGTCATGTGATATATTCGGGGGTCATAGTGGAGCAAACAGTTGAAATCTTGTGAGAGTTGCCACAGAAACCTAAATATCTTTGCTACTTACTCCAAATACAGCTGAAATGTCTTCATGCAACCGTAAAAATACATGCATTACAGCATTTGTAGCAATAATTACTGCTTTACAGAACTAACACCATGACAGACATAAAGAGCTGCATTATCAATAAGTGTCTTCGAAAGCCTCTTCTCCTTTGCTAGGCTAACAGACAGAATAAGCTCATCTTGATCCCTGGTGTAAGCTCAACTTTATCCTCGGTGTTTCAAATGGATTTGTAGGTGTATAGGTAATCAATGAGCTCTATTGTTCGATCTACAGTTCATTACCTGATCCTTCTCCACTAGCTTCTTCAGGAAGTTCCTGTAGAGTCAATTTCCACTCCAGTGGTGCATCACATGGTGTGACGATAACCGACAGGGGTGTATTATCTTCCTCCACTACAAAGAAGTATCTATGGACAAAAGGCAGAAGGTGTGAAACGTCTAGCCATTATACGGTTTGTCAACAAATAGGTTTGAGCATTGCTGGTTGGACTTTAATAACAGTTAACTAAAAAAATAGCAATACCTTATATACATTTAGTAAAATCATTATATTAACTTTGACGTTAATAAAGCAACCACAATCAATAGAGTATATGTAAGTGTTCTGTAAAACTCCAACAATGGCTTAACCTGCATCCTTAGTATATACTGGTAATTGGAGGCAACCGAGAACAACTGTTTATGTATGGTTCCCTCCTATGGAAAAGGGATAGTCATATCTCTCTTAGGGGTTAATTTGATAAAGTGAGTCGTGAGTGGTTTCACAATAAGCATTTTATCTTGACAACTTTACAATACATTAAGAAGTTCTTAGCCCAGAAATCTTCCCATGCAAGATTTAACAGCTGGGCCTACATAATGCATAGTTAATTTAAAGATTTATTTGTGTTTTACTCAGAGCCCACTCAACCAGTCTTGTAGGAAAAGCTGCCGTGGCTGGCTCTTTCCAATGCCTGGTGAAGCTGTTGAGATGACCTGTTTTAACTCAACACACCAATAATAAAAGCCGTTGTCTATTGTATCCAGACTCATATATATCAGGAGTGGCAGCATTTTATACTCCATGTATTGCTGGCTCTGCATAAATGATTCTGTGCAATGTGTATCCATGCATTTGTATATTTTACCTTTTAGGATTGTCTCTGAAGAGATAGCCGCTGATTTCAGCTCCGTCAGGAACAACCGACGAATCATGGAAAATGGCTTTGTCTCGTATCTGCATTTGAAATAATTCTTCATCCCTAGTTGGTAATTTCTGGGACCTCAAGCAGACTGGCATGAGAAGTAAAGAGATGTACCAATAAGACAGCAACATCCTGAAAAAAACAACAAGTTAGGAGGTTAAAATCACTGATCCAATTAAAATTACACTCACATGCTATTATTACATATAGAAACAGCAGCAAACAGCTTAACATTCTCAAATTCATTGTAACTTGGTGGACAGGTATGTTGTCCATGGCGGTCTCAGGGCTAGATTTCCGTTCCAGGGACACCTTATCCCCACACGTGGGAACTTTCCAAATGAGCTGACCCTGCCACTCTTGAAATATTAAATGACCCCGATTCTATGTAGCGATTCATTAACTACGTTAACCAAATAGCTTTAAGTCATGGAAACCTTGACTTGTCATTATTTAAAGATATACTTAATTGAGTAACTTGCATTCAAACAGGTATTTCCACTATAACATACTCATAGTGAAAGCACCAATTAGGAGTCATCAGATCAATGTAGAGAATGAATGAGTCATCTCCAGACTGTGACCCTCAGATTTTACCCCTTCACCCTGAGATCCTGAGATTGGAGCAAAAGCCCTGAGACTCCCAGGCATGCTTATGTCATTAAATAAAGTATACATTGGAAGGCAAGGGAGGATAAGCGCGTTTGGGTATTCTTAAAATGGGTGGGGTGTGGATGAGGGGGGGGTATTTCTACTGCTCCCGTAAACACATGGGGCAAAAATGGGGTTTGTGCTAACTACTTGGAAGTTTGGCAAAAAAAATTTATGATTACTTTAAGTTGAATAAAGCTCATGATTCCTTTAAAAAACAATTATTATTATTATTATTTAAAAATATATATATATTTATAAAGGGACAGCACAATTTGTAGGTATAGAATGTAGTACACTATACTGGGAGACCTTGTCACTTTTATAATGACATGAACACCTTTTCAATGGCCTAATTTTTCAGTAGCATACCGTTATGCACGTGACAAAAGTTGTACAAATAATTAAAAAACTTTGATTTGAGGGTGTGTAAGGGGTAATCACCTCCAATAAGCCAAAACCCAGTCACCAGGAAAGCATGTATAACAGCATTTATCTTCCCCCAGCATGATGAATACAGTGGTATAATTTTAGCTCTGTTGAACCGTAAAAACTAAAATACTTTAATATTTCCTTCAGTTTCTTTTTAAACTGCAAAGTATGATAACGTCACAAAACAGAGTGTACATTCAGGGAGTCCAGAAGATAATATAGTAATAAATCAATATACTAAGAGGATTTCAAAGGAGAGCCTGTTTTATATCAGAGATATCTGCTCATAGTCTTCTCATCAAAAAAACATAATGAAATAAGTATTAAATATTGATGAAGTTGGCCCTTGTCTGGGCAAGAACTAGAAGCAAAGTGAGTAGAACTGTAGTATTGCAATTCTGGATATTTGTAGCACAACGTTATTTGGTCCTTGCTATAACTTTTTAAAAAAAATAATGTGACGGCAATGCTTTACACAATGACGACGGGATAGTATAGTCACGAAGCCATTCAATACCACCAACAATGCTAATTTCACATAAACAAAACATGAGTTTTTGTTCTTAATTATAATGGCATTGGATAAATTGTTGTGGACAGGAGTCAGTGTTGAGCCCAATGCTTCAGCCCGGTTATCGTACAATCTTTAGTCTTCGAGTTCCTATGCATGCACATGGGGTGACGCAATCACCTGTATCTGGCTCCTCTGCTGTAATACATGATAACGATCAAATCTGCTAAATATGACCCCTTTATTGGCTAATTGGATAGAACCAGACTGCGATCTTCCAGACTGCTTGGGTCTCTTCTTCAGGCATATTATTGTGGTGAATTTTCCTTTAGACTGTAAACACGCAAGATTGCTTTCTTCCTGTTCTGTACCAGTATGTTTTAACGTGTGCTAATGTTGTTGTCTTAAATGTTAAAGATTTTCGCTGTCCCCTATTTTAATAGTGCTACCGAGTCTGCCGGCGCTATTGAATTAATGTAATGTATTATAAATGTAATCATTTATTTTATAATTTCAGCATACTTTAATCTATTTCTGTTGTACCTTATATGTAAGTTTTGGAAATGGCTAATGGTGAGTGCTTTCATTATGAACAAACACGCTTTATGTATATCTTATATATAAAAAAAAGTGGCTGTTTGTGATGTCTACTCAAATGCTATTAGAAAAGTTAAAACTGAAATATCTTTGATTATAGGATTATGCAGACCAAAGCCGTACTCCTTAAATTCTTTGGATGAATAATCCACTTAAAAGACTCAAGCTCACATTAAAAACGCAATATGGTAAAGATCCAGTTTATCCACCCTTTTCATCCTTTTTACAGCTATTTTAAGAGTTTTGTAATGTAGCTCTCTCTCCAAGAATTTATTGCATGACAGCTATCAGAAATGATTTTGGCTCCATTATGGTATTAACATCACTTTTCACTTGATAGATTTCTAAGAAGCATCAGGACTTCATCGTGCAAAGAAGTCTTTCATATATTCAAGCTATAAAAATGAAATATTTGAAGCAGAATCATAGACGTGTATAACAACGCACAAAGTAATGTCAAACTGTGATAGTCCTGTTGTTTCGAGAACCCTGTCAAAATCATATAATTATATGTTTGCAATATTGTATCATTCATTGCACAAGATGTGTGCATTGTAAATTGCTCCTGGCTTACACAGCATCATGGGAGTCATACCCATACACAATGAATGCCAGATTATTGTATTTCCAGCTCTGGATTCACTATTTCTGATATTTAGAATATTTACATGTATGATGTATGAGTGCCAGATCAACATACCATGGCAGTTTACACATTAGGACAGCCTAAGGTCAATGGTTGCAGGTGGTCCTACAACGGTGGTCTGCTTTGCTGTCATGGTCTAGCCATGGGCTGCTTGATGAGATCAGAAAATGTAGCTGACATCTGTTTGTTAAAGGAAAACTCTCATTTTTTTTTTTTTACTACTATAACTTAAAGGTAGAATTCATGTTCCATTTTAATGTATATTAGGCCTTTTTTATTGAATACAATGCATTTGACTGCATGCTAATATGAGCAGGGAAAATCGCCAAATGAGTCACATGACTACCTACAATGGCCGCCTCCAGGTCAATGGAAACTAGCCGAGTGATTTCCAACCTGTAGTTAGCTGGCCCTACTCCCACTAAGATAGAACGATAAGGTAGCTATGCCAAAATGGTTATTACAGACAAAATGTGTAAATATAAAGCACGACCCTCTCTTAAATAGGATATATGACCCAAAATGTCTCCCAAAAGCAAGATGTCAGCTGCACAAAAATACAGAAGTAACGGGAGGGGAAAACAATGACTGGTACACCATGCCAATGCATTTAGCCTCATTATATTGTTTAATAAATAAGGCATGGAACGCACTGCACTCACTGTTAATATAAGATAGAGGACTTTAGAGGATTCATTATGAACTTAAGCTGGAAAGATTTAGAATCAGGTCATTTCAACTGTGGGAATATTTTAACAGAGAAAAGAGATGAACCACAACGCTGTTAATCCAGTCACTCATACTGTTCCTTTTAAATAATCAAAGCGTTATCTCGTGTCCTGAATCAGAGCTGCGTGACCATATTAAAGTCTGTCTCTCCTGTCATCTTTAAACGCCACATGGTTTGTCCTATTGCATCTTATTATATTATATACATTCCATCGTCTCCGGGAACCTCAACAATCATTCTGTCCTATTTTCTTTATGGAAGCACTTTTTTTTAATGAAATCCTCTTTTGTACGGGAGGTCTAATTAACAGAATGATGAAAAAAATACTCAGCGCCTGTCTGGTCGTTATGCATTAGGATTCTGCTCTCAATTTTGTGATCCGGATTAAGGGATAGTAGAAAAAAAAAAAGGGAGAACAAAACGGAGATTATAAATGGACTTTATCTGCAATACACAACATGAATACTGATAGGTTTAACGTCTATTTATTTACAGCGGTTAAATTATTAAAAATATACAGCGATCTACGTATAAAAGGCAGGTACATGTTGATATAGACGACAACAACATACAGTTAAGATAACGGCACACATATACTCCACTATCACTGATTTATTGTATAAAAATGAATGGAATCATCTAGCTGATGGGACCATTCTATTTATTTCTATAGTGCTAAGACCACTTTTTAGAGGCGATCACACTGAGGGTTTAACATACAACATAGAAAATGTTATGCAACTCATCAGTCTGATAATAAGACTGGTAATGAGAGTAATGGCAGCTCCAACCTTAGGCCATCAGGTGCCTACACAAGAGTCTGGAAAAAAATGCAGCCTCCCTCCCTCAAGTGATCTCAGATATCACAAGTCCAGCAGTCCGCTCCTAGAAGACTCCTAGTTGAGGCCTACGGCAGAGCCGACATTAAATTAATTCCTTGTTCTCTCACTTCTCCTCACCAAACCTTACAAGGGCTGCCGGAACCAACAAACAACAATCAGCAACTTAACAAAATAGGCAGAAATAACAATACAGGAGAAGCAATCACAAGAACCGAAACGTATCTCTAAACCACAAAGCCTCACATACAGCCTTTATTATTTACTATCTTCTATACGGCATTTGCTGCCTCTCACACCTAATATGCAAGAATAATCTTTGACATGAGTATGTAAGTTATATCGGCTATTAAAGATATGTATGTTTAGATAAAACTGCATTTATATACATACTGTATCACATACTGTATGTTCCTATGTATATGTGTATGTGTGTGTGTGTGTGGCCACAATCAACCACTGGAAACGAGGTCTACACTACACCGTGGCATTCCATTCACTTGTTTGACATGCCTGTTTTCTATGATTAATACTCGCCATATAAAGCACTGCTTACACACCAATAAATGAATGTAGCTCGCTGAGGGGATACAGCACCACAAATCAAACCGTCAAAAGAAAATAAAAAATTAACATAAGGCTGAGTACCTACAAAGCGTTTTATTTGAATACTTGTCACTTCACAAGAAATGTAAAGGGAATTCATGTTTTATAAGCTTTTATTACTCCGAGCCAGAAATAACAAATCCCAAATTAGCAAATGACAGATTCTCCTAATAGAGGGTGGATTGACAACATATGGTGTTATACGTCGATCTAGCAATACTCAACTTGGGTGATGTACAGTAAGACTGGGAAAACTATGGTGCAAAGTCCTAAAATGCTGCAATCAACAGATATTCATTTCATAGAAACATACAACCATCTAGTCTGCACATTTTCCCAGCTTTCTCGTCTTAAATTCAGTATATATGCCCATCCCATGCAGGTTGAAATTCCCTCACCATATTTGCCCCTTGTGCTTGGGGACTGTTCCTCTTACCTACCACACTATGATTAATCATCTACGGACGTGAAACATGCATTTTCTGTTTTTCCCCCTCTTTGGTGGTGTCTTTAAATTAAACATTGCAAATTATGTACAGCTGCGGCATCCATATAACGCTATTGCCAGTGGGCTTTCTGGCTAGGGTGAGGAGGCTCATGTTTGTGCTCCGAATTTCTTTACATATACATGTGCTGGCAAGCCTTGTTGGAGTGCTGCCATCTACTCCAGTGCCATCGTGACTTTTATTGTTGTTACATTACATCTGACATTTAGATTTACATTATGGCCTCTTGCTCTTTCATTTTTCCTCCTTTGGAATAAGTTTATTTTTTCTTTGACAAACATGAAATAATAACATTTTCCCTGTTCTGTGATAAAAATTAGAGACGTCATCCAATTTTGTTTTACTTATCATTTGGTCAAAAATGAACAAAATACAGGGTACCTCGATGGCATAGTCAGGAATACACACACACAAGGTGGGCCAAGTGGTACAAATTGAGCAACAGCATAACAGTGTTGAATTTGCTGGGGCAGTCCTGGTAATCAGGCTTATGACGTAGCTGTCAACTGTTTAGGTAACTGTCCCACTTTGGCGACCAAACAGTGTTGAGTGGTTGTTCTGTGGTAGTTATGCCCCATTACATCATGCTAACACCCATATAACATGACCTGGCTGTGCCATTGTCCTTGTACTGAGAATGGAGCCACATCACATTTGCTCCAATTGAGTTACGTTGCTAGGTAAGGCAACTGCACCTTTGGCTGGCCGTGAAGTATTTGGGCTAGTAGTTTTTTTGTTGTCTTTGCACACAGATCTGTAAGCACTATTTATTCTTTGATCATTATTTTTGTGTTTGTATGCTACAGAGCTCTTTGCAAGACTTACAATAATAACTTGTCTTTAAGGAAACAGTGACGTATATATAGGTCATATAAAGGATCCCACTTCCATAATGTCTATAATTCAATGCGTGAGGAGCCTTTGAAGAAATCTCACTGATTGAACTTTACATTATAGAGAACCACCCAAGCTCTTCCTTTACCAGGAGCTCACTGAGGTTGGACCTTCATATTCTACAGTAACGGCATGGAGTTGAAACCACAACTCTCCTGCATACTCTCCCTGTGCTGAAAAAACCCACATGGCCTGACTTTGGTTCACTTTTCTGTGGCTTTTCTTTTCTGGTGAGTGCCAATGTTGTAAATTCTGCTTTCTTTAAATAACTCGAAAACATTAAAAAAAACCAAAATTAAATCATATTTGATTTCAGACTTATTTTTTCTTAGTTTGCCTCTTATTCATTCTTCCAAATGCAGTTTCCTACAGCAATCAAATGTAAAAGAGACAAGTTTCATACGCATTTGATTTTCCTTTAAGTGTTTTATATAAAATTCAATCATATTGTGGCATTAGTCATTTTTAAATGATATGAAGGCTTTATTATTAGGCAATACTATCCCTTTAATTCCTTAAAATGCTTCCCTGGTGTCAAGCAAAGTGGGGTGTAAAAGTAAGAATTTGAGTGCGAGATCTATTGTGGGTGTCAGCTTACATAATAAAAAACCCCAAAGCACTATAATTATTTTTATAGGTCCCCCCCCCAGTACTATATACACGACTGCAGAATCCTAACTTCCACATTCACACGTGTGCTAAGCAAAACTGGCAAATATCAGGATGCCAAATTGAGTGTTCCGAAAATAAATTACAATGAAAGTAAACTTAACAAAATTACCCTTTTCTGCCTTGATCTGGATAAAACGTTTTCCGCAAAGCTGAACTGTCATCAAGTTAAAGAGACGTGAATATAATTTACAACCCCAAATTGATCTGGTATTCTTGAAACAATACATCTGGAACAAATAAAACATGATGCTTAATTATAGGGAGCAGAATTTCATGATTGCAATTTACTGAGGATCATTTAAAGAATGCCACATTTGTTTAATAATGGCACAAGCGTGTGTGGGTGGTGCTTGACAAAGTAGTTTCCAAGAAGCGTTATGCTAATCCTCAAGCTTTAATTAAAACTTTTTTTTTTTCCTGGCAGTCAAAAGGTTAAACTTCCGGTGAAACTTACATTTTTCATTGCAAGTAATGGAAACACCCTTTTCACATGTAAGCTTCCACAAACTTAATTAATCAACAGATTTGTAGGACAGCTATAGTGTTTCGTCAGCTTAGGTTAATCCACGAGGAATCGCAAATAATTATTTTCATATTTTCCCAAAATACGGCAATAAAAAAAACCCAAAAAACAGATGTATGTGTATTTCCTAAGCTACTTTTCAGTTGTGTGGCTGCCATTAACCAAGCTGTTGTTAGACAGTGACGGCGCTAGGTATAAAAAGTGTTTCTGGTGCAAAGTCTGACATTTTTGCGAAATTTAAGGGATACCCCAGTGTCCTGTACAGTCCCACCAATGAAGAATGCATGATAAACTACTTTGTAAATACTTTAATATACACTCTACAAGTGTAGGTTAAAACTATTAAAAAAACAATAAAGTACTTACCTATCTTTAGGAGAAGCTGCAGTACACTGTACTCTCCATGGTCCTGTTTTCGCACCACTTTTGGGTGCTTGAAGCGAGCTGAGGCAGGAAAGCACTTCCTTTGAAATCAATCTTAGCGCTTTGTGTGCATGCATCCGGACTGGGGGGGGTCTAGTTTGACCCCCCGGAACTAGCAATATGGCTGGATGCAGCGAGTATGCTGCAGGTGGGCTTTGGCTCGCAGGAGATGTGTTCAGCCAAACACTTCTCCTACAAGGCTAGGAGCTGGAAGGTGGGCCACAGAGGCAAATGCATATAAAATGTCTATATAAAAAGTTGTAATTACTTTACACGCTCATTCCAGATTACCATCTATTCTATCCCAGAATGCTGTATACATGCAAAGCATTCTGTGATGTGGTGGAGAGGACTGCAGATGCACATAGATGCATGGCCCATCCAGCAGCTTCGTTTATAGTGTTTACCTCTATTCTGGCTCCTATGGTGGATGAGGTTTAATGTAAATAACATTTTATTTATACATTTCCAAGCCAACTGTCTAGGTGTAAATTTACCCCCTACGAAGTAAGACCTTGTTAATGCTTTTAGCATCATTAAATTCATTTTCTACTTTACTAAGTTCATTAAGTCTACAGAACTGTAAAAAGCTATTGGGAAAGCAATGGATGCTCATCAACAACAGAATTGTACGATTTATCAAGATGATCTTTCAGTGAATGTGGAAGCATCCTACTGGTAGTCATTCAAAATAACCAAAACATATCGCCTTGCGTCTAATTTAATCAGTATAACCACACATGAACACGATTTGCACCTTTAAGGTACCTTCTACATTAAGAATGGTAATAATTAGCCCCCAGCTGGCAGGTCACAACAACATATGGATATTTGCATTTGAGATTGTAAGCTCGTTTGCGCAGGGCCCTCCTTACCTTTTGTTCTTGCAAGTCAAAATTGTTATGTGATGCACTACTTTTTATTTCCTGTTTATCCATTATACAGCGCCGTGGAATACGATGGTGCTATATAAATCAGTAAATAAGAATAAGCCGGGTGATTTCGATTATTTGAGAACGCACCCAAAGACTTCACCTCTTGGTGAACGTTGCTGTTATTAATATGTTTGGGATGTTCTTACTTGACCCTGGACCTGCTGTGAATAAATGATAATGTTGCCCAATAAGGGCCACTGACTGCCTTGTGGGTTTTTCTTTTTTTCTGTGTTTTTTATGTATTTCCTTTCTGTAACTATGTTACGGAAATGATGCATAGCACACAACAAACAAATTGCGTGCTAACTGTATGCGCTGACCCCCAGCTCAATGTTTCCAGCCCCCTATGTCCTGCTTGCAGAGACCATGTGGCATGCAATGCGCATTCTTGAGTAGACACAGCAGTTGAGGGGGCCATGTTTCTTTTTTTTTCCGAAGGGGCTGATCTTATTCTATTTAAACAACTGACACCTCTCTCTCAAGACGCACAATTCTCTTCATGGGTGGGCTGTAGTCTTTTAAGTTTCATATGCAGGTGGGCTGAATTCTATTGCAAACAAAGTTTGTATGTAATATATTAAAGACTGTGGAGTCCATAGAGAACCCCCTTGCGGGCTCCAGTTAGCAGAAAGTCAGGAGAGAAGATAACAGTGGGGAATACATTGCAATCTACACAGCAAAGAGCATTTCCAGATTTACCGAGAACACACTGTGTGTATCCTAACCCAGCAAACGTGTCTGGTTTCCATTTTGTAAAGTGGTTTAGTTAATATATAAACGCTACAAACTGAATAAAAAATATGCCTAGTTAGTAAAAAATGTAACTAGGGAGAAAAAAAAAGCATGTTCAGTAAGTGTGCAATATTGGTACGTAATGTCTGAAAGTCACTACCACTAAAATCAAGAAATTGAAATTATAGAGTTTTTTGGCCACAATCCCAGCCACGTACAAATCCCTCAAGTTAAATCAGTGCCTAAAGTCTTAAAGCAGTTTCCACGTGGATATTTTTTGCAGGTTGTAATTCTCAGATATATGAGAGTTCTTTATAGTTATTGTTCGTGCTTCTTTTGGAGTACAATTCTTTTCTCTTTTTTTTTCTGTTTTTTTTTCTCTTTTTTTGAAGGGTTAGTGGTTTAAGAGGTTTTGTTCATGACCTCTTTTTTTTTTGCTGATAGTATTCACTTTCATCTAAAATCAAAGATGCCAAATCAAGTGAGAAAATCTTCAATGCAATGCCTTAAAAGATAAGAACCAGGCCATTGACATGATTCACGCAGGTTTTCTTAAAAGTCACCCTGCAACTCAATGGAGCCTTCAAAATATACTGCCTTTTTTAGGCTACAGTCAGAAGGACATTTCACATTTACTATATCTAACTGATCAGGTTATAGATACCAAATTAAGGATTATCACTACTACTACCTTTAGTGGCCCATCATCAAGATTCTATGTAATGATTTGTTAACCAAATTGCTTGTATGCCGGTTTTCATGGTAACCTTGACTTATGCTTTAATATGCTTAATTGAGTCACCTGCATTTAAGCAGGAATATCAACTGAGGCAAACTGAAAGCAAAAACACTAATTAGGAGTCTTAGATATCCTCAGATCAATTTAGAGTATGAATGACTCATCTCCAGAATGTGTGGCTCTGAGATTTTGGCCCTTCACCCTGAGTTCCCAGGTATGACTTTAACCATTGCTGCAGAAGTTGGGAAAAGGAACAGATATTGGAGATTAGTTGTTTTTTTTTTGCGCTATTAAATAATGTACAGATTTGGATTGAGACCAGTCCCCTTTTATGTAATATGTAGCCTATTTGAGAGTATTGTCATCTTTCCAGATTGCTAATACAGTACTGATAAGTAGGCCTGGACTGGCCATCTGGTACACCGGCAAATGCCCGGTGGGCCGGTGGCCTCTACAGCTAAATACTTACGGATACTTCCACTCCAGCTGCAGAACGGGTCCTACAGTGCACAGCTAGCAAGATCATAAAACCATAATGTTCAACCGCGCATATCCAGGCAGCTGCTAGCCTTAAATTGCCAGGGCCACTTAGTCCCCAGTCTGTGGTATCTCAAATAGGCGTATAGACATATACAGTATGTATAATAAACCTTATTCACGTTTGGCAATATAGCTACATAGTAAAAAAAAGATCGTTGTTTGCCTTTCCTAACCTTTTTGTACCTGGTCAAGGTTTTAATAATGGGAGTTAAAGCCGTTATGAGGCTTCTTGGAAACAAGAAACGCCATATTCCCGTCTGGGTGTGCAGATGATAACGACGAGAAAAGTAAAATAGGCCCCGTCTAACAAATCAGGGCATGTTAACCACTTGTAATAATACATTGCTCTGTGAGAGTGCTAATGTTTACAGCACCCCCTCGCATTTAATTAATGCCCACATGTGCAAACCAAAGGAGTGTCAGAACTTCAATGTGTCCTTTTGCCGTCGACGTGTTATGCAGCTGTTTCTCTCTAATATGTTTCTTGCTGAGCTAACAGGATGTGCATATGTGCAGTTCAATTCCTGTTGGCTGTATAAACATTATGAACTGTATAGTGTTTATCACTGAGATACCAATTTATCTTTGGAAATTAACAATGAGAAACACTTTATATCTCATGCCTATGTCATTAGTTCTGGCCTTGTTACAAAAGGGGGACCAGATGTCTCATTTTCCAAGGATAGTCCCCTAGTTGGATAACACTCTCTCCTAACTATCTTACTTTATTTATAAAACGGCTATTATCAGATTAATGAGATAAACACAAAGAAATCTTCACATTTTTATTTCTGTAAAGATTATAAAATGCGAAAAACCACATACTGTAACATCTTAAAAGCATTGTTTTCCCTTCCATAGGGCTCAGGCAAGCATGGAGACCTGGTAACCCTGATCTATCGTTTGCCCCTGCATTGGACCTTACTGCCCGCTATGTCGGAGCACTAGCTGGATTTGAGGCTCAGGTGGCCCCTTTCTGGACTTTGAGGTCTAATGGCCTGCTTTCAATGATTGGAACATGGTGGCCCCATTGGCAGGGCATTGGGAGGAGAAGGAGGTGGGTTGCGGTTGGTTTTTGAAAGAGCCCTGTCTAGGTTTACTTTATACTGGGCCTCAAATTTTCTGATGGCTGCCCACCCTGTAACATGTTCCCATAACATACTCACTAACCAGCACCCCAACTTCATTTATTGCTTCACAATATAGAAAATGTAGAACAACTACATGCCAGGACAGCCTTCTGTTCCAACAGCTGACATTTTGTTAGAACTTCTCAACATCACCACAGCAGGATGGATATCCCCCTGCTTGAGAGCGTGTGATATTTACAAGATAACCTACTTTTACACTCATATGAGCCAGACAATGTGTTTCTTAATCCAAACCAAGTATGTTGCTCCTGTATTCAAGCACTTGGTACTTAAAAAGCTTTTTATCAGTTAGCTTTGTGTTGGCTCTTTAGAGTCCACGTTCTGAAACTCAAAACCTCACCCTCATCTAACACTCTGCAAGTCAAACCAGACCTTTGATATATGTCCATTTAAGCTCCAGTCTGGAGCTGAGCTGCACTCCATTAAAGGCATAATGGCACAGTATTGAAGTTACAATAATGCAGAAGCACCCAACCATGAAGCTGTTTACTTTTCCGTACTGCTTTTATAACTAAACATGCAGAGAATAGATGTAAAACGTTCATTCGGGAGAAAAAGTAACTTCAGAATAGAACAATGTCATACAGTTCTACTGGACACATTTTTCAGAACTGTGACAATGTGTAGGCATTTCAAAGCTGTTCTGATCACTCTTTATAGTGTACATCAAAGTACTGAATTCGAATACATTCCCTCTGCAGTAAATTTACCATTACTAATATCATCAGGAAATATATTACTACTACAAATATCTTTTAAAATGGCATATTTTAATTATGATTTATTAATCATAACTCTCAAGCTGGCAATGGGACCAACAGACCACAAGGCCATTAGGACCCCAAAAGTCCATCTAGACACAGGTAATAAGGCCCAAGGGCCAACAAGGGGACCTATGACAGACCAAAGAGGTAAAGCCCCCTGCCCCCTGCTTGCCCAGGTATCTGTATTTATAATAAGCATCTCTAGTATAATAATATTCTCAGGTTTCCAGGCCTTTGCTAAGAAGATGTAGACAATCTTCCTTACAGAGGAGAAAATGAAGACAAAATTCTGTGCTAGTAGATAGTGATCTGACATAAGTAAGGCTTTCCTATCCATTGTGTGAAAACATTTAATGCTGGTTTCATAAGCAGCCTGTTTTCAAGTGACCTGAACCAACATAAGCCTGAATTCTAATTTTCCTTTTTGTTGACTAATCCTCTTACATAGTCCATTTTTGTAACCAACGCCTATATATCCCTGCCCAGAATGATGTTCTAAACTGCGCATGACAATGTAGGTAATGTTGGCATTCCTCGCATGCATTAAGCACAAGAAGACAAGGCTTGCATGCAAGAACTCCTGAATCAAGTATGTGATCCGTAACCAGAAGCTACCGTACTGGTTGCTTCACTTGAGCGCTGGCTGTGAGTGAGAAGACAAAAAAAAAAATCAAGAGTAAGGAAAATATGTGCAAAGAAAACTAGAATATTTTTTTAGCAACAACTCACACACCTGCTGTTCTTTTGCTTTCAAAATGTTTTATTTTTCCACCGTGCAATTCCCAAGAATGTGAGCTAACTATTTAGAGTAAAGGTATTTCTTTGCTGCTGATCTGAGCATTATCCTCTAATAACAACAAGGCGTCTTGCGTCAAAGCTTTCTCCATAGTATGCATCTGTGTATATATATATATATATATATATATATATATATATATATATATATATATATATAAATACAGCAAAGGAACTGATTTCCCATCTTTAAAGTTCAATTTGCGACAGTAGGTTTCCTGCATGTTCCAATTTTATGGTTATCTTGTTTTGGGTGTTCCCATCACGATGAATTGCTCCATCCAGATGTACAACACAATACTTACATCTCCTAATCCGTATAATTATAGATGCTTATCTAGAACTTAAAGGGTGCTGCTACATAAAGAGGCTTTCAACTTTAAAGCTGTTATTGAACAAGGACATTGTTCACGCTGCATGAAACGCACATGTGTGTGCTTAGAAAAAAAAAAATATTCCTTGTAGACGTTCGCCGATTCTCACTCACGGCTCAGAAAATTAAGTCATATTTTGAAACCTCCGAAAACAACATGCCAGCGCTTGAATCGTCTGTTTCGCGTAGAATTGTTTGCAAACTAAATTCCCAGAATTGCTCGTTGCCCTTGGCAGGATGGGTTTATATTGTATTAAGATCAATAGACATTTTGTTAATAGTTATGAAATTGTTGAAATTATATATACTATAATCTATAGGGATCATATCTGAAAGAATATAATCGTGGTTATTCGGAAAGTAATATTATCTATATTAAACAAATGTACGGTTGGCTGACATGACATATGACTGGGCATTTAATAAACATCACTTACTGTATGTACAAGTATATTATTCTAAACCATATCTGAATGAATTCTCACAATGTAAAACTACGATGACCAAGAAAAATATACAAGGTCTGATGCCTTATTATATATTTGATAAACTTGCCTTGCTAAATAACATGCATTTATTATTTATTTTATTATTTATTATAAATTGATATTATGTTTTGAAAATTCTATGCAGTTTTCCATGGGCATGAGTATATAAATAACATAACATAAAATAAATATGCAAGTGTATTTTTGAACACACTTATAGGACAATATATAGGTTTTCAAACCACACAAGTAGGGCTGTGATTGGACTGCCTGCATACATACGTTCTCATTTTACTATTTCACGTTCATAAAAATCACTTTAATTCATACTATTACTCCGGCACGGAGATTTTTTTTTGGCCTAATCATTGTTTTCTGATTGTACTTGTCATATTAGGATGTATAATCACCGGTGGAAACAATATTTCCATTTCATAATAACTATAATGATTTTACACTCGATTAAAGCCTTGAAAGTTCCTGAACAAGAATCGCTCATAATTACACAATTATTCAGGCCACTTTTGGATGGCAAGCAAAGACAGGCAACTCATTTAATCTTGTGGAAACTACAGCTTCCATAATAATCAGATCCCCAAAGGAGGTGGAAAACGATTCCTTTTTTTCCCGATATTTTAAGGATCTTGTCTATAGCGGCTGAATAACCCTCTCACTGCCTGAGCATGATAGGAATTATTACACACCGCTACATTTTATATTACAGTTTCCCTGTTCTTAATGAGGAGCAGAGAAAATTGCTAGTTTTCTTCTTATAAAAGTAAAAAATTAACTTCTTAACTGCCACAGTCAATATCATTAATCAAACAATATTTCATACCCAGCCGTTACTACTTCTGGATTGTGGTCGATGTCACTTTACTCCAAGGAATGTTCTTCAAGCATAATCCGATACTAATATTACCACTAATAACGTTGTCAACTGTAACTGATTGCTAATAACAACAGATATAATTAAACGCTACTGTCCATATCTACTTTAAAGGGCACGTCATCATTATTCATTCTTCAAGTGTTCGTAGGACAAACATGCCTTCGGGGAAGCTTAAAGGAAGCACTTTTGCATGCCTTTAATTTTGAAAATGTTTCTGAATGTTTTGAAAAGGAACTTATCTGAGACGGTTAAAGCAGCCACTGCCAACTATTTTGAGCTTTGTGTGACATCATAAAGTACGTCTGTCTAATGGACACTATTTCAAAAATGCAGTGATCAAACAATGAAACGACAATAAGTAACCTTTTAATACTCACGTGTTTTTTTTTTTTTCTTGGAAAAGCATGACTCTGATTTAATGTACAGTGTCAAAAGGTGTCTGTTCCGTGATTAATAGAAACTTCCACCCCAGAAGGTTCAAATAAAGAAGAATATTGGTGAAGCTTATAATATACTGCTGCATATGTTCCTCTCATATTTAGGGTATTGAACATTGACAAAAACAGTTTATATTTAATGAGAATATACATATTTCAGGTGTAGTATACAACTCTACTAGAATTGCCATTAGTTTCGTGTGTGAGTGGACTGGTAAAATCTAGTTAAGTCTGCAGGTCCAGCCAATGGACCCAATTCTGTAAACACAAGAAGGCCTCTCATTAATTCACGCTCTTCAACCCTGTCCAACGTTGGACAATCCTGGCCGCTCCTGTCCAACTTAATTAGCATTCCATAAATGGAGCACAGAAATGATCCAGGTTAATGTTAGGTTAGATACTGCCAGTAAATGCACCCACATGATGTTCTAGATGTACCTTGACTAGTCAAAATGGTGGCCAAATGTAACTTGGGTTGAGTCAAACACAATGGTTTCTCATTTGTACTCAGACATATGTGAATGGAAGTAAGATATGTAATACAATGCTCTCATACATAGAACACTATAACTAACATAAAGAAGTATGTACTACTCACATACACCTATATTCAATATAATTGAACAATACATACAGCTCTCATATATAGGATAATATAACTCATATACATACAAATCAAGACACATGGCTCTGTTATAGAGGATATCACTCATCACAGCTTTAAGAAGAGCTCTCATATTAAAGCCAATATCATAGTTCTTAAGTACAGCCTTCATATACAGGGTAAGAAATTGAATACAGCAATGCTTACAGCCCTCATATACAGGACAATATTGCATATATATATATATATATATATATATATATATATATATATATATATATATATATATATACAGAAATATATACAGTTCTCATATAAAGAACAAAGAGAGAAACTCCTGCTGGTGCTAAGTGTGCAGTACACCAGTGTCAGGATAAAGAAACACCTGCATGGAAAGGTGAGATCAGAGAATAGCTCAGCTCCCTGAGGGTAATAACATGCAGAACAGCAGATATCCATGCCTCTGATGCCCCGAATCCATGATGTCATACCTCTGATCCCTAGATCTTTGCAGCTGAAGACAAGGACATGCCAGAAAACAGACCTGTTCTGGAAAGTCTGTAGAATTAAAAATATGCCTGGGACCTATGGAGAAGACAATCTAAAGGCAGAATAGCATAGCTCACGCATGGCACTACTCGCAATATTCCTTTTACACCACATTTAGTACGGATCTGACATGCAGATCAATCAAACTCAGACAGAACAATATGTGGAACTTATTAAGAGCATGTATTGTAAAATCTCAATTAAGTAGAACATGACCTCTATATAAAGTATTCCTGTAAATGTTGTTCTCAATTAAGCACGTGTAATATATGTGTGCATGTTATCAATAAAATCATCCAATTTACTGCTTTTCACGTTATGCATATTTGGCTAAGGAGAGAAAGTCATTAACAAATATGCATTTCTAGATATCGAAAACACAGATCTGTTTATCCGAAGTATATTCTTGAAACAGTTATTACAAAACTTAGTTTTTAACCTCTCCGTTGTGGTGTCTAGCTCCGCTTTTTTCTCTAATATAAACGGTAAGCCCCCTTTGAGGCAAAGGGGTTAAAGAGTAATTAGACTTTTTTTTTTAGGCAAGCAATTCTAGAACAGCAAAAACCGCATTGTTTTGGCTAGCCTTCTGGACTACTTATAAAGAGTATAATCTACATGCTGTGGTTTCTTCAAAATGCTGGGCTCCTTCATTTACTCTTCCTGTTTGGGCTAAGATTCTTTTTAACTATTTCATTTGCACTTGACCTTTAATTGTGTTAACCCATTCACTTCTCTTTTGATACATTCCTTACCCTATGGTTTCCTCCACTGAACTTAGAGGTTATGAGCGCCTATTAAGATACAGGACTTCCAAATGCGTCCCTAGGGTGACCCACTGTGGTGGAGGTAAAATAAAGCACTCATAGTATGGTACTGAGAAGGGGTTAACATCTGTGTACTTAGCTGCAAGTTATCTCTATCTTTATTATTATTAATAATAGCAATGCTTATTTTGAGAGAGTGGGAAATGAGAAAAGAGTAGCTGGTAAGGCTTTTCGATCTAGAATTTGGCTCTTACATAGCTTACATAAACAAGCGGGTAGGGAAAAAGTCATCTTTGCCATGGAAAACTCATAAACGAATAGTATTTTAAGCTTAGATAATGTCTCTCATCCAAAAGTTTTATAATTATTTCCTAATAGTGATGTAAACATTTTGCAGGTTTTACACATTTTTCATTAGGTTATTTTAGCAAGTGGGGGGTAACACAAACCAAAAAAGCCAACAGTTTGTTATTGAACTACTGCATCCCATGCATTAGTCTGTACCTAACACGTTGTATACATTTGTTTGCTTCATTATTAACTTATGATTAATAATAATTAATATGGGTAATGACGTCAGCTTACAATTCACTACAATATTTTGCATTACCATGGATATTAAAATATATGTTGCAATCACTTAGGGTTTAGCTAAACAACATATATATATATATATATATATATATATATATATATATATATATATTAAAAAATATATATAAATATAAATATATATATATATATTTTTTATAATTTTTTTTTTTTTTTACTGAAAGTAAACAATGAACTGTGGAATAGTCAGTTATTACTAAAGGCGTCTCTGCTCTAAAAAAGTTTGTAAATCACCAAAGCCCCATCAAGCAAAGCCAAATGAAATCTGAGAATATTTTGGGGCTTATTAAAGAGCTTATTTCAGATCTAATGAATCTCCTTAATTTACTGAATCAACTGAGGTTTCAAATATCAAATTGCAGATTATGTAGTAAGGTGAATACAAATGTGCTAGCTCAAAACATTATGAAAATTAACTCTTAGGGTACCAAAAAAAAGATACATTTTGGCAACCCTTCCAGCACTGAAAGAGTTAAATATTTAAATATGTGTCCCAACCTTATACCAACCTTTTTTTCCCCAATATCCTTTTTAGAAACACTCAAACTGGTATGAGACACTGGATGGCCAGAACAATCAAACTTTTGTAATTTGGGGTTAAATCCTAATTACTAGCAGATGTTAAATATGAGCAAAATCTAAATGAAAACAAAACAAAAAAAAAACGCTGAAAAATGTAAAGTGCAGAAGAAAATGAATATTTTTTGGAGTGCTGTGGCTAGCATATTTCAAAAAATATATGGAAAATTAAGAAGTTTTTCAAATAAATTCCACACATTATAGAGAACAGCATAGTTACCAATCCCTGGGACTGAACATGCCAAACAACTGCAACACATTCCAAGCGCAATCAGATAAAGAGTGACTTCCCAAAATATCATTAAACAAAACAATTATTTAATGCTTTATACGGCGCCATCATATGTATAAAGTTATTACACGGGAGCACTATTTTCTCAGCTGGATAAAAGCTGCACTTTAATATGGTATATATATGTAAACTGAATTCTAATTAAAACCTATATATTTTGTCTAACGTCCAGTATTGTGTGACTCTAAGATGTGATGTAATCATCCCATATATATATATATATACTAATTAGTGTGCGAAAGACAGGGTCACCAGGCCTGAATAAAATAATAAAAGTTCTAAAAAGTGCAGTTGATCAATATTGTATATATGTGTGATAATTTGACAATAGTGACATTTCATACCACAATATCCGCAAGAAAAATTTCTACTATCCTCATAAATAAAGGATAAATAAATAAAATGTAATAATTTCCACAATTTCAGAGTTGCAAGTAAAGAAGGGAAAAAGTACAATTATGAATATTCTCCCAAGTCACACATCTCCTGTACAGAGATGGGCAAGTTTTGTGCACTGAAACTCAAACTATTTTAAAGCAACAAGCTTAATTCACAGCAATAAATATGTGTGTGTTAAAATTAATAGTATTGCCAAGTGCATGTGATTCCCTGTTTACATTGAAAAGTACATTTAAGGTGATCATGTTAGCCTTAAGGTACACATAAGACCTGTAAATCCTAACAGCCGGTATCCCAAAGTCCAGGGCATGTTAGCATCCCATTTAACAATCATATATATATATATATATATATATATATATATATATATATATATATATATATATATATATAGGGCACATGACCCTTTCCCTCTTTTGCCTAAAAAAAGTCATTTCTGCATTCATTTAGCCTGAGGTTTACAACCTGTCAATTCATCAGGTCATAAGTTATATGTAAGGGATACACTATAAAAACAAAATATCCATATGTTCCAAAGTTAGTGACATGTGTGTGCTTGGAGATTATTTGTCTAGTAATCCA
Organism: Spea bombifrons; assembly: GCF_027358695.1. Lineage (NCBI taxonomy): Eukaryota > Metazoa > Chordata > Amphibia > Anura > Pelobatidae > Spea > Spea bombifrons. Next base: position 42,891,175 of record NC_071087.1, on the reverse strand, counting down.
TCCCTTTTGATCATGCCCAACCTTTTGCATCCTGCTGATTCATCCCCAACAAACAAATCTACTTAGCAAAGACAGGCTTAGGATCAGTGTATAAGCTGAATAAAACAAACAAGACACATAATACATTTAACTGTATCCCTGCTGCAAAGCCCACACAAAGTAGGGTAGGGGGCTCCTCTTTCAATGATACCAGGCAAGAGAGCAGATTCCCCAAACTGTGCCAGTGATCATGCCCCGGCAGGGGTAACAAGGCTGGCTCTCCTCTGCTAGGCACCTTAGGAACTCTGATGCAAATTAACTGTTTGAATACCAGCCCCAAATTAAGTCAATCTCATCAACATTCTAAATTAGAATTGTTCTATACGCGTTCTTCCCCAGGTGTTTTTGAGCATCTAAAGTTGTGCGATGTTTGTGCAAAAATACTATTGTGCAACTGAATCCACAGTGCTTATTTCACAACATGATATACAATGCCAGGTGTTACATTATGGATAATAATAATAATAATAATCATCATCATCATAATAATAAAATATAACGGGGGACTATATATATATTTATATGATGCTTACCTTACTTCTGCACTTTGATCGATGTCTGTAGGTAGGACCCTGAGTATTTCTCCAGGTTACTGCGAGAAAATGTAGATGATGGGAGAACTCACAGTTTGTGTTACTTTACTCAGTCCTTCCGAACTTTGCGTTAAATGGCAAAAGTTGTTGAGCTGCAGAGATGAGAATTATGGAAGTGTCGGGGGCTCTGTGTTGTCCAGTATCCGCATATGATCTACTGTAGAGCGGTGACTGATGCTGTGCTCAGCACTCTTCCAGGGTCTCTATATACTGTGATGAGGTATCTCTGCCTCCCTCACTCTGATACTATTCTGCATTGGTGCTGAATGTCAATAGCAGAGCACTGAGCCTCCCCTCCCCTGTGCATAAAGCCAGGGGACCGAACCCACCAACCAAGAGGCAGTGGCACTGATGGCTCAGCCAATCGCCGCCCTGCTCTCCCTTCTCACTTTCTGAATGGTAAGAGGCCCCGCCCGGCTTCACTATAAAAACAAAGGCAGGGGCACAGGCAGGCACCAGATCCTGGGAATGACAAAGGGATGCAGGCAATGAGCTACTGACAGGAGGGGGCAAATGGGCTAGAGGGGGCTGAAGGGCTTGTAAATAGGGGCTACAGCAACATACAGCATGCATAAAGTGCCTTCATGAAGGATGTATGTTACATCAATAACAATCTTAACCATTTCAGTGCTGGAGCCATCAATAACACACTGCATAGCTGAGTCTTCTAAGAGTTTAATGTTTGAGAAGATAAATAATGTATATATATATATATATATATATATATATACATACACACATAATTTAATGGTTCATGTTTGAAACTTTTTATTTTCCAGCACAACCATAGCATAGTTTTAAGCCCCCAAATGTTACTTTTATTGAGGAAGAAAAAATAAAAAAGAAGCAACTGCGAGCAGGCAGAGGAAAAGAAAACATTCTTGTTTTTTGAATAAATATTCCTAGGCATGGAGTTTCCAACCGCCATACCAAATGCAAACCGTTTCACAGATAGAGCGAGAAAGCCAACTCTGTGGTCTCCCAACATTTATTAAAATATGCAGGCATGAATAAAATGCACAGTGAACAAAATTCCAGCAGAATATAGAGGATTTATCCAGGGTTTAATCTGGGGATCATTTTGGAATTACAAGGATGTCTCCAATGCGCATATTCAGGGCCCAAACGTTTGTTTTTTTGTTACAATTGGGGTGTAGAATTCCATCTTTTTTAATAAAACACAAATTACCATGCTTGTTTTAACAGTGTAATTTATTGACTCGAACTTGAGAGCATTAAAAATACAGCCATCTTTTTATTTCGAATCATAAATTTTAAGCCACCCATAATAGATTGTTTAAGTTTGCCAGATCCGATTGTATTATGATAAAAGGAGATCAAAGGTATCTTGCTATACAGTGAAGTCCCCAACCTCTGGGTTGTATGTGCTGGGTAATGAGAAACAGCTTCACTAACATTGCAACCTTGGAGCTCTGTTCTATCACATGTAAAAGAGGTAGCACAGTTTAAAGCATTTAATGGATATGGCTACTAACCTCTCTCCCAGGCAAGAAGAGCCCAAACACTCACATATCAGTCGTATTATAGGTACAAATCACATAAAGAACAGAAAGAAAAACTATATAGAAAATATTATAAATTAGCTCAAAAATCTTGAATAATTTAGCACAAATCCCCCAACCTAACAAATATCAAAAGAAATTCTGCTGTAATAGCCGGCCACAATTATAAAACCCACACTTCAAATCCCACACGGTGCTCCTGTTCCTAATATCCCAATATTATAATCACATGGGATGAAAATGACTCAATATATAATGTTTGTCTATCTCTATACCGGACATCAGCCAGCACATCCGTGCCTGGTTGTGAACGGCCTTACAGACCAGTTTACAGGGGCAAAGCTTGGAGACCTCTGTGGGCTCACCCGTGCGCGTTTCGCCAAAATGGCTCCGTCAGGGTCTTTTTCTTTATACGACACAGTCTTTCATATTATTTGTTATTATAGGTAGTTTGCATTTAAAATACATACGCCGTATTCGTTAAAAAAGTAATTTTCCGCCAGTTCTAAATTATTCTAAAATTGTCTATTCTTTAAGATGGTATATCGGGATAATTTTTTTTTACTACATTTTTTTAAAAATAATAATAGAATTCTATTCAATAACCTAATCAAATATTTCAAGTAATAAAATTAAATAATCATATTTAGTTATTGGAAAAAAAATAGATTTGTCTGTTTTAAATTTGATGTTCTCTATAGTGTAAGAATAATCCATACAATCCAGAGAATTAATATAATTTTTATACAGGTTATAATTCTTTTTTTAAAAATGTTAAATAAGGTATAGGCAAAAGACACAGTGGATTGGTGTTTTGAGGCATAAACTACATTTAACACATTGTGTACCTGTAGTGGATACTGGAAATGAAAGCTCTATAGTATGTAATTTCTAGTCATGTTCAAGGAACATGTCAAAAAAGTAATTATTTTTTTATTGTTTATTTTTATAGTGCCAACAATTTACACAGCTCTTCTCACAATACAAATATTCAAAGGGTATGAAAACTAGAATTGACAGACTAAGACAAACCGATAGATTAGGTAAAGAGGGCCATGCTCGCAAGTTTACAATCTAGATGCAAATGAAGTATATATTACAAATCTAGAATATGGTCTGTTTTGTGTAAGCTATGTTGTCGCTTGTTCAGACGTGTCCTATTAGCATAAAGGGGCTATGAATAGAGGTCAGTTGAAGATAATGCTCAGTGTGACCTTAGGAAACATGTATAATGGCATCTCAGGCAGTAAACAGACATCAACAATCCAGCTTCATTTTATGGCAGCGACAGTCTCACAAACTACACACACAATGCTGATGACAGATCCCACCCAGACCACTAAACAGGAGAATTTTCCAAACTATCTGTTGAAACAAACACAGAAGCAGCAATTTACTCGTTGCCCTGCACTTGCATGCATTGTGTTATATATGCTTGTTCTAAGTATAGAGGAATTCAGGCTTTTTTGTCGTGTCTGCTACCCTGCTTGCTGAATGCTGTTTTCTCAGGTTAAATAAAATATATAGAAATGTTGTATTTTCCTTAGCTTGTTAAAAAAAATCATGAAATTATAAAAAATACATATTTTGAAATGTGATAAACACAAGTATTTCCTAGTAAACCCTGTATATCACTCTAACGTTCTGGATTATAGAAAAATGAATCTTCAGTCTGAAAATGAAAAGTTTTAAAAATAGAGTATATAAATATATTTATATATATTATGATTTATACTGTTATAAAATGCTATTCAATCATATAAAATATTGTGCATGTATTTGCTAAGTCTACTCAGTATCCTCCATATTAGACAACTGATGACATCACAACAGCCTGTGATGAAACGATTACTCTAGCAATGTAAGTAGAGCTGATGAGTGTTGAGACATACAATCAGACAACCAGTATTTAATACCCTTTTCTGGTATCACAATGAGTTTCCAGAATGAATGTCTTATATATTGTTATTCAGTTAAATAATATATATATATATATATATATATATATATATATATATATATATATATATATATATATATATATATATATATAACTTCTGTTGTGCAGGGTAAGAAACAATCCAAATAGTAAATCAATTTAAAAAAAATACTTAAATAGAAAAAAATGGCCTGGTGTATTTATATTTCTGCAAAATAATAGGAAAAATATCATCAATAGCTATTAAAAACATCATTGAATTTTTAATGTATTTTCATGTTTTTATATTTATACACTTGAATTTTCACTTACATTTTGTAGATCCCTGCGCAGGAGGCTCAAGTGCGACAGAATTGCATATATTTATATAGCGTAATATTATTTCAAAGACAATTTGAAATTGATAATAACATTAACATACATTAAGAATACCGATACCGAAGGAGAAGAGGGCCCTGCTAATCTATTACACAGAGAATCACACACACTGGGAGTTGCCACCCATGTAGAAGGCAGATTAGAGCTTGTCTTGTGTGGTTTATAACCCCCCCTCCCTTACAATTTAGGTGTATATAAACTTCATATCTGTTTGATGTCTGTGATTAGAGTTGTGACTTCTCCATCCCCCAGCAGTGAATACAAATAGCTCCCAAACGAACTGCTTGTACAGGACTTGCAAACGAAATGTGAGCAAGATCCTTCAAAGCGCTTGACAGACCCTGCACAGCAGACACTAGCACCTAATCTCTGTTTTCTTTGCCACACGTGATGATTTTATTAGCCCCTCTTTAGGACACAGAAGGTTTAGTTTGTCACTATCAGATCTCCTTCTCCAAAGCATTAAGCTATTCCCCAGACACCCTTTTTTTTACCCAAAACAGTTGCAAGATTTGCTTATTTTGTAACTAAAGAGATGACAACTTGCAAACATGATCAAGAACCATAAATGTTAAGGAGGCCGAAACAAGACTGTTATAACCTCATTTTCACTACATAAAAGTAGCACGATAAATGTCATAAACTCTTCTTTCTATAAGTGATTCTTAAAACCCAAAGACGTTTCCATCGACCTGAATGTGTAGCTGCTAACTATTCTTTAGCCTGCGTCTACTTTCAGTCGCGAAGCTGCAGCGACACCTACAGAAAAACTGGCGAAACTACTGGCCAATACTGACTTCCTTCAACAAGAAGTGCAGGCTGCATAATTAACTATATACGGTACACAGGCACAATTAAGGCTAACAATGTTTTAAAAAAGGCACTTTTTCTTTTGCCTGTTTGATCTGTTATAAATGGTATGATATGGAGTACAAATTATTGCTCTGTAATCATAAATTGTGAATACGCAATGTAGCTTTATACATTCTAGCAGAACATATTTTATATATATATATATATATATATATATATATGTACAAAATTATATGCATTATACCAGGCTTGGACTGGCTAATGAGCACATAGGGCTAATGCAGAAGGTCATTGTGAAGATCATGTGATGGTTTAGTTGGTATGCGGCTGTGCCTTCAGTGCTAAGGCCTAATTTTGGTCAAAGTCTGGTCCTTCGATACACCAACATATTTGGAGTCCTGACATACCTAGTATACATCATTCATGCTAGCACAAGTCTAATACTTTTATTTACAAATGAACACGCGCTCTGTAAGCTCCCAGTAACCATTCGACTGATTTACTATTTTTACTTCGGACTTTTTGAGATAAACGTGTTGAAAGTAAATTTCAGCCATTTTGATTTTCTTTCACTCGCAACATAGTTGTCCAACTGCAGGCTTCATTTATCCTTTAAGGGTTTTTGTACTTCATCTGACTTGCTTTAAAAGTTTCAGTTGTATTATATCATTAGTTTAATAGCATCGGCCACCCCTCATCTTAAGCGTCTCATTGTTATACAGCCCAGGTCTTTACAAGTTGTCCAACTCTCACTTATCTCATTATGCAAGCTAGTACTTGTATTCATGGCTCACCTCATTTATTACATACACAAATCAGTGACAAAAATACCACACACATTTTTACACCTAACCATCTAGATGGTTTCCTTGCTACTTTTTAGTATGACATTCTGTAAAAAAAACTAACCAAATTAACCTTTGAATGGCATATTTGAAATAATCAAGTTCAAAAAAATGTATACAATGTATTTTATCCGATGAACCAACCTGTGTTATCGCATTGAGCATGTGCGGCAATTATGAAATCCACACCATAATATAATTTGAAACAGCTAAATCATTCAATGATTTGTGGTATATCCTAATTTAGACCCTAAAACTTTAAAAAAGCTCTAAAAAAGCTAATTGTTACTTAACATGTCTAAAACTACAGGTAATTCATGAACGTAGATGATGAATGAAATCATTAAATGTTAACAGTCTTTTTTTTACTCATTAACTCAAGTTAGATGATCTCTTTTTGACCCACAAATTAAAAATGATCAGAGTAGATTGCTGACAGTCGCAAACCACATATGTTCTCATGTGACTATTTCTTGCCTCAGACTGACATCATATAATGCATTCGCTTTGTTGTACATAAGTTGTCTAGACCACACAGGTCCTAACTTTAGATCTTTACATGAGTTTCAACCCTCCCACTTTAGTTTACAAAAAGCAGAGGAAGCTCATAAATCTGCCATTTAGATGACAATGTTGTCAAGCATCGGTAAATCTTAGTCTTTGAAAAGAAGCCCTATAAACAATTCAGCCTTCTATTTCATTCTACTTGTCATGTAAGCTGAGAAGGTTTGCGACTTTTACTCATTATTCTGTAATTAGAAGAGTCATAAAAATGACACACAATATTAATTTGAATGTCCACACTTAAATTGTTTTTTGTTTCTGCACTTTGTCTGTCGTGTGACAATTTAATTGTTGAATTATGCTCAAACAGTCTAAGCCATTTGACAGTCTATTCATGGCCATATTTTCTAAAGGGAGGGACACAGTAAAAAAATGAAAAAAGTATGGTTAACCTTGTGATTTGTGTGTGTTCCTTTGGTTTCAAAGCAAATGTAAATCCAAATTTAGATAGTGCCAGCAATTTAGGGTATTTGTCTCTTCTTGGGTGAGAAAAGGGTGAATGTGAGAAATCTGTTTTGGTGCAAGCGGCAGGATCTGGGGAGGAATGAAGGAGAGGGCTAAGTCACAGATGGCCCCAGGGCACCAGTCCTAGTTAATAGGGGAGATAGATGTGGTTTTAATAGAGATTGAGAATATTATTCTTACTGTTGGGGAATTGTACCATGTTAGTCGTGGAAAGAAAAAGAGCAGATTTGGTAAAGACGATACTTTCATCTGTTATTAAATGCTAGAACAAAAGTGTAGATCGTCTCTAAAGCTTGCACATTTATTCCAAATACATAGAATGGGAATATTCACTAAGACAACGTTTAATATTTAAGGAGAATAAGTCATAGAACGTATTCAAAGTTTGAAATTTGCTTGCAGGGGCCAGAGGTTAAATATCTTTTCTCAGTGCCAAATTAAGACCCATTGGCACTCCTACACACACATACAGGCGCACATATACACATACAAACAAACATGTACCTTGTGGCTCCTCTCTTGATCCAATCCAGTGGGAGCTACTGCAAAATGTGGGGTTACTTAACGAAACCAGTAATGTTTGCGTTTTTTGCAAATACTCCTGATGCAGGCAGGGATGTAATTTCCATGGGGCAAGAGGGGAAAGTGATGGGCACACTTTAGCCACCAAGCGCTAATGCACCTGCGCCCATCCAAAAGCAGATGACCCAGACACCAAGAACCCAAGTTACAAGTCTGACTGCAGGAGATAAGTAAGCAGCCACTAGGGGTCCTTTGCCACCTGAAGCCTAACTATTTGGGCCTTCAGATTCATAATTTGAAATAACATTTTAATTATAATGTTAATTCTAATAGGTAAAAAGGCATCAATTGTGTGTTGATCATCTGGTTCTCTCTTAAATAAACCCATGCAGGTTGGTACTGGTACTGACACCCCCTATTAAATTTAGCTTAAAATATTATTCTAAAACTATACATAATCTGTGTGTAGCCATCAAACATTGTAATGCATAGTTAAGAACTAACTTGTTAAAAATCTAAAAGTCAAAGAATTTGTTCTTAGTCTGTTATTACCCTCCACCATACAGAATGAAAGGTTCATTGAGGCTTAATGCATCATGAAGGGCATTTACATCCACTTAACATTCATAAAAAACAAATGAAGAAATAAATGTATTTCAAGTATGTAAATTTGTAGGATTCTTTAACATTAGCAGTCGTGTAGTCATGCTCACCACACAAGTTTCATACAATAAATGCACCCAAAAACGCAGCTGTTACACATTACAAGAACTGAAATCAGTGGTTATTATGCGCTAACCTATAAACATTTTTTAATATTTGGTGACTTATCAATTTGCTGGCCAGCCATCCCTCTGGAAAACTGTGATAGCATTGCCCCCAACATTTCAGTTGCCCAAATTGAGGTGGGGTGGGACAGTCCTGGAAGTAAGCAGGATGGAAGGCGAGGTCACCTTACCCGAATAGCCACCTCATGACACTAACTTTGCAAGGGAGGCATGTGGCATCTGCAATACCACAGATCTCCATTTTCTATTACCTCCCTGGCCTAGTCAGAGAGGCCTAAAGCAGGAAAATAGCGTAACTTCCCATGACAATCTTTCAAAAACTCGGACTGTTGGGAATATGATTTTTATTTCCCTGACTCCAGTTCGTATTGCCTGTAATTTCTGGACATATAGCCAAAATATTTTAAGCATATGACAACAGAAATAAGACATAATTAGTTAAATTGTGTAACCCAAATCCCAACTGTTCCTCCTAGAAGGATATGTAGCTGCCCTTACTATAAAGGCAAATTGTTATTAATTTATGTCATTAATGTGAATTATGTCTGTGGGTGAATTGTGGGTGAATTGTTCACCCTCTGAACTGTAGTGCACCTTTGCAGATTATCTGTATCAAAGTTTCCAAACTGAATCCCTAGAGGGTTTAACAGTCTGTAATGTGAGATTAATTCAATAGTAATCATTACTTGTCTGGTAATCTTGTTGATTCATGTCCTCCTATGTGTGTTTTGCTGTGTGATGTAAGGTTGCCATAGCAAACAGAAGATACCATGACTTGAGATCTTACTATAACTACAGGTTTTCCCAGGCTATTGTACCGTGAGCTGATATTTTCTCTCACAATCATATTTTTAACATTGTATAACATTTGTAAATGTTACAGCTTACATATCTACAGCAATGGAGAGGAAAAACATATTTTCATATTTTCTTGGTTTCATATGCCCAATATATGCATAGAATGCTTTATATGCAAATGGATAGTACAGATGAAGGCTTGTGGCAAAGATAAAGCATACAATGTCTAGCCCATGCCCTTCAACCTTGCAAAGAACGCCATTGTGTATCATCTATGATGAAATTGTGATAACAGAAACTCATTGATTGGCATATGAATAGTAACACCTTATGGACAGAAAACAGGTTGGATTCATTGGCTGATGCAAGAAGGGCATAAGGTGAGCCAGACACACCTGCAGTAGGGAAGTCACCATGAATGACTGTACCAAATTCCTGACTAAGAGCAGAAGACAGTTTCGGCTCTGACTGGCACTGCTTCTCTTTTCACAAGCCTGGACTGAATTCACTTCAAGCCAACAATGACTCTCCGAGTTATAATAAAAACTGTAACCAAAAATAAATATGTTATTCATTATATAATGGTAACTGCTTTGATATGTTAAGCAGTTTTAAATATATATTTAACAATCGATGGGCACACAAAATGCACTGGTGGGTATTCTGTAAAAGGCAAAAAATATCATGAGACATGTAGTGACAGAACAAGTGTTTTAATAAGTTATTATGAAAATTGTGATTGTAAACTAGTCATACTATATATATGATGTGGTTAGCATGGAAGCACTTCCTGTTCTTAGGATCACCATGATTAGAACTTAAAGAAGGGATAGAACTTAAGGACAGGAATTTAATTTGATACGTCTAGAATTTTAGGCATATATAATAATTTAATTATGGTAGAATCCGTGAAAGTAACAGATACCCTTTATCTCGCTAAGGAAGTTGCACTTAGGAGCCATGGAACATTTTATCTTGATCTCTCTTGAAATATGTCTTGATATATTCCCAGTATCACATTAATGTGGCCATTATCATTACCATCAGTGGATCAAGATTTGTATTGGTTAAAATGCATATAATTCTGCTTACTTAGACCTGTGCATGATTCTTTAGCCATAATTCTAATATCTGTGTTTATTTTCTGCATTAAATGAAAGCTTGTGTCCACAGAATTGTGTGTTAAAGGAGGTTCTTTAAGGCCAGCTGTAGCATTTCAGCAATAATGACATTTCCCGCTGTACCTAAGACCACATTACATGATTTACTTAAATGTCATAGCAGTAAACTACACTGTATACAAGACATCATCGAAGTATATTTTTGAAACATATCATTATGTGTGCAATTGTGTGGTCTCCCCTTACCACACATAACTGGTGTTCCACTCCCAGTGATGTATCATTTTACTCCACATGTCTCTTTTTTCATGTTTGCTTCAGTTCAGAGGACAAAATGCAACTGTGTTCCTAGACTGCTTTTGACTTGGCTTGATAGTTTCTATAACAGCCCAGTGTTAATAATTTAATGTTAAAATAAATGAAGAGGAGTATTCTGCTTTAAGAAGGCACTTGAAAATAGAAAGATGTAAGCCAAACATTTATTTGTTTCTTACATGTTTTAGAATTAAAGAGTGGATCTGTGTTGTAAGACCTTATACAGATAAAGGACAGATGTAGATATTAACCTGTAGCAGCTTATTGCTTCATCCTCTGAATAGAGTAAAGTAAAATTTGTCCGATACATGCCTGGTTTTGCCCTTTACCTTTGGCATGCACATCACAGGCCTAGCTGGCATCTGTAGTTGCTGGACAGATGGTCTCGCTAGAACAGATGGTGCTCCCTGAGGACACCAGAGGTGGTGTTACTTCACCCATGGAAGTAAATGAAAATGTAATATCCAAATTGTGATTTCTCAACACTCTGCATACGGAACAGAAGCAACAAGTCTACAACACACGCAGGAGGTGGATTGAACTCCTCACTGAAGAAACCGTCAGAGAAAAATAGCTTCTGCACAAATAAGTTATTTAATGGTCTATCCTTTAATCAGCATTTTTTTTATAAAATCAAAAGCGGTGGATTGAGTGGTCTAAAGCACACCACCGCTGGACTCTGGAGCAGTGGAAATGTGTTCTGTGGAGTGACAAATCATGCTTCTGGCAGTCTGATGGGCAAGTCTGGGTTTGGCCGATGCCAGGAGAACATTACCTGCCTGACTGCATTGTGCCAAACTGTAAAGTTTGGTGGAGGAGGGATAATGTTAAGGTTGGGCCTACTTCTAGTGAAAGGAAATCTTAATGCTTAACCAACCATGTTTTTATGGACCTTACTTTGTGTACTACTATATGGAGAAAATTATAAATCATTAAAATCAGAGTTTGGGCTTGGCCCGGTGAATGAAAATCTTAATGCTTCAGCATACCAAGACATTATGGACAATTAAATGCTTCCATATATGTGGGAACAGTTTGGAGAAGACCTTTTTCTACTCCAGCATGACTGTGCACAAGGCAAGGTCTGTAAAGACATGGTTGGATGAGTTTGGTGTGGAAGAACTTGACTTGCCTGCACAGAGCCCTGACCTTAACCCCATTGAACACCTTTGAGATGAACTGGAATGGAGATTGTGAGCCATGCCTTCTAGTCCTACATCAGTGTCTGGCTTCACAGATGCTCTACTGGATGAATGTGCAAAAATTCCCACAGAAACACTCCAAAGTCTCGTGGAAAGCATTCCCACAAAAGTGCAATCTGTTATAGCTGCAATGGAAGGATAAACTACATATTAATGTTTATGTGTTTAGAAAGCGATGTGCCTGCGGGTGTAGTGGTCAGATGTCCCAATACTTTTGTCCATATAGTGTATATGGCATCCACCAAAAGAGGAAAGAGAGAGAACCCCATTGGTTTAATGATTGGAAGCATACCACATCATTTGTAAAACACAGTGGAAGCAGTGTGATGGCGATGGGTATGCATGGCTTCCATTGGCACTGGGTCACTAGTGTTTATTGATGATGTGAAAGAAGACAGAAGCAGACGGATGAATTCTGGACTGTATAGGTCGATATTTTCTGTTGAGATTCAACCTAATTCAGCGAACTTCATTGGACGGCGATTCACTTTACAGATAGACAATGGGCCAAAACATACTGGAGTTTTTAAGTCAAAGAAGTGTAATATTCTGCAATGGCCGATTCAGTAATCTGATCTCAACCCGATCAAGCACTGCAGCTCTTGACACACTTCCTCAGTGAGTTGGACCGGCTGAATGTATGATGGTAGTCATCTTAGATGAGAGGATAACAATTCATCTATGATGCCACCATCAGGTAGCCAAGGTATCTTGGATACATACAGAAAATGACAGACAGATAAAGAGAGGGGACAGAGAGGGGACATACTATGACAGACAGTAAACATGATAGATAGACAGGTAGGTATTAAATACTGAGGCCGAAGCAGTGGGATATGCAAACAGTAACAGACATTGATATAGGATCAGCTGGATGTGAGCATTGGTAGAAATGTGCTACTCAGATTCCATCTAGTCTTGTTTTTTGTGTGCAGATTGATGGCAACGACAGAAGCACCTACAACAAAAATTAGTTATCCTGAAGCTTCCAAAGTATTGTTGAACTATGCTGACCATGACACAAGGCCAGTCAGCTGCTGTAGTTTGGTTATTTCCTGTGTCTCAACTTTATAAAAAGCTCACTGCCGCTCACTTTTTTCTGTAAGTCTATTGAGTTTTAGCAAGACATGTCAAATATGCCTTTATATATAGCCTTTGCAATCTAAATTTCCAAAAAGGTACAAAAATTACCCACATTATTTTGTTGTATAGGTCAAATGAAAAGGAATATTATTATCATCAATCTATCAGTAGTATCGATTTAAATGTCACTTGTTATAGCTCTGGAAATTATGCCTGCAGCGGTTAACAGGGAGCATGAGCATCAAAGGGTCATTTCGCTGTTAGGAACGGCTGTATTGTGTTTCTCTGGAGACATCATACTGTATGGCATTACCAGAGGGTCCATTGATCGTAATGTGGAAATTACAATGTATCTACTAACTTAAAAGGAAATCTTAATTTAATAACCAGAGGAACAAAAATGTCCCTCATTACATTACCCAGGAGAATGACCATGTGCATCAGCTTTTAACAATAACACTCATCTTTGACAAAGGGTAGAACATTTTGCTGTAGCTTTCACCAGTCTGGCTAAGTTCCTCTGCAGCCATCTTTCCAAAGCTTGATTTGATATCAGATATTGGTCAGTGCTTTATTTGGTTTTCTTTTTTTCCGGTACTCCCAAATCTTCACAGTCCAATAAGGAATAATAATTAATAAAGTAATACAATTAAGTACTTTAATCATAGTGATTATTATTTGTGTTCTAGATGTGCTGGACTTCCCAGTTTTTTGCATAAAGAGGGACACTTGTTTATGTGGATGTGGTCTGAGACTAGGGAAAAGCACAATATTATTATGAGATATAGTAATGTGAGGGAAACTATTTACCATATATTAAATATAAGGTACAATTTTGCTCTTGTAGCAATTTTATTCCACTGGCTAACTGTCTAGTAGGGCAGGGTCAGACTGAGGATTAAAATGAGCCCTGGCAGTGTAGCGGTATAATGAGCTGGAGAGGAACCATGGAGCACAGTTGGGTATAAACCCAGCATGGACTACTTGAAGGAGCCAGCCAGCACAAAATCAATAATCAGGACAAGCCAGGTCAGGTTAACAGAAAAGCAGAGATGTCTAGGCAAGCCAGGTCAGTACCCCAGGGAAGCAGCATGGTCAAGGCAAACTGGGTCAGGACACAAGGAGACAAAACAATCTTACTATTGGAGCAGATCCCAGGAGAACACTACAAAAAAGGTAACAATTTATAGTGGCTGGCTGTATAACAGTGGTTATGTGGCATTAATAATGCTGACGCTGTCAGAGCATGTTATAGGTGAAATAAGATTAAGAAGTCTTAAGTGTGGCACAGAGCTGGAGAAGCTGCCAGGAGTTCTTATGTACATGGAGAGAATGCGGAGGATCCAACACTTCATAGGGTGAAAGGAATAGTCCAGGTAAGTGTGACTTGATGCTGTGTACTCTGACTGGGTACTCACACCCAACGTTGGTTCCTCCTGCCGGGACACCAGCGATTAACCCCCTCAGCGCCAGACAGAACCAGTGTTGTAGAGAGAAGGGGGGGCGCTGCTGCACTGGAACTGTGTTGGCTGTGGCTAGCTGAAGCTTAACTACACAGTGTGACTGTTATCCTGAAAAGGACAATAAAGTATCATATCAGCCCACCCCAAGCATCAGAAACACACCAGTATTTAAACAGTACAAGGGGATGATTTACATACAATAGACACAGCAAACCACACAAAGTTCCCCATCAGGTCCTCCTTTGCACACGGCTGGATGGTAAACATGGGTGTTCCCTGACTACTGGCTGAAACCTGCTAGGTATCAGATCCAGATGCACATACTGGCCATGGAGGTCTCTGTCCTGCATAAACCCCCTCCCAAAATGCAGGTACCCCAAGTCTGTTTCTGAGCTCCATAGTCTTTAGAGTCTCTGGTACTTGAGGAAACGAGATACTCTGTACCAGGGGGAAGAAATAGTCCTAATGCACCCACCTGTACCCACCTCCCCAAAAACAGAACCCCTTCCTAGGCCAGGGCCCATAGTCTTTGTTAATATCTCCAACTAATCTCCCTGGTCCCTTCCCCATCTAGCCTACCTTATCTACGCAGCATCGGGAGCGGAAATCCGTAAGTTTGTGCGAGGAGTTAAAGGTCTGTGCAAGCGACTCTATTGGTCGCCTGCAGGGGCCGCCTCTGGCATAAAGGAGGTGCAAGGGATTTGGAATGGAAAGAAAAGAGGGGACATATATGAATTACCAGTGAGACTTTATGGGGTTGACATTGTCCATTTGCAGTTTGAATTCCAAGATTGTTTTTCTTTTTACTTACATTTCTACATGTCATCATACAGAGTGTCTAGAGTAAGATGCAAGTCTGTTGTAAATTAAAAATAGTGATAAGTTGGGAAATGTTAAGGGGGGGGCAAAAATGTGTGAAGTAATGTTTTCTCTTGATTTACACAATAAATAAACTCAGCATAGGGTATAGATCATTTTTATTCCCGAAATCCACAATGAATAGTTCTCCGTACAGCTCCGTTTTACCTCATAAAGTGCATAAGCATGCATTTTTTTAAATAAAATGTAATACACAAACCACATTTATCCAGTTTACTATCACTTAAAAAAAGAATCATCTAGGCTATAAACTAGCTACATCATACAGAATACACCCAGAAGACTTGCCAATAAAAGCTGCAGCTTGAATTGGAAACAACAAGAAAAATGTTTGATTAGGTTTTTAGGAAGTTATTCAAAGGAAACAAGTGGAAAAACAAAAATTTTAGATTTGCTCCAATTCAGCATGTGGTGAATAACAAGCATAGCAAAAAAAAAATGTCCATCCCCATTGAGATCTGCTTCCTTGGCAGGAACAGCTTTAGGTATTTGGGGATCCTAAGCAAAACATTCAGATGCACCCCACCCATAAAATAAAAATAATCCCACTACTTATTCTTTATGTTCAGTGTTCGGCTATTGGCGGCACTGATGGCAGGGGAGCTTGGCACGGACCTACTTGAAATTTGTGAAGGGGATAAATGTGTATTTTAGGTCTTTTTTCAACCTTATGTACTATTTAACTATGTAACCTATGGCACCACTGCACACAGATTAGTGGTAGTGGCTGCTAGGGCGGCACTGATGGCAGGGGAGCTTGGCACGGACCTACTTGAAATTTGTGAAGGGGATAAATGTGTATTTTAGGTCTTTTTTCAACCTTATGTACTATTTAACTATGTAACCTATGGCACCGCTGCACACAGATTAGTGGTAGTGGCTGCTAGGGGGCAGCATTTACTAAGTGAGAGTGATAAGGGGCAGCTTAATTCAATAATTAGCCTTGCCGTAGTTCAATGGACTCATGAAGTTATGTGACTTACCTTAAATAACCCAATCTCATAAACACAATGTTATTGCAACTTATTGGCTAGTGTCCACTTACTTTGTAGTGTTATGGTAATTTACTATAATTGTACATTTTCTAGCAATGCAGTCTTTTCTACAAAGCATTTTAACATTGTGAAAACTGTCATGATACTTCTCTGCAAAAAGAGATATACAGTATTGTTAGATGACATTCTGTCTAAACAAGTAGAAAGTATGTTTGAGGATTTCAATATTTTAAATCAGAAGTGTATTTATTTTAATAAAAATCAAAAAGATATACAAGACAGATACAATTTGTTTCATTTTGTTTATTTACCTGTATACGTAATCATTATATGAATCTATTTGTTTTCACCAGCAAGGTTCATACATTTTCTTCTCTTGATAATGTATTACAATACATTGCCTAAGCTATTATAGAGGGCTATACATTATAAAGCTCTGTATTGGAGGCATATGATCCCATTCTTAGTTCCATCATGCAATAAAGTACAGAAGATCAACAAATTAGTGAGTCTCCTAACTGCATTTATACATCACATAGTTTACAACTCAGTATACGAGCCTGTCTTAAGCAGGCTTTAGCAAGTAAAGCAAAGTTGAAAAGGGTGCAGAGCACAGCTGCTTTGAATGCTTTCTGACCATTCTCCTTCTGCCTCACATCTGGAGGAAGCTGGTCTGGAACATAACACTGGTAATCTGGCTACACAGAATAATAAAACCTTATTACAACAATATGGACTTCATGAATACTTCAAACAAAAGCTCAACAGCAAGCTCAAAATATAAACATACTAAAAGACTTTCTGTTTGTCGTACAGAAGTAATTTAGCTCAATCCTTCTTGGCTCAGCCATCCACTGTTATAGATCCTCGGGTTTGTTTCTTTTTTTCCCATGAGATGTGCTTTGGCTGTCTGTACCCATCATAAACATTTTATAGATACCATAAGCTGCTATCCACAAGTCACATATTGGAACAATTAATTAACACACACAAAAAAAACAAAAGAATAGTATGAACGAGACAGCATTTTCAGCCAAAAAAGTAACACACAGGAAAATAGTAAATAACATGTGTATCTATACATTGTTATATGTTGTATACTTCTATAGAATAACATATCTACATAAAGTAAATACAACATCAATATATACAGATATAATATACCTTGCATTTTTCATATCATACAGCATGTATCCAGTGTGAAAACCAAAACCGGCTAATAAAAAATGGTTTTATGACAATAGCAACCAATGGAGTGTGCAGCGGAAGTTGTGTATGCGAATCGCGTAGAGCTCTACACACTGCCCGGACTAAGCACCGGGGACTCAGAAGCACCGGTAAGTTTGGAGGAGGGAGGAGGAGGGAGTGTTAAGCGGGGGGCATAAGGCATTTCTGGAGGCAGAGTGCTCTGTGAAATGCCTTTTAACCCCCTTAATGCCACTCTGCCTCCAGAAATGCCTTTTAACCCTCTATACGCCACTCTGCCTCCTGAAATGCCTTATAGCTCCCTATATGCCACTCTGCCCCATAATATGCCTTTTAACCCCCTAAATGCCAGAGTGGCATATAGGTATAAGGCAATTCTGGAGGCAGAGTGGCACATATGGGGTCAAAAGGCATATCATGGGGCAGATTAGCAAGCCTGGGGGCAGATGTGCATAACTGGGGGGGGGGCAGGTTGTAAAAAAGGAAATAAAAACAAAATATTTTTCTCAATCATAGCTTTTATTAACAAACAATTGTTCACAAACTTTTTTCCTATAGGGTCGTCTTATATTCAGGCTTTTTCTTTTTTTCCTAAATTAATATTCAGATTTTGGGGGGTGGTCTTATAATCAGGGTCGTCTTATAATTGAGCAAATACGGTATTTTATTTTATTCGTAATAATGTTTCATAATACTGACAATATTTATATAGTTTTAAATTGGTCTAGATTGGTACAAATAAATCAATGCGCAATAAAGTTAAAACATCCCAAGATGAATTGAACTATTGTTTAATGTATTGTTTCAACTTCAATTGGGTAGTTGCATATGTTCAGAAATGCTGCTTGGCAATCCAATTATTTTATTAATCATTACCAATATAAATAGAAGGCAAATGATGGCTTCAGCAGAAGTACAAGAGAGGTTGCTCTCACAGTGTGCCTAGAGTGGCAGGCCACCCTGCGACCATGGTTTTTGCAGGCTCAAGGGGCCCCCTTTTGCCCTGCCAGCAGGCAATATGAGTTAGGAGTAGATAATATCATTATACACACAACAATATATTCAATATTGGCAACATACCCACACACTATTAAATGTTTACACAGACACACCAATTACTTTACTTTCCTCGGTTTAAGCATTGCATCTTACACAAACAGATATTTCACGTAATTTCACATTTACATATTTACATCACTCAGAGACTAGGGCCTAGTTTCATTAAAATTTCTCTTGCAGTGTTTGCAGATAATGACAGGAAGCAGAATAAACCTTCCTAGAGTAACTAAAATATTATAACAAATGAGACACTATTACAGGTCCTGCATTAAAGTAGAACACACCTTTCCAGGGTATATTACCAAAATCTCTCTCTTCTAGGGGAATGGTTTCATGTGGATAACGCTAGCCATGTGTGGAGTGAGGGCTAGTTGTACCTAGGGACAGCCCCAGATGGCCTAAAGTGGGTGTGGAGTAGGAGGAGAAGTGGGTGTGGAGTAGGCATGGTCAAACACCACACCCCACCCAGAGAAAGAGGAAACTGACTCGGAGACCCAGGAATGCAGAGCTTCATCTGGAGACCCTAGGTTGAACCCCGGAAGTTCCCACGTATGGCCATCTTTGCTTACAGAATCTGCAGTCGAAAGTCAAATGCATCTGTCAGATGTTCACAATTGGATGCAAGTGGTGCGTTTCTGTAGGTAGCAGCACATCCAAATGTTGGGAGTAGACATTCCCAACATTCATGCCAATGTCCGTCACAGGCATGGTTTCGATTGACACTTAGGATTATAGTTCACAATCTGCAGTAAAGAATACAATAATTATTTTTTTACCATTTCAACTCCATGACAAAATCAAATAAAATAAAAGGGGCTACAACAAAAGTGCATATATCCAAGTCACTCCTGCCATGTGTAGGCCCGGAGATCAAGCAGTGACACTAATTTAGGGGCACAGAAAATTAGGGAGATCTGTCAATGTTCTTAAATATTGAATTTCACAGCTGAGTAATATAAATGAATCTATATAACTGTGCTTATAGATTAAAACCATATATATATATATATATATATATAAAGTCCAAAATTAACAATTGCACTCCAATCACCACTTTTTTTGCCCGGTGCCAAGTAGCTGCAACAGCAAATCATATAACATCCAAAAATAGTTACCGGCACTCCAGGGACTTCTTTAAATAATCACTCGAGAAACTCCTGTTTTCCAATCAACGTTTCAGTCTGTTTATTAGACTTTCATCAGGACATAAATTGAAATAACAGTGGTGCAAAAGAAACTAGATGTTTCAATCCCTCCCCGGATTAATGTACGGCTGCGTGCTACATTTTTATGCTCGTGTAGTAGCCGTTATCATGCCTGGTGTGGCAGATCGGGTGAGTGCGCAGCTCTATTGGCCTGGTAGGTAGTCAAGAGCTCTCCCTTTGGTGGGATGTAATGGATTTGCAAGGCTTTTTGCCCAGTGTGCCCAATTGCCAGTCCAGCCCAGACTAGTTTTAGTAAATAAACAAATGAATGAAAAAAATGCTTATGGTTTTGATGGTGACTGTTCCCCTTTAAGTACAAGAACACAGGAGTGCTTGTCATATTCTGCAAATATAATTCTAGGCTTGTAATTTACATGGCATTTACTGAAATAATAGAGTACTGCATTCAACACTGCTCATGTGATGTAAGTGCAGACCTCTAACATGCTATTTCTGATTCCGCAGCCAAACATAATATAAGCTAACAGACAACCATTAAAGAAGCAGGGAGTTATATCTGGCAAGAGAAGACTTTTTTTATGAAACATAAAACTTTTGAGCGTGTACCTCATGCAAACAGGGTAGCAAAATAATATTATGATTTGGCTCTTTCAGTTCCAACCACATATGTGATCAAAATGTCAACTGAGTGCTCTGGGAAGAGGAAAAACCAAAGAAGTCTGCCTGTTTGGTAGGATCTTCCTGTTACAGAGAATACTCAGACCTTCTTCATTACTAGTCTCTCTTATTGCTCCAGCCAACTACCCTAACCAAATGATCCGACCAGCTGCCATAACAACTCGCCAAAATCAATCCTCACATTGATGAGTGGGGGGTGTCAGCATGGCAATACCAATAGCTAGCACTGCTTCAGTTGCCAAACACAACAGAAATGTTAAAACTAAACCTGATCAAGATATTCATAACATTCATTTTCTTTTTTATTATTATTATTGTGATGTGTGGGATAATTGCTACTTACTGGTGATAAATGTATCACTGGCATTGAATCTGTCAACTGAACTCCTTAATTCCATCTATTATTTTTGTTATTATGTTACCTTACCTCCCAAATGTTGATGCTGGGAAACCCAATGGATGGAATGGTTTGTTGGAGACAAGTGTTTGTTTAAAGGGACATGTCTGATAAATGGGCACTGAAGAAGTGTGTGTGAATACACAGTGCACACCCTTTCTCTGATGTCCCCGAGGATCAGAACACTGGGTGAGTAAACTATGGTGTGAATTAGGTCAGTTGAGGCACACGCATTACAAACATGGAAACAGTGGAAAGTGTGTTTGTTTGATATCATACCTGTTTTTTCAGCTTCTCATTCATTTTCAATAATCCCTCTTTCTCCTCACTGATTCTTTGTCTGTCAGCTCTTTCTTTTTGAAAGTCTTCTTCATATATCTGGATCTATGGACATTTGAACAAACATCAGCACTCTAACTCTCCTTAAAGTAAATAGCCTGACATTTTTTAGTTATAGTGTTAAACTGAGTTTGCCATTTCATGATGATGTAGAGAGGTAAGTGACTGATCTCTCTGTCAGATGCTGTGTAGAGGTGGGAGGAAACCCTACTTTCAATTTTAGTTGTTACTTATGGTGACACACTTTCAAGCTAAGATGGCAAGACATGCAGAAATTTTTGACAAAATGTAATTTCTTACTTGGTTTTACATGATTTGTTAACCATAGCTGCAGTTAGAAGGAGAAGGGCTGAGATTGAGCCGCAGAATGCATAGTCATACCTGGGACCTCTGCGGGTTATACCCAGAGTCTCCGGGGGATATGCTGCCGACGCGGGTCTCTTGGTCACTCTCCTCATTCTCTGTTGCAGAGGAGTGGGATTTAACCACTTTTCCCCTCTTCCTACCCATCTAATGGTATTGAGGGATAGCCCTGGCCTTTTCCATGCATACCCCCCAGCCCCTCAAGCCGCTAGGTCTGCCTTTGTGAATAACCGCTCTGCAACCTCACAAATCCACTCCCTCTGAAGGGAAAGCTCTGGGCAGCCTGCTCTCTGGAGTTCCTAGCTAATGCATAGTCAACTAATGAGCTGAGTTTCAAAAAATGCCATTGCTTTTATTATGCATTATACATGGCGAGTCAAGCTCTTCCTGCATGAACAAGCTTACCGGATTGGCGTTTCATAATGTATAGTGAAGTCGGTGAGTGCAACTCTCCTGCCAACTCACACTTTACTCAGAGCATTACCTGCTGCTTGAGTACTTCAATCTGTGTCCTCATGTCCCCATATTCACTGCTGCTTACAGACGCATTCACACCTTGTTGTGTAGCCTGGAAATTGTCTTTATTCACAGCATCTGAGAGAGCCTGAAGGAAAAACCAAGAACCAGGATAGTCTTTTATACACAAAAATATTGATTCTGCTTAATACACAGGTGCATTGTTTTTCTGCACAATTGTATAGCAGCCATGAATGCTCAAAAGCAACATCAGAACGCAATTTGGGGTTTAAATGCATAGTATGTTCTGTATATGCTATCTATCTATCTATCTATCTATCTGTCTATTTCTGAAGCAAACTAAATATTGGAAATCAATTTTATTTTGCTTCAGAATAGATGCCATTTGAGGCTATGCAAAGATTATTTTCTTGAGTACGAAATAAATGTTTCCTGAGGAAGTCTTTGTGGTTTTACATGACACATTTTACTTGGCAGAGGCTACTATTTTTCAGCTTTCATTATAATTTTAGAAACTTACATAGGCCAATATTAGTTTTTCACTGTAGGCTCCATTTCTAGACATTTTATTAGCAGCAAAGTATATGCATAAACACAAATGCAAACACACTTCAGGCGAAAACCATTGACACTGGCATCTCTGTATTGTTCCAACGGATTCCCTTAGGGCACTTTGTACACATGCAGAATACAATGGGTATACTATATATGTTAACATTGTACAAATATGTTGGACAGTATAATATATATATACATATATATATATATATAGTTTAATATTTATTTTATTAACAAATCCTTTTTTGCATAAATTTTTAAGGCATTTTTTGCCTATTGGCTGAATTCTGCTGTGATTATCGCAAAAGACATATCCTGGCCTAGGCTGACTAGGTGTCCCGCAGGTCAATTATGACGGGAATAGGGGAGATCTTGGCAGTAGAAGGTTCTCCATGCCTTTAAGACACACAGCCTCAGGAGACAATGTCATATCCTGATGTTCTGTGTCTTAAGGCACACTACTGCTTTCAATGCGACCATGGAGGTGGCAGCTGGGGTTGCTGCTCTAAGTTAGTTCCCAACTCCCCTTTTTTAACCTTTTTTAATGAAAACACTATTTCTTGTCTGTTTAATATTTTGCAGCCGAAAGCCGCAGTAACATGCCACATAAAAAATGTGACACACAAAACATAGCGTTAACTCTTACCCTATTGAGACGCGTTATTTCCTGTTCATAGTGCTCTCTGCTTCTGTTATACAGAGCATTTTGTTTTCTTAATAGCTGATTTTCCTCTTTTGTCTCTCGCAGTTCAGTGTTGAGCAGATCATTAGATCTCTGTCACATAAAAAAAAAAATCAGCACGGATCTTGATGGGAACTGAAGAGTTTTTACTTTACTGAGAAGGTGTTAGATAAGTGGAGCAGCCTCCCAACTTTTGAGTGAAAGGCTAATACAATACGAATTGTTTCAAACATGTATGGCATAGGCATATGGCTGTTCTGAATCTAGGACAAGACCTAGAACTGAATAAGGTCTACATCAGGAAAAACAAGCAGAAAATCTAGATTTCTATGTTTCTTTAAATACACAAGATCATTACACATTATTTTGTATGTATTTTAATTTTAAAGTGGGAATAGCACATGAAAACATTTTTGTATAGTAACAATATGCATTTTTTAGAAGGCATCAGAAGAAATATTTTGGTTTATAGATTGACTGGACCTTTAATGGTATTTCCATGGAGTGTTAGGTCCTCTGGCACATAATCGGGGGCAGCTAATCCTAATAGGGCTCCCCGACAGAGCACTGTAATTGGGCCATACACAGTATGGAGCAGTCTCTTTATGGCGTGCAATGCATGGTGCTAGCAGATGATGGGTGCAACTAGCCCATTTGCCAGGGTCACCCTTACGAAAAAATTACTGCAGTTTTTCTGAAGTAATACTGCAGTTTTTTGGACATGAAAAAACTGCAATACTGCACTTTTACTGCAGTATTACTGCACATTTACTGCAGTTTTACTGCATTTGTACTTCACTGTACTGCAGTTTTACTGCAGTTATTTTTGTACGGAAGTACAAATGCAATAAAGTTGCAGTACAGTGAAGTACAAATGCAGTAAAACTGCAGTAAATGTGCAGTAATACTGCAGTAAAAGTGCAGTATTGCAGTTTTTTAATGTCCAAAAAACTGCAGTATTACTTCAGAAAAACTGCAGTAATTTTTTGTAAGGGCAGGTCTAGAGCAGCACGCAGGCAAAATACATCAATGCTTATTATATTGTAATAACTGATACACCCTGCAAAATAGTGGTCAGAAACTAGGACTATTAATTATTATAAATACATTTTCCGTCACCTTGGTAGGCTGTACTTCTCTTTAGGATTACATATTTAAGCTAAAGTGTTTGTCGTTTATTCAAAACTGACCCTTCAAGAATTCTAATATTTTTAGCATAAGTAAATGTATCTGATAAATTTATCTAAAGCTTGTGATTTCGTTTTTAATCTTTTAACCTCTTTAATCCCTTTTCAAATATTTAATAAGCAAACCAAAGCAGAACGTTTAAGATGGTTGTTCCAACTATCAAAAATTATTTTAAATATTTTAAATATTTATATTAAAGGGACAGTGAATCTTACCAGTTTCCCCCCAAAATAATGTATCTTAAAGTACTTAAATATGCATTATTTACTTGGTTAAAAAAAAAGCTGCTGAAAATCCCACAGCTGCACAGCAACAACCACTCGGCTCTCTATAAGTTCTTGCTAGTTTTTGATGCTCAATGCAGCCAATAACTGGTAGAAAAGTGGTTCCATGGAAATAATGCACAGGTGTGCAGGGGGATCTCAAGCGAAAACTCAAGCGAAGTTGAATGGAGATGATTACCTAACCCATCTCCTTAAAGACAAATAAGAGATGGAAAATCTTAAACATACAGAGAGGATACTGATGAACCTTTCTATGCATCTAGATCAGGCATGTCCAAACTTTTTTCAAAGAGTGCCAGATTTGATGAAGTGAACATGTGCGAGGGCCGACCATTTTGCCTGACATTTTCTGAACCATTAAAATTAAATGCAAATTAACTATTTTATGCAAAGTTTATTGAAAACGGCATACCACATCTATCCCTTTCTCACTATCTCCCCTCCATACCCCCCTTCTCACAATCTCCCCTCTCCCTCCCTACCCCCCCTTCTCACAATCTCCCCTCTCCCTCCCTACCCCCCCTTCTCACAATCTCCCCTCTCCCTCCCTACCCCCCTTCTCACAATCTCCCCTCTCCCTCCCTACCCCCCTTCTCTCAATCTCCCCTCTCCCTCCCTACCCCCCTTCTCACAATCTCCCCTCTCCCTCCCTACCCCCCTTCTCACAATCTCCCCTCTTCCTCCCTACCCCTCCTTCTCACAATCTCCCCTCTTCCTCCCTACCCCCCTTCTCACAATTTCCCCTCTCCCTCCCTACCCTTCTCACGATCTACCCTCTCCCTCCCTACCCCCCTTCTAACGATCTACCCTCTCCCTCCCTACCCCCCTTCTCACGATCTACCCTCTCCCTCCCTCCCTACCCCCCCTTCTCACGATCTACCCACTCCCTCCCTACTCCCCTTTGTAGGTCACTTACCGTCAACTCCTGTGTTGGGAGCGTGAGGCGTTTGTCTCGGGTGCCGGCGCTTCACTGCTGAGTGCCGTCATATGCCAGCGCTCAGCGTGAAGCGCCGGCACCCGAGACAAACACCTCACACTTCCAACACTGCACTCTGGGCAGCGCAGAGGCAGGCGGCGGCGGCAGCGGTGAGCAGAGGAGTCCTGGATTTCTGTCAGTCAGGGGGGCCCAAGAGGTGCCGAGCGGTCGTTTTCAGCAACCGCTCGGCACCCCTTGGGCCCCACTGACTGGCAGAACTCCAGGGCCCGGTCGCAGTCGCGACCCCGGTAGTTCCGCCACTGCCTACAAATTTCTTCATTAGATGCCCTTGTGGCTGTGCGTGCCGGCGCAGGGAGAAGGAAAGCCCAAATCTAGCGACGTCCGAGATCGCAAGATTTGGGCTTTCCTTCTCCCTGCGCCGGCACACACAGCCACAAGGGCATCTGATGAAGAAATTGTGTAGGGGAGGGCAGGGGCGTACCTAGAGTATTTGGCACCCGGGGCGGATCCTGTATGTGGCACCCCCCCACACACACACTTCAAAACTACCTGGCCGAAACTGAATATGACCCCCCCACACACACCATAAAAAAAATCTAACACTTATTTAAAGTAAGTAACACACCAAAATAGGACAAAACAATTAAATAACAATATAATTAAATAACAAAATATATAATTGTTAACAGCAATCACATTCCTATCATGCCCAGGCATACCCAGATTCCAGGAGGCACTCGCAGACTTGGCATGATAGGAGTATGATTGGCCTATCTACCCCTTCTCGCTCCCTTCTGCCCTATCTACCCCTTCTCGCTCCCTTCTGCCCTATCTACCCCTCCTAACTATCTACCCTCTCCCTCTTTGAAGTTCACTTACCTTTCAGGAGTCCTGCGGTGGGGGTGCAAGGCCTCTGTCTCCCAGCTCTGCCACTGTATGGAACAGTATAGAGTGATGGGAGTTATGATGTACTTTAGAGCATAATTATATAATGAAAAATACATTGGAAATGGTACAGCATAACACCCATCACTCTCACACACTTACCAATCCACACACACCAATCCACACACACATACCAATCCACACACACACCAATCCACACATACACCAATCCACACACATACCAATCCACACACACATACCAATCCACACACACACCAATCCACACATATACTAATCCACACACATACCAATCCACACACATACCAATCCACACACATACCAATCCACACATATACCAATCCACACACATACACCAATCCACACATATACTAATCCACACACATATACTAATCCACACACATATACTAATCCACACACATATACTAATCCACACACATACACCAATCCACACACATACACCAATCCACACACATACCAATCCACTCTCACTGTATGCTTTCTTACCTTTCCTCTTTTCTCGTTACAGCTCCTTTTCCTGCTCTTCGCTCCTCTTCTTCTTCAGTTCTTCTGTCTTCTTCTGATGGCACGGGGGTCAGAGGGCACGGACAGCGGTGGGCGCGGCTTCAGTGTTGTGCGCCGGGATCTAACAACAAACCCCGGCGCACAACAGCTGTTGCCGCGCGGATCGCAAGGGAGCGGTATCGGAGGTCTTTAACAGACCTCCGGCTCCCTTGAGTGATTTTAAGCCGGGTTCAAGGGAGATCCTTGAACCGGCTTAAAATCACTCAAGGGAGCCGGTGGTCTGTTAAAGACCTCCGATACCGCTCCCTTGCGAGCCTGCTCCTCCAGCGGCGGACATTACTGTCCGTCTCTGGAGGGGTGCCGGCAAGTTGCCACCCCTCTGATGAGCGGCACCCGGTGCGGACCGCCCCCCGCTCGGTACGCTACTGAGGGGTGTGTGCCGGCGCAGGGAGAAGGAAAGCCCAAATCTCGCGCTTTCCTTCTCCCTGCGCCGGCTGATGACGCCAAGTCCCGTGGCTCACTTGGGGGCCGTATCAGTCCGGAACGCGGGCCGCAATTGGCCCGCGGGCCGGACTTTGGACATGCCTGATCTAGATGAAAAAAAACTACAAGGTAAGTGCATATAAGGGCTAGGGTGCCCCTTTAACCTGTAAAACACAATGACTTTTTTAATAAGTATACTGAATGGTAATGGATGCCTAGTTTGAGAAATTATACCAAAGCAAACAATGCTAAGCTTTCTCCAGTATCTAAAAAAGACCTTAACCCCTTAATGACAAAGCCCAAAATGGGTTTATTTTCAATGGGTTTAGGGACCGCAGATTGTCCTTAAGGGGTCAAAATTTAGTTGACACTAATTCGGCATACAGTTGCATAAAATATATTTTCCTTTTATATAGATTTGCCCAAAATATTTTAATAAATGTATATTTAGTGAAATTGAATTTCCCAGTCAAGATACATTTAAAAAGAATTTCCCTCAGCTACTTTGTGTTATCTAAGAGGTTCATCTGCAAAAACTATAAAAAGACTTTAGGGGGATTTCCTATTAACATGCATTGAATACGTTCCTTTCTTATTATGGTGAAACCGCAACAATAAAGCCAGTTTGGGGTTTGTTCATATGTAAAAATAGCTGAGCTGACCCTGTATAACGAGAGGGTGAATAAATCACCACATACATTCTATGAGTTGCTATCATAGCTTTTACCATAGCTACGTCCATTTACTAAAATCACCTATAACTTATATGTTAGTTTAGTGTAATTGTTTTTGGAGATATTTAGTTGAAAATGTATGCATTTTATGGGGCCAATCAAGAAGTGCCAGGTTAAGCCATGTTAGGCACATGGATTACACACCGGCTACTGATTGCAGGCATGACCAGACTTCACTCCTTATTGCACCTGGTTGCACTAGTAAAGTAATGCAAGGACATGTAAAATCGCTGGATTATTCATTAAAACATCATGGCCGGCCAAAGTTTGGGGTCCTAGGCAAATGCTTAGTGTGCCTAGAGTGTTATCTGGCCTCTGTAACCAAACTCCTCTTGCAGGGGAAGCTAACTTGGGTTGGCCCATTATAATACATAATGAATTTGATCAGTTGAAATTGCAACTCTCCTACAAACTCCCTCTTTAGTGAATAAACCATGATGTGACATCATTTTTTCTCAACTCACAGGCATACTTAGGAACTTACTTAACAATTAAGTGTCTTTAATGTCAGTGTTATGTTTTTTTTTTATCATCTATCCAGAATTTTGGATGAAACTGTCCTTCCAAAGTTCTGTTTTTGATTTAACATTAACTCAGTACATATTATTCTTAGGAAGTGAAGTTTTATGTCCCATGGAAGAGATTTGAGTTTTGCCCTTGAGTTGCTATTCGGATAAAGCCAAGAGGGTCCTGAACTCCTAGGCTCATATCTATTCATAAAAGTAAAAATAAACTATTACAAATACAATTCATGACTTTTCATATAAAAGCAAAAGCAAATATGAACAACAATTATAACAATTAAAAAACTAATCTTGGCTCGTACCGTGTAGAGACAGCACTTTTTCCTCAAATCTTTATCTGCAGTTTCCATATAAGGTAAATCCTGATCTTTTTTGGCATTGTGCTGACATGACGATAGTTTCATTTTCAGTTCTGCAACCTGAACACATAATTATATATGACTAAAAGGGAAACCAAGGCGTTATTCGATCACAATTTTGCTTCTGCGTTTCAGCTTTCTGACTATGATTTAGCTTTTAAGGACAACATTTTGGAATCCGAAAAAAAGAAAACATTCTAGCAGCCTGTAACTACTTCCTAATTTAAGTCACCTTGGCAGAGACTAACTCATATGGAGAAGCAATGTAGAAAAGGATATCTCTAACTATTATGTTGTTTCCTCAATAAAGGATGTCTGGAGTTTCGAATGGTCTTTCTGAAAATAAATAGATAAACATGTCATCATGCCCAAGTTACAGCTGTGATATTATATATCTATGGGTGTAAAGCTCATATTCCCCAAGGTTTGCTGCAAAGGATGTTCAAATGAAATCTGAGATTTAAACCCCCATTAATAAGTGTCTTCTGGGACAAAATACCAATGCCACACCATTATAGGGTTAGATAATAGCAAAAAAGAACATTTTGGTAGGGGAAATATCATATTAAGTGACTTTTTGCGGTTTGCACATTGATCGCTTTTAACAATAATTTAATTCAAGAAGCTTTGTATTTACACTGTATGTATTTTTCTACCGGTTTAGAAGCTCATTAATTTAGCTAAAAAGTTAAACTGCCAGTTCATTGGCGTCTAGAATAATTTTTAGAAATACATTATATTTATATCAGATGCAGTCACACAGTCAATACTCAATAATCATGTAAAATGTCGTTAACTATGGATATTATTACTAAAACATTTTGCCATTGTTCAACAAAAGCTAAACAGTTATATGGTCCTAGCTTCTGCCATACAAACGTTGGGACTCTATATAATTCTAAAAGGTGATAAAGTATTTTTTTTTAAACTTTGTCTTTTTGTGATATTATTTGCAAGTAAATGATGATGCGGCAATTATAAATATTTACAAAGCCAACAAAAAGCTATGTTGAAACATTACCTTTTTTTCATAAATCTGCCTCATTCTTCTAAACTGTTGGTCCCACTGTTTATTAACGTCCAGCAGCTGTAAAAGAATAATTTTCATGTATTTACTGAATACCAAAATGGGTCACCGGGGACTAACATTATCTACAAGGGTGACTGGCTACGTTTGCCAACCAGCACTCCCCATGAATCTTACTTACTTAGTATCGATTAGCATGCCTGAGACCCCCAAGGCTAGCTGACCCATGTGTAAAATATAATAATAAATAAATAGACTAAAGAATGGTTCCATAAGCCAGGTAATCGACATTTAGCCCCTTCAGGGCAGCCCACAGAGTGCTCCTAGGTACCCCCATTAGGTAAGTGGGTTCATTGACATATATCCACTGTAAAGTGTAATCTGTAACTCTCACATATATAGGTGACTTGCATTCATTTTTCGCCGTGAGGGGGCATGCTGTTTCACATTCTGATTTTTTTATTTCAGCACTGGTATCCCACTAATATTTCATTTTATCTCAAATGATTAAATCAATATTTTCAGTGAGAATTACCTCTTCTTTCTGGTTTTCTAACACACGTATTCTTTGTTCATATTCCTTAATAGACATGTTGTCCTGTTTCCTCGTTTTCGTATAATACTGCGAAAAATAAGAAGCCCTGCCTATTAGTACTAAACAACCAGGAAAACGTGTGTACAAGTTTATTTTTGGTAACACAATTTAATGGAACTCTATAGTAACAGTGCGCATGGTGTATTATATAAGGAAGGAGTGATAACCTAATCATTTATAAATGCTGAGTGTAGTCAATAAACATTACAAATTGTAGCAAAAAGATCCAATGTGCATAACACATCTGACAGCTGATAACATTAAGTTCACTTTGTTTTATCCATCAGTTTCCACATATAAACAAAATAGTACTGAAAACAAGAAACAAAATAACTAATATTAGTTTCTTATCTCTTTCCTCTTCCTAGTAATGGAAGAAAATGCAAGGGGTGGAAAAAAAGTGACTCATTTCTAGATATTCGCTTCTAACCCATACACACCTCTGTGTGTAAAGATATGTTTTATTAAACTAAAAAAATAATATGGTTTCTATTGAAAATGAGGAATCTTGGAACAACGATAGTAATGGATACGTTATACATTCTAACATTGAAACCAAAAATTGCAAACCCATTTTATTTACAGAAATAATACAAAGAGCAGCAGCCTTTCAATTTGTATCATTTGGATAACCTGTGTATCAAGTGTCATGTAGGTTCATTTGGGTCTAGAGTCTATAAAACTATAGCTTAAGGTAAAATATAATGATAGTTGCAACCTGATGACCTTTTAATTACAATGATGGGTTTAGCATAATCCAACAATACAAGATGGGTACAAAATTGTTATTATTAATACCGAATATCAGGGATTTTATAAGCCTTTATAATACGGACACAAAAGAAAATACGACAACCACGACATTAAACTTTACAATCTAGACTGAAGGAAAATTAGAAAAGGCTTTGCGTGGGATTGCATGTTTCAGAATCTTAAATTGAATCCAGGGATAGAAAATATAGTACTCAGCTGCCTTTGGATCATCACTCCCATCATGATTGCAGCGGGTAATATTATAGACATACCTGACTTAATGAAATAGTCTGGCAGGTATATTCATAGTACACTTCTATTAGATAAAATGTGAATATTTAACACAGCATACTGAATAGTTCTAGAGGTCCTGCGTGCTATTATAACATTTTAATATAATAGCTCACTAGGAGAACCCTCATCACTCTCAGGCAAGCTAGCTGCGCTGAGATGTAGACAGCATGACAATGCCTGTGCCTGGCTTCAAACTATCACTTGAAAACAAGTTATAACCAGAATAGAAGAGAATTCAGCGGAACATACCTTAGGTTTTACTAATGGAAAATCAGGGTTACCCCTCTCATATTCTTGGGGAAAATGAAATAAAAATGTCTTCAAACAGCACAGAAGTGGCCTTAAGGAAAAAATATCATCCAGTAGACCTTGTTAGATGTTGAAAAATATTTATAAACTTTTAGACTGTGCTTTAAGCCTCTTAAAGTGTTTTATTATCAAACCAGGGATTTCCCAGGATGTCACAAGCTCCATTTCAATAACAAGCTCGGTATTGTGCCATACCATGTGCATACTATAAAAAAAAACATATTTTTACATTGCAGGAATGATTTGTTAGAATGGAGATAAAGAGGAGGAAGCAAAACACAGAAAAAAAGGATCATGAAATATCATGCATTGATCATATATTAGATCATAGTTGCATCATATATACAGGTCCTTGTTTATAGATTTACTTTTTATGTACAATTTAACCCCTTAATGACTAAGCCCGTACATGTACGGGCTCAAAATGCATTGTTTTCAATGAGTTTAGGGACCGCCCATTGTCCTTAAGGGGTTAAAACAGTGAAATAATTACAAATAATGAATTAGTAGCAGATGTCAGTAGTGTGGGCATCATGGGATTTACTTGTGTACCAATTATTGCTTACTTTGTATGCTGCGGTTAATTTCCTTTACATTTTATGTAAAATAAAACAAACCATGAAAAGAAATATTAAATATTGTTAAGCGCTGTTGGAATATACAGTTTTACCGAAACTTTAAAGATTTTTGAATATAGTTTTTTATTAATTACATTATATAAAATAATCTGTCCTGAGATGCCTTATTACTCAAACTGACCTTTAGCCCCCTGTCTCATCATATCAGTAACATATAGGTTCCAGCAGGATAGAGAGATAGTTGTACCACTTCCTTAAAAAGAAAACCACAAATAACTCATTATTCATGGTATGCCTTGCTCAGAACAGAACATGCTATGCATAGGCAAATCATTTCCAGAGAAACAAAAAAGTTACAATTTAGACCTTTGTATTTTATTGGCCGCTGTGGCTGAGACATAAAATATATTAAAGACACATTCAAATGCAACAGAGATAATTAATTAATGTAAAGTGTAGACAATGCATGTACTCAGAATGAGATCTTGTCATTATAATTTCATTTTTAATACAGAACTAGGTTATATCATTGAACCACTGACCCTAGTATGTTTTATGCCTATACTAGATAATGAAATGTTTAGCTTGGTCATAAATTTGCTTGTTAGGACAAGTCCGGTCCTAAGTTCAATATAAAGTTGGCCAGGCATGTCCAAGGTATAAAGCACCTTGTCTACAGTAGTGGTGGCTAACTGGATGTTAACTGCTTCTTGTGGATTGATTATTTTTAGGCATCGCACTTGAATGTAAGACCTCCTGTGTCTTAATGGCATGCTGATCTGAGCAACTGGCTTCCAAGATACTGTGAAATTACGAGACATGGATTTTCCATCACCCCAGATTGCTCAATTAAAATGAGCAAATCACCAATTGATCTTTATGTCCTCGTGTAAAGAAATCCTGAGATCCCCACTCATAGTGTTCATAAAGACTAAGATTTAAAAAATATAATAAAACAATTTTGTTCAAATATAAAATGATACTTTAGTGCTAAATATTGTTAACAAAGCTATTTCCAAATACCACTGCTAGATATTTAACAAAATGAATCTAGTTATCATTTTTCACTTTTGCACCTCTACTAAAGAGTAAAGATTCATTTACATTGTTTTTAATTAATCTAAAAATAAATTACTGTGCCATTAAACCATTATACCAGATGGAATGTTTGCCAGTGGCCTGGATACATGGTTGAATTAACAATAGTAACTTAAGTATATGGGACTAGAGCTTCTAGCCAATACAGGAATGAGCTGGAAAGTTCACAGGAATTTCCCTTTGATTGATCTACTTTGTCTTTCCTGGTAATTTTTTTTTTTTTTTTTTTTTTTTAACATTTTTATCAAAAAAGAATAATAATGTATGAGGTGCAAAGGGAAAAGTTTGACCTGTTACAATACTTGTCAGGGTATCAGAATTAAGTAAAGCAGGCTTTGAATGTTGAAAGCCTTCCTTTTTCTCAATCATAACTCAACCCTAGAGGGTAAGTATGTTAAATTCTGGGCCTTGAGTGCTGCAATCTGACACATGCAACTCCACCCTACTGAATAAGATGTAATAAAATAATTATTAGTAATACTAATGATAAGACACAATTCCTGGTCCACTTGGAGTTCTATTATTCTGGTCTAGGTAAAATAAATCCAGTGAAATCCAAATGTTTGAAGACTATTTCCACAATGAATGGTTAATCCCAATTAATCTTAAATGGGGCTTTTATACATTCTCTGTTTACATGGCCACATACCATAATTTAACAAGCCACTTGATCTGTAATTAAAAATATGATTAATTATTTTAATGTAAAAGGCACATTTTGAAATAAATGGGTACTGTATTAATTTAGAAAAATGTCAAAAATATGTTTCTTAAGATTTTAACATAGTCATAATGTATGAACCTCTTCAAAAGAGAGGGAGAGTGGAACACAAGGATCTCTAAGGTGAACTAGGGTCTTGAAAATGATTTGTTTTTAATGTATTCAAATTCTACCCTGTGGTCTATAATCTTGTTTCTGGTGTGTTCAGGACTGACACAGCCAGCACAAAATGCATGAACCTCCATTCTGCCATTCTCCGTTATTCCTGTGTAGCTAGCACATGTGGCGAGTTACACCAGATCAGCAGAAAGCTAGCGATGCTGCCTCCTGCTAACAGGGGAGACCCCAGGCTGCCTGATCTCACAGGCAAAACCCGTAGGATGCACCATTATGTCCTCTGTCATCTAGAGCTTGTCTTACAGGATGTAATAGTATGTCCTGTGTCACAAAGGGGTTAATGTTATCTGGGGCTAGTTTTTTCCCTTGTCTACAGATAACCACATCTCTAGCATAACAAACCATACACCTTGTGTGGCTAACCACATCCCCGTGTGTGGCTAGCACTCACCCTTTCCCGAAGCTACCCCTCCAGTCAAGGGAAAGCTTCCGGTAGCCCATGCTGCGATGATCCCCAGTATGATTATTCCCTAATATATTGGGTTCTTTTTAATTCATCCCTTTCCACAATATATACAGTATATAAAGTACATTACAGCCACTCATAAGATGTACAGTGCATACTTATGACCTGATATGAATTATAATCATATCATTATGAATCTGGAACACTTGTGAGAGATAGATACTGAATAGATCATAATTTATAAAGAAACCAATTAACTCGAAACCACGTGAAATTTATGCCTAAGAATCTGTGATGGAATTGGTTATTTAAAGTGTTTACAACCACACTTTTTTTTATTGCCTTAGTCATAAAAGTACATAGAATGTATATTTCACAGTTGTCTGACATATAATATTTCCCATTTCCTGGTAATGCCTTTTGTTTGGTTTATAAATCACCTGTATTATTGTTTGCATGCAAAATATGGATAAAATTAGCTCACAATCATATATATATATATATATATATATATATATTTGTTTAGAGAGAGAGTCACATGTACTTTTGTTTTAAAACAGTATATAATGTAATATATATTTAGCACAAGACATTACAATTATATGGAATCATTTTTAAATTTCCTGAATGTAGCAATTAAAATCTCCAAAAAAGTGTATCCATAAGGTTTAATGTGATATGGAAGCCTGAAAACCTCTGATAAAAAGGAAAGGGTGGGTAAAGGGTAGTTATCTTTCTCTCTATATACTGTATGTATGTATGAAGGTTTTTTATTTATGTACTTACCAGGGAAGGATCGCGCTCAGGTGGGGCCGTGGGGCAACACACAGCATATTAGCAAGCCATTGGCTGCTTAAAGGATGACTGCATTTACCTTCTACACAGGTGGTATTTTTTATTAAAACAAAGGCTTCGCACACCAGTGATCAGTTTATGAATAAGCCCAATTCAAAGCACGAAATACATTAAGCTTTGTGCTTTTTCCTCCTATCTGTAATGCGTTTGTAACAGCACTTTGTTACACATTTAAGCACCTTTACACCAGAGTGTGAAACCTGCATGTATCTTTGTCTAAATTAGAGATGTCCTGTGGAAGTATTTTTGGTCTTTGGCACCTGTCCCCCGGGCGGATCCGTGCTTGCTTAAATGCCTCCGGCTGGAAGGCTATTCCATGTTAAAAAAAAAAAAAAAAAAGTAATATTTCCTGAGGGTACTTTTAAACCTTTGCCCTTCTAGCTTAAGACTATGAACTCTTGCTTTGATAGTATTTCTTCTGTTAAATAACCTCTCTTCCTTTATCATGTTGGTTAATTTAAGTGTTTAAACGTTTCCATCATATCCCCCCTGTCACGTCTTTCTTCCAGGCTCCATGTGTTATGTTGCTATCCATGAACCATTTTAGCAGTACTTCTCTAAACTTTATCCAACATATCTGGAGATACGGTCTCCAGTACTGCGCACAATACTCCAAGTGAGGTCTCACCAGTACTCTGTACAACGGCATGAGCACTTCCCTCTTTCTACTGCTATACCTCTCCCTATACATTTCCTGCTGCTCTATTGCATTGTCTGCCTATCTTTAAATATTCTAAAATACTCACCCTAAATCCCTTTGCCTCACACGTTAGGACAGTATTCAATATTCTATACTCTGCCCTTGGGTTTTTATGCCATAGACGCATTACTTTGCATTTTGCTTATACCTTCAGGAACATCAACCCTGTTGCAAATTTTTGTGTCATCAGCAAAAAGACATACTTTACCATCAAGGTCTTCTACATTATCACTAATAAAACTAGTAAAAAGAATGGGTCCAAGTACAGATCCCTGGTACCCTACTGAGACCAGACCTTGCTCCAAATATACACCATTGACTACTACTCTCTGTTGTCTGTCACTCAGCCACTCCCTTCAATCCATTCAACAATATTGGGATCTTAACTCGGAGATTGCACTCTATGTGGGACAGTGTCAAAAGCCTTACTGAAATCTAGATACGCAATGTCTACTGCACCACCTTGATCAATTATTTAAGTCACCTAATCAAAAAAATAAAAAAGATTTGTTTGGCATAATCTCCCTGAAGTAAACCCATGTTGTTTTTGATCTTGAAACCCATGTGACTTTAGATGTTCAACAATCCTATCCTTTAACATAGTTTCCATTAATTTCCCTATTACTGATGTAAGACTAACTGGCCTAACATTAGCTAAATTCCAAACTTCTGGGACTACTCCCATTAACAATGATTAATTAAATAAATCAGTTAGCGGTTTTGCTATTACACCACCAAGCTCTTTTCATAACTCGGGGTGTATCCCATTAGGCATCATCGACTTGTATGTCTTTACCTTATACAGCTGAAGTAGTACCTCCTCCCTGATAACCTCATATATATATCAAATGACTCAGAAGTCATTTTTCTTAACTGAGGTCCCTTTCCTTCATTTTCATCTGTAAAAACTAAACAGAAATATTCATTGAGACAGCTAGACTTTTATCCTCTTCTACATACCTTCCTTCTTTTGTTTTTAATCTTACCAAAAGCATTTATAGTTTTACTGACTGGGAAATTCACTCTTCTGCGTGTGATTTGGCAGCTCTTATAACTTGCTTTGCCTTTTTCTGTCTAATCTTTTAGATCTGTATATCTTTCTCACTTTGGGTTTTTTGTATTTACTAAATGCATCAACTTTTAAATAATCCCATTTTTTCCGATCTCCATTGAAATTGCTTTAATCAGATAGTGACTCTTCTTACATATTCTCATTTTTAGAAAGCCACACAGATTGATGATTACTAGATCCCAAACTTTCACCTACAGTAATATCCGTTAACAAATCTCCATTTGTGAATACTACATCTAATATTGCCTCTTTATGAGCTGGATCCTCAATTACATGTATTAAAGATAATCAGGGAATTTAGAATATCTGTACTCCTGGCACAGCCAGCTACTTTGACATTAGGGAGATTAAAGTCACCTGTGATTATAATTTCCCCCTTCAGTGTTAATTTAGCTATTTCCTCAATTAGTAGATTATCCAACGCTTCTACTTGTCCAGGGGGTCTATAAATCAAACCTACACGAGCTACAAATTGTAATGTAACTCAAGATGACTCTATGTTCTCCTCACCAACTTGTGTTAGGTTAGATTTTATGTTATCTTTCACATATAGGGGACCTCCTTTCTTGCCCTCCTTATCTTTTCTGTCCTTCTGTCCTTGTTTTGAGGGGCAAAATATATGCTCATTATTTTATCTGTACAAACCAAGCCCCCAGATCCACCTACCTGGTTGCCTTTCTATACTGTTTAACTAGGCATTCTATGTCTCTCAATGAAAGTTAAGTCCTTATTCTCCTATTTGTATGTCTAATTTAGTTTGGTATTTAATTCCCTATTGTAATTATGACACTCATTAATCACTTTAGTCTAATTTTTAAGGTTTTAGTACCCTTTCTACCCCAAGGTGTTTGATAAACGGACCAAGAGCATTAACCATAGAATGGATGTCAGAAGCAGTACAGCCCCTTCTTTTCCTGAACTGGAATCTAGATAAGTATAAGCACTACATTAAAGAACATAAACACAACAAATACCTTAGTGGTTCCAACAATTTTAAGTCAACCAGAAAAAAACCTTCAATAACCATCCAGAATGATTTTCAAACTTCATGTGATTTAAGCAATTCTGAGAGCTGTGAATCAGTAGCAAGTACTTGACCTAAATAAATCCTTATGATCAGTTTATCCTGAAACATCAAGGGCAATTCTTAGACGACGAGTCAATTTTTTAGATCAACAAAATTAGCCATTAAACAGAAATCTCAGGGATTTACAAAAAGTGAAATACAAATTAATAACGACAAGCAATGCATGGCTGTTGATTAAACACAATTCCTTCCAACATTGGGAATCCTCTGATCAGATATATCACTTTGTAAAATAGTACCAGATTTACCTGGCTATAAGTTCCTATCAAGAGTTTCTTAGCAATGTACTAATTACTCTGCTTGTAAATACCTACCACCCACCCAAAAAACATTTAAGAGTAGCATTGCCAGTTTCAGATCCAGAGTATTATTAACTGCTCCCTGTACACAGCTCACCAGAATCAGCACCATCCATCAGGCCAGCAAACACATAATGAAACAATTATGAGCACGTCAGGAAATAAAAAATAAAACAATGCTTGTTTAATCCAACATTAAATGTAACAAATGACACCAGACACCAAGCTATGTATAATTATGTTAGCTGTATAAGAACACAAATTAAAGCAATTAAAAAAAAAGCAAATGATAAAATAACAAAACGAAAAGAAAGGACTGTCCATCATTTCATTTCAATGGTTCCCTTTCTTTTCTCTGCGGCTTATGATAAATAGGCATTCCTATATTTGCTAAACTGTCATGTTGTATGGTTTATTATAGCAAAATTACTGGAGTATCAAACATCAAGAAAAAAACAATAATAGGGAAATTACATATTATGAAATATGAGACTCACCTTTAAGGAACATAAACTACTATGATAAGGATCTGGCTGTTTTGAAATTGAATCCTTTTCCATCTGTGACATGCTGTTCTCCTGGATTTGTTTCCTGATTGCAATATTTAGTTCCACGCTTTCACACCTGTGGGAAAACAGGTGAATATTGATTTTCTATCAAGACTCTCTCCCCTTTGCTGCCAGTAGCCCACTCTGATAGAAAGCAGACGCTTCCATTTTCATTGTTTGTTTGTAATGCTGTAATCACCACTGTCTTTAAGTGATTCCCAAGGGACTGCTCCTGTGGACCCCAAGATAAGCCTAAGCATGGGGAGGGGAGGGCTGGCACCTTCTGGCCCAGGGAGCCGGTAAAGCATAGTGGCACATTGGCCCTTTGTACCCCCCATTAACTCACATATTGCCTGGCACAAATAGTTACATACACTCTCGCACATATATATTTACTTTGGCATACATATACACTTACAAACACATACTTGCACTAACATACATATACATACTAACCCACACTTTAACGCACACACATGCTCACAATAACGTCTATAAGTTAATATGATATTATTTTGGGGTATTAGTAAAGACCTGTCCATGGGGTACCATAAATATTTAACACTATAATTATATTTGCTCTTACTAATTTATACCAGTTTATTGTTGCTTGACTGCTGTGTGTTTAATTGGTTCTTGTACAGTGTGTACATTTAGTTTAGTCAGTTCTAGTGGAGGTTAGACAACAGATTTGATCATTTGAAATGCAAAGGGAAAAATTATCCATTTTAGGTGCCCCAGTAGTATAATACACTTTGAGGGCAGGGTCCCCACAAAGTTGGAAGCAGAGCATTGTACAAAATGTCTTGATATATCCCCTTCAGTATACCAAGACATTTTTCGAGAACGCTATGCTTCCAACATTGTGGTAACAGGTTAGAGAAGGCCCTTTCTATTCTAGCATGACTGTGCCCCGGTGCACAAAGCAAGATCCATAAAGACAAGGTTGGATGAGTTTGGTGTGGGAGAACTTGACTGGTCGGCACAGAGCGCTGACTTCAACCGCATCAAACACTTTTGGGATGAACTGGAATGGAGATTGCGAGCCAGGCCTTCTCGTCCAACATCAGTGCCTGACCTTGAAAATGCTCTACTGGATGAATGGGCAGAGGTTCCCATATAAACATTACACCATCTTGTGGAAAGCCTTTGCAGAAGAGTGGAACCTGTTATAGCTGCAGAGTGGGGACCAACTATGTATAAATGTATATGTATTTATAGTGTGATATCATTAAAGTCCATGTTGGTGGAATCAAAAGGTGACCCAATACTTTTGTCCATTTAGTGTATATATATATATATATATATATATATATATATATATATATATAAAGTAATTGAAGAAATACTGCACCCACTAACCCTGTTCCTTCCCTGTTCTAAAAAGATGTGCTTATGTCTGATGACAGCCTAGTATGTGCTGGAAACGCAAAGCAAAATCCTCAAAGGTTCTGTTTACAAAGATGCTCAAAGTCAAACGTATGTAGCCTTGAGAAGGTCAACAAATAGATAAAGTTAATCAAAATAGCTAATAGTGAAATTGTGTACTAACCATCATGTTATAATGAGAACTAACCCAGAAATAAAAAATAAAATAAAATATATATTCAAATAACAGTAGATATGTAGTAGACATTAAAAGATTAAATTATGAATAAACCTTTCATTTGTCCAGTATTGATAAATGTAAAGACACTTAAAAAAAAAAAAATTATAAGGTAGCAATTGTTATTTATAATGCATGATAATAGTCTCCGTACCTTTCAGATTCTGGAGACTGATTGGAGAATGCTTTCAGAACGGCAGGGTGACACTCATTTCCATTCTGAGTCCAAGAAAAATATATTACAGAGATTTTACAGAACAATAAAGAACATGATATCCTAACCTAGTTTCTAATTCAAGTTTTAGGCTCCCGTGAAAGTAACCAAATGATGACAGTTTTTACTATATTTTAGGGTATCTACAAAAATTGGAACTGGCACACTCAATACCCTTATCATAACTAAATGTATTAATTTGTCATCTATCAGTGTATATTTTTTGATAATATTCAGTTTAAAATCTTAATAATAGGTGAGAGATACATTAATGGTAATGAATAATCACTTACAATGTCCTTAATCTGAGCCACTACATAAATATCTGGAGTGTAAAATGTGAAATAACTAATCACTAATCAACAAAGCATTAAAAAGACAATATTATTTTATATACCCAACTCGCTGAATCTTTGGTGTGTTTTTATGTCTTTCTTACTTGAAGAAAGAAGTAGAATATACATGTTAGAATGTGTTTTACCTTTTTCAACTACATACACATATTCATAATTTAATTTTAACACTTTCATATTTATAGGTTAAATTAAAATTTTAAAAAATAAGTATTGCAGTATGACATAATACCTTTTTTATTGGATTAACAACAATGCTTGTTTTAAAAACAAGCATTTGCAAGTATCAGCCTCCCTTTATCAAATCAAAAGTAATACTTAATGAAAGGAGGTTGATGCTCTTGAAAGCACATCCTTAAATTGGAATGTTCCATGTTTATAGGATGACATGATCATCTACAACACACTTTTCATGGAGAAGGAAGCCAATGCAAGGAAGTCTTGTCTATTCCATGACTTCCATTTCTTCTTTTTAACTTGGCTAATTGCCCGTAGTTTTAAATGTCACTATAACGAACTACTTCAGTCCTAGATCTTTCTTAATTTTCAGACAGTAGATTTGCTTTGGAGGTTCAGCAAAAATGTTGGGTATTTTGAGATTTCCATATTGAGGGATATATTAGTTCAAGGTTTGGCTCTATTTTGGCTCAATTGGCTTTATTGGTGGGATAACCTTCAAGAATCTTAGTGATATAGCACAATTTTGTCCTACATAATATATAGTGAAGTCATTGATCTGAAACCACTACTATCCAACAATTCAATTGTGAATAAACCCAGATAATAATCTATGAGGAAAATCCTGTATATGGCAATCCGAATCTATCATTACGATCATGCAATACAATCTTTATAATAATGTCTTAAAACTTACCACAATGTCTCTAATGCCGGATTCCATTTTAATTCCACGAACTGCAATAACTCACACAATGTCATAAAAATAAATTGGCTTGTGCAAAATAAAAGTATGCATTAAAAAAGGTTCTGCCGCCCCCGGACACAGAAAACCCCATTTTAAAAAAAATTCAACCTGTACGGGTATTTCTCTCAGCGTTCACCCACGCATTTTCAGGCTGAACAGAAAATAAGTCTTTAGTATCAATATGCCATTGCATACAGAGGATTCCCTTTCAATGCAGACCGGGGTGCACATTACACCCACGCATGCAAAAAGGAAAGCCGCCAGCCTCCACAGTGGAACAACAATGTACACAAATGTCAAACTAAACCCATCATATATTACTGTAAGGGGATTACATGTATGATCTGTTTCTAGGAACTGTCTCCATTTACAATGTTTATGTATTAACCTAATTTACTATACTTGCTTGTTTTATACTTGTAATAAGAAGGTAAACACACACTTAGTAAAAAAAAAAA
Source organism: Spea bombifrons (assembly GCF_027358695.1). Taxonomy (NCBI): domain Eukaryota; kingdom Metazoa; phylum Chordata; class Amphibia; order Anura; family Pelobatidae; genus Spea; species Spea bombifrons. The sequence continues at coordinate 42,847,913 of NC_071087.1, read as the reverse complement.
AGCACATTACATATTTACTTCTACCTTTCTATTACAAGTGACCTTAATAAACCAGGAAAGTATATTTCAGCATTAGTCTCTTGTTTTAATAGTGATAAGGAAAGAAATGAAATGGCTATGTGTATATGTAATTAAAGCCGAGGACAGACATGGGCAGCACCTGGATTACAAACAGTTGGCTTGCACAGATCTGGATATTTACAGGGTAGGGGTGACAAGCAATGTTTTGTTTACTGGGACAAATGCATGTTGTGGATATAGAACGTGAATAGAAAAAGAAAATTAGGGTAAAAAACACATCCAGTGGGAGTCTTGATGAAAATGGAACTATGCAAAGAAATGTATAGAAAAATGACAACGCGTAAGCAACTGTAATATATTCATGATTTTGAGCTGTGGTACCCATATTTGCATATCCAGAACAAGGCAGAAAAAAAGTCTTGCTTCAAAAAGGAAGGAGGTGGTCAGGGCAGACACATTATTCCTTAGGTTAATGTTACCTGTAGCACAATTTCATATGTATGCCCTTGTATATCAGTTTATGTCATACCAATATCAAACCTGTAGTTGTGAACTCCACACCTCAACAGCCCTTGCTGAAAAGTCTACCTTTTTACGTGATTTTTTTTTATCCTGAAGAACATTTGTCCATCAGTGAAAATTACATTTTCTTGCTGTTTTCCCCATTTGTATGCCTTTGAAAACTCATTGGTTATTCTTGAACTGCCATTGTAGTTGCCATACTTTTAAGGTATAAAGTCTCTCAAGAAGCTTGGTTTAAAGTACAACCCTCATCCTCCACCAGGACATTTATGACTATTATGAGATTCATAGTAGTTGCATCTGACTATAAGCTGGGGTGTTAAGCTTCAGTTCTACATCATAAATTCCTTGCATATACATTGAACCCCATTACTGACAGTCCAAAACCAAACATTTACAGATAAAATAATATATTGGTTAATATTATTTCTCTTTTTTTTATCCTAAATATAAAGCATCTGGATATTTGCCCTTGCAGTTAATTTACTATCACCTGACAAACAGTTTTTTTTGGTTTCACACTTGGGGATTTTAAAGGAAATGACTGGGAAAGAAATAATAACTTTTGAAGGCAATGTAAAGTGTTTGATCCTATGTGAATTGTAAATGGTTCAATTGTATCCACGTGTTCGAGGTGGTGAAATTGCAAAATAAATTAAACTAATGTAAGGAATACAAAACGCAACAACAATGTGTCAAGAGAATGATTACATTACTTTAAAAAAGTCCTTGCTACATAATTATTTACTGAACATACTATATAAAAAAAAAGGTCTATCACTGCCTACCTTTCATATAATGTATGTGTTATTCTATAGAGCAGTTTATGGAGTACATCTATTTTATTCTCTGTGTAAAGTCTGGTATATCAATTCATACTTTCATAAAACAACCCAAAAAGTAATCACACATTAAAAAAAACACTAGCGAAATTAATTGGGGTGATGTAAAATCGTGTTTCAAACCTAAATGTCTTGCAAAGCGAAGGAAATATGCACTTGCATCAAGTTATAACATTTAAATCCAACAGAATTAGCAGGTTAGCAACACTTGCACCAGCCTATTGGATTTGGTGTGCTAGTAAATGGAGCACAGTTTAGTTACAAAAACAAACTAGGAAAACGCTGACACTTGTTGTGTAGAAACACTACTGTATTGCAGCTTAGGTCCCAATTATGAAGGTAGCACAGCTGCCGTAGTACCTTTGAATCTGGCACTAATTTGCAGCGTCAGAGGCAGTGCGACTACCTACGATTTATGTACCTTCTGCCACTAAGGAAATTTAAGATCGACGTCTTCTAAGGAAGCAGATGTGAGAAGTTATATGACACACTTATAACACATTTATAACACTCATTAATACTAACACTTCTTACCTTTAACAATAACACTTTATATTTAGAACAGATTAACTAATTAACCAAAGAATACCATCCCATTTACCTACCGAAAAACACATCTCCTTATCCAATTACCATTTTTTGTACGCAGATCATATAGCCAGGAAGCTTGAAGCCCCGAGACTGCTAGAGGTCCAGGTCTGGGCGCAGTGCACTATTTGTTGTTGTGTGAGGGTTACACATGTCACTTTTTATGTTGCACTTGCCGGTAAGCAGTTTGGCACTTCTGGACCCCTCCGTGCGCTTTTCATTTTTGTAAGCACTCGCTTAAGAGTTTTGCTCTCATCCACGATGGAAGAATTAGCAACCTTAGTCCATGTACTGTGGACTAAGCATATGCAAGAATTGTTATGTCCTTGTTAATAAGAAAAATATATACTGCTATATTGAAAAGATGCTTAATCAAAGTTAACACCTTTTATTGGACCATACTTTTTTGGGACCTCTGAGGTCACTTCTTCAGATGGAATTTTGACTACAGATTTCATGTTCTAGGCATGTTCTACAATATTGCAAAAGAAGATCAAATTTCAAATCTTATATACCTTTAGATACCCAGACCCTGTATACATTTTAAAATATTCACATGAATGTAAAGGATATTCAGGATATGACGCATCTTCATTAGTTCATAGCAAGAAGATATAAGTTTTATTTAATAATGATTTTTATTCCTACTGAGTGTTAGTGAAAACATTATGTTTTAGAAGCGTCAAAGATTACTATGATTTCTCACAACAAACCTGTTGTTTAATTCAAGCAAATCTGGATTTTAATTTAAAAGGCTCAAATGAACTTAATTCTGGCTTTCAAGATAAAATCCAGTTTAAAGGAAATAACTCTTGATCTTAAGCTGCGACTTCCACCATTTCTGACCCTTTATTTAATAGGTGCAGTACCGCCCGATCATCTGATTGCAACCCATAAAAACTTTTAGCTCTCGGAGCCCGTGTTATATCACAGGGGAACAATCAACCAAAATACGTTGGAGCTGAAAGATGTTGTTTCAACTATTTTACACCTTTCGTGTGAACGGAAAAGAAATGTAATATTTTAGAAGAAGCATTTTCCTTACTTTTTACAAGCGACTTTAAATATTTTTTTCCATAATCCTTTTTTTTAAAATAAAAATCGACAGCTCTTTTGGCTTATATCAGCCCAAAAAAAGCTAGTTTTTAGGGCTGAAAAGAGACAAAGCTGCCACATGACTAAGTGAGAGCTCTTTAATGAGTGAGCCAATGTTGGAAGGCTTATGAGGTTTCCTATATCAGATATTTTAACAAAATGATGCATTCTGAACTCCTTTTGCACCTTGCTTAGTAAAACAAGTTCTGAATTCAGGCTCTATAATTGTAAGCAGAAGATTTATGCTGGGTACATCTCCAAAGCAGTCTTCATGTAGTAAGATACAATATAATACTATACAACACGGCAAACCTTTATGAAGAAAGAGCTCAGGGGGATCATGTAATACAAATGTAAAATGCAAATGTAAAGTAGCACGGTGTGATGCAGGGGAATTATTGAGTATGCGTGTGTGCTATAGTGAGTGTGCGTGGCTGTGTGTCAAAGCGAGTGTATGTCAGTGTGGCAGTAAGTGTGTGTTACTGTTTGTGTATGCGTGTTAGTATTTGTGTGTGTTAGTCATGGTGGGGAAAGGGGCCTTGGAGACCACTTGGATTTACATGTTTTCCCAGGCCAGAAGGTGAAACCCCTCTCCAGGTTAACTCAATGGAACATCCAGAGGATTCATGTAGAATATTCAAGCACCATGTCAACTAAGTTTATGAGTGTAATAGTGTAAACTATCGTTGTATGTTAAATATTACTCTATTAGTATTTGTATTGTTTCTTTCTTAAATTCTGGCACTATGAGACTTTGTAAGCTACTGGGACATTGGAAAGAATGTCTATAGGTTGCAGCATTTACTCAGTATAATTTGTTTATTAATATCGCACAAAAAATTTATTTTTTTGTTAAAATGCAGAGACCTAACTGTGGCTGCTTTTGTGTGGCATGACCATTATGTGTCACTGGTATAAATAATGAATGAATAATTACTTCTCAGAAGGTTTGGGCTTTTACTGTTGCCAGGAATGATTCTTCCAATGCTACCTTTAATTACAAAAGTATCACATTCACCAAAGAAGGTGCAATAACACTTATACTAAAGGTTAAGTTCTATTTATTAATGTTAAAGTGGCTGCTATATGTTAAAGTGACTTTTTTTTTGAGTGTAGCTCAGCAATTGACTGTGCTCACTAGGCATGGTGGCTAACTGTCTGAGCTACTAGCCTGTGGCGTTTGTGGCATGATTAACAAACCTTACTAACATAGTTTTGTATATGTGTGTTTGGCTTGTCCAACAGCAAAGATGTCCTTCATTGAACTGTGATTAAAACATTGGCCAAGGGCATTCGGTTGTTGAGGTAAGAAATGGTCTGCTTTTCTTTTTTTAAACAGTTTGTGTTACATTTGTATAGTAGGAGAGGCTTGCATTTTTTATTTCAAAAACAGCTACATGCAAAGCAATGTGAAACTTAATGTAAGCAATTTAATACACATAGCAGAGTATTAACACAGCTTAAATGGATACACTTGACCTGTACTTGAAACGATAGAAAAACTATATCTATATTTAATCATATCTAAACTAATTTAATGTACATTGGAGCATTTTGATGGAAGCTTACCAGGAGATTATGTACTCGGAAATGGGGGCGAAGAAAGAGAGATGCAAAACACGGAAGCAGAAGGGGTCAGCAGAGAAGGTAGGGAGACATTCAGAGAGCATGAGAGAGATAATGAATAAAAATCAGAGTGTGGGAGATTGAGATTAACTGTGGGCGTCCCTAATGAATGGGCAGAAAATGGAATTTGTTGTCTGAAAACGAACCAAAATATTTGTCTGAATCATTTTTGGTCCATTTGCACAAACCCACTGGCAACCCTCCCAGAAAATGTGTGAGAGGGAGAGACTCATCTATAGCAGGTAAACAAATAAATGTAACTTAATGCAATATTTGGGTTTTGCCATTTGTTTTTGTTTATTTCATTGGGGGTGCCACTTCATTCTCACTGTTTATTTATTCCAATATACTTACTACCCTCTTTCTCACTATCTACCTTTCCCCCTTTTCTATCCCCTTCTCACAATCTACCCCCTCTCCCTTGCTTCTCACTATCTATCCCACTCTCCCTCGCTTCTCACTATATACCCCCTCTCCCTCCCTTCTCACTGTCTACCCCCTCCCTTCTCACTATCTACCCCCTCTCCCTCCCTTCTCACTATCTACCCCCTCCCCTCTATCTCTATCTATCCCCCTTCACACTATCTACCCCCTCCCTCCCTTCACACTATCTACACCCCTCCCTCCCTTCTCACTATCTACCCACCTCTAACTATCTACCCCCTCTAACTATCTAACCCCTCTCCCTTGTTTCTCATTATCTACCCTCTCCCCCTTTGTAGTTAAAGATTTTGGACTTACCATCCAGAAGTCCTGCGGTGGGAGCATGACGCCTCCGTCTTCCTGCTCTGCCACAGCTTCCTGCTCTGCCGCTGCTCTGACATGCCGGCACTGCGACATCCGTGAGTTAGAGGCCTCGCGAAGGAGACTGAGGGGCACCGAGCAGTTGCTAGGCGCCCCTCTCTCTCCTCTCTCCGCATAAAAAAAAAAAGTAACAAGGCTGCCAGGGATCTGGGCAATCCGGGACATGTGGTCACCCTAGCCCGTGGCACCCCCCTGATGATCGGCACCCGCCCCCCCGCTAGGTACGCTACTGGTTATATCATTGGTGCGTGACTACAGACATTAAAAGTTGTAATGAAGATGTAAATACTGACGTTAAGAATTATAATGAGAACATATAAACTATATATGTAAATTACCACTTGACATATACAATAACAAATCCTAGTACGTAATAGTGAATGCTAGATGTCATTATACAGAGAACCCATAAGCTATATGTAAGTCTACAACTGACAATATATATATATTGATATCTATTTCTTATTGTGGAATCCTGAACACTGACTATAACTCAGGCAACTGAGACTTGCAGTTCGTCTTTACATGTTTGTCTGGGTTCTTTTGTGACCCCCTGGATGAGTTGTTGATGAGCTCTTTGTAGGCAGGCCACTTCTGGTAGGGTTCACCACTGTTCCAAGTTTTCAAGAAAAAAGAGGTTGCAACGCTATTTAAATCCTTTTACTGTGTTTGTGGATTCTTGGTTTTGTTTTTGTGAGGAAGAAGAAAACGGACAGATATTGTGTGCTGCTGGTGTGAGGTGTAGGCCCCGGAGTAATATTAAAATATGTTGGAGATCTAATACATTTAAATGTGACAAATATGAAAAATACCGGGGGGCAAATACTTTTTTCACAGCACTGTATTTTTGCATTGTGTAATTGGTTATCTTTTTATAATAATGTGGCAGAAATATACCACACGTTTATTTTAGGGATAAGGGCGTGTACACAATGTAATAGATTTCCCACCACAAAACATTTGTATTTCTGTTACCTAAGGAAACTCTAGATATAGCAGCCAACTGCCACCCTTCTGGAACAGTCTATCGTTTTCTGGATGCCCGGCATATTCAACAATCTTTCCCTGACCAACTCTGCCTTATTTTCCTTGAGTTTGTCTCAGTTTTTTCATGGACTGAGTAATTCCTCAAATTTAGGTAAATTTGCACTACACTTGTTATAATCTCTTACGAAAAAAAAATATATATACATGTATGTATGTATATATGTTATATAAACATTGCCAACAGAGCATGAAACATACATATAGACCCGGTAGCAACTAACTTGAATCAATAATAAAAAAGGCAGACATTATAGTTATGTAATTAAGAAATCTAATGTCATGTGGCAAATTAGTCATACTTTTGCTTTAAATATGTTTAGAAATCAAGATTGTGAATCATGAATGAAACCTTGACTTGCAGTAAAAATGAAGACACTTTTCGTAATTAACATGTTAATTTAACCTTTTTTTAATAACCAGAAAAATAGATAACCTCCCCTGCACTACGTAGGAGAGAGATTTTACGTTGTGTGGGTTTTGTATGTAGGATAATCATAATGTTAATGCATGATGTTGTAGATAATCTAATGTTCATTATACTGTCACCTTTTTACAGGAAAAAGAATACATTTACAAAAATCTTTTACGGCTGTGTACATGCACCCGTGTACAGTACTGAGCTCTAGGCAGGTGTGGAAAAAATGCTATAAAGGAAGAATGCTTGTAAAAATATGTATGATAATACTTTATTTTTATCATTTCACAAAATGCAAAGTGTAGTATTGAAGTGAAGTAGCAAAAAAATTATTATAGACATGGTGATGAATAAGATAACCATAAAATGTACAGGAAGGGTAACATAAGACTATTTATATGTAGAATTAAATGAATTCCAGTGTAAGAAATTCAATAACAGAAAATACATTGAATACAAGGGCATCAAAACATAAACATCACTTTATTGGAAGGTCAAAGGCATAAACTGGGTAACTCATAATCTCATTTATAAAACATGCATCATTAAAATACCAGGTTAGTGATTTAACACAATTATTATTAATATTATTATTATTATTTATTGTTTTATATAGCACCATCAAATTCTGTAGGGCTGTACAATGGGATCTATGTATGTATCCCCAATAGATATGTATTAGATTTTGTGTTTAATGTGACCCTCTGAATCAGGAGGTAGAGTGGTGTCTTATGCTGACCTACTTTTTTTTAAAGCTCTAAAAGTCTCCAGAGATTGCATTTTTGCATTTTTGGAAGGATGTGGCCACATTACAGGGTTTATCCTCCCACCTACACATAGAAAATGAAATTGGATGGTTTATAAACTATAAGAGTCAGAGATTATTTCCATAATAAAAATATTAGGGTAGAATTAGATAATGCTATTATAAATAAATATAAATATTATTAAGAATAATCCTTTTTTCTGGCAGAGTTAAAATACTACCTCTCTCCCCCTGTCATCTACCCTACTCTACTGCTCTCCTGTACAGGTGATACACCATAACACCTACCACTATATACTGAGGCAGACATTGACGGCGATACAGCATAACACCTACCACTATATACTGAGGCAGACATTGATGGTGGTACAGCATAACACCTATCATTATATACTGAGGGGGACATTGACGGTGGCACAGCATAACACCTATCACTACAAACTAAGGTAGACATTGACGGGGTACAGCATAACACCTATCACTATATGCTGAGGCAGACATTGACAGTGGTACAGCATAACTGTTATCATTATATACTAAGGCAGACATTGACGGGGTACAGCATAACACCTATCAATATATACTGAGGCAGACATTGACAGTGGTACAGCATAACACCTATCACTGTATAATGAGGCAGACATTGACGGGGGTACAGCATAACACCTATCACTAGATACTGAGGAAGACATTGACAGTGGTACAGCATAACACCTATCACTATATACTGAGGCAGACATTGACGGGGTACAGCATTACACTTATCACTATATACTGAGGCAGACATTGACGGTGGTATAGCATAACTCCTATCACTACATACTAAGCCAAACATTGATGTTGGCTTAAATTGAAATTTATGAGTTAAATTGGGTGGTTTACAAATCAGGACAAGTTAATGAATATATTTTGGATAATTTTTTCCCATTGGTTCAATGTGTGTACAATTTGTATGTATACAAAACTGTAAAAAAAAATTTTTTTTCATTTTTTCAACACTTTTTCCAGTTTATTTCAAACAAAACAATGTACTACCCAGCTTAATATGGTTTCAAATGAAAGTCCTACTTGTGCTGAAAAAAGCAATATATATGATGTGTGGATGCACTAATTGATAAGAGAGAAATTACAGTTGAAGAAAGACATAGCAAAAACACAAAAACGGTCTTTTAGTGACACCTTAGTATCAAAATCCCGGTCCTGAAGGGGTTAATATAAAAACATAAACATTTATTTTATACTAGTGCATCACTTTATTTGTTTTTACGCAATTATAAACCTTGACTCTCCCTATCAATGTAAATGTCAATGAAATGTAAGCATGATGTAATTACAGAAAATGACCACAGGATGGCAGCATAATCCCAGTTACAGTATGGAGAAAATGTTGGTTTATTGAATTTTGCATGTCACCTAAATTAGACACAGCTACAAAAAGTCAATGAAGTCATGGCTGCTGAACATCCAATATAAAAAAAGAACACTTGGAACACAAAATGAAAACATAATTTACAAGATGAGTTGGGAAATAAAAGGTTTGTTAAGGTCACCATCATTACTTTTCACAAATGCAACATCTGCCTGATATTGGTTAGAGTTTGTAGAGTAACACAGTCAATCCTCACATATAATAATTGTAAGAGGATGTGCTTTGAGTATATAAAGGCAGATATCAGTCCCCAGTGGCTCCATGTACTTCCGACGTCAATACCGCGTCCAATGATGTCAGCAAGTACCACGCAGATGCGTTTCGCTGTAAAAGCTTCCTCAAGTGCGTAAGAAAATGGGAAAATTATAAATCGACATTGGGAGATCTTAAAGACAGATCCTCATACCAAGCATGTGTGTGTGTATATATATATATATATATATATATATGTTACATTTTTGTACCCTGACAATAGAGCTGAAAGGACTGAAAGAGATTGCTGGATAGTTTAGTATCCACATATGTTGAATACAGCATGTAAAGCAGGGTCTTGCTTTATAAGCCCCAGAGTATACATGGTGTTGTGTACAGAAGAAATGATACCATATAACCATAATACGCTGCTGCTTCGCACATTCATTAGACTATAGATCCCTAAGAGGATGAACACAGGTCCCTCATGAGGTAAACTCTAGATATATTTTCATTTAGGGTAAATAAAAACTAAAGCTGTCCATGGTTATCTTTTAAAAATGATCCTCCTTAAAAATGTCGGTTTTGGCAGCACCACTAGATTTGTAAAGGGACAAACAAGCCTTCTACCCCTTAATTTTAAGTGTAAGGGTTTTCTATCTCCTTTACCCCACCATAACGTTTGTTATGTGCATTTCTTGTGCTTCTCCAGGCCTCAAATATTAAGCTGATATTGCAACCTCATGCTGGCAAGTCCCATTAAGGACAAAACAGCTGTACATAAGTGCAGGGGCGTAACTAGAAACCACAACTCCCTGGTGCAAAAATTGCCCCGAGGCCCCCAACTTCACAACTTGTCTGTGCCTTCTTTGCACCTTCCCCCCCTCCCGACACATACTCTGGCACTCATATGTAAACACACTTACACAAATTACACAAACTTACTCATTATCACTAACACACACGTACACACTCATTCTAACATACACTCTATTTCACCCACTTACACGATCTTTGGATCGTTCATAGAATCTGATGTAAGTAGTCTGGGCTGGGTTGCCTGTTGCAATTCCATGTCTACAGGAGGAAAGTGGTCACCAGAGGAAGCCTAACTCCGCATAAAATCTTGCAGGCACATTCGTTCTGAAGTTATTTGCCAAAGACTAAGTGAATTGCTGCATCCTTCTTCTGATGCACAACAACTCTGCGGTTCAATACCTCAATTGCCTTGGCGGCACCAGGTCAAAACCTCTGGTAGAACTGGCAAAGAAGTTTGGCATTTTTGCTTAGATTGTGGAATCACTATACAAGTGAATATATCCTGGTTTATTCATGCCATAGCGGACTGGAATTCAAGGCACCTCTTGGATCAAAGCGACTGGAAACTCAACACATTTTCAGGTCAATTTCACGATTTATGGAGTCCATTACACTTACACCTTTTCACGTCTCGTCTCGACTCCCAATTTTCTTCAGTTGGAGACCAGATCCGGAATGTCTTGTGTTGGACAGCACTGGTCCAATATTATAAACTACACTTTTACACAATTTTCCATGAATTCACAGGTACTGTCCCAAGTGAGACTACAACTGTTCTGATAACATCTTATTGGACCACTCAACCATGGTTTCCCATATTAGGATAATTATCCGGCTTCATTCTCAAGATGCTCCATTGCTGTTTGAGTTTACGTCTTCGGTTTCTCATCTTCTCCTGATCGTGGTTCCACTTCCTTGTATGCAAAGAAAGAGGATGTTTTTCTGTCACAGTATATATATTTTTATGCATTCCTGTGGTTTGATTGATGTTTGGATTTTTATAGTTGAAAAATGTAACTGTGTTAAAACGGTACTGTTATTAACTGCTATGGGATTAGTTAAGAAAGTTATAGAATAATATTCACCTTTGGTCTTTAATACAATCTTGACTTTACTTCACTGCAATAGCAAAATCTTCAAATTTCCATGAATGAGTCAGACTTTTAAATGCCCTTAAAGAAGCTTTTTAAGAAATCTTTGATTTGCTTTTATCACTAGTGCAACAATTCACCATACAGAAACAAGGGTCATTCTCAAAGAAGCTAGGGTATATTACACTAAAGGCAAAATTGGCACTCTTACAGATGGACCAGCCACACTAGTACAAGTACTGTCCAAAAGCAGCAGAGGGTCTAGCTAAGGGAAATTTGCTTGAAATAAGGGACAATTCGAGCAGTCCAGTGATTACATAGTTAGAGAAACCTATCCTTCTCACTATGCTGTAAAACAGAAATCATGAACACAATGAATACATATTGACAAGGTTCAGAAAGGAGTCAAGGCATGCTGAAGAAATACCACCTCTAGAGCATACCATATTCAGATGCATTGTTAGGGGGAATCTAAGTAATTAGAGAAACATGGGAATGTTTCTGTGATTTCATGAAGTGACATCGCTCATGTCAGGAACTACAAAGAGACCCTGAACAGTCATGTTATATTATTGTAATGGTATACAGGACCAGCCTTAGGGGTGTGCAAGCAGCAGGAGTGCCATGCGGCCGTCCTATCACCAAGGCCAGGGCCGCACCGAGGCGGCAGGGAGAGGAGGAGAGAAAGGGGGCTGAGTGGTCGCACATGAAAAGGTTTTTAGCATTCGCTCGGCCCCCTTTGTCTCCTCTGCTCCCTACCGCTGCCCTGACTGCGGTGGTGGGATCTCGAGGCCTTGGTCGCGGTGCGGCGCTTCATGATGAGCGCCGGAATATGACATCAAGGGATCATCAGGGGATAGATAGTGTGAAGGGTAGATAGTGAGTAGGGAGAGGAGAGGGGGTAGATAGTGAGTAGGGGATGAGGAAGTAGATAGTGAGAAGGGTAGTAGAGGGGGTAGACAGTGAGTAGGGGGGAGTGGATAGCTAGTGAGAAGGGGGGTATTGTAAGAAAGGGATGAGAGGGGGTAGATAGTGAGAAGGGGGAAGAGATCATGAGAAAGGGGATAATACAAATCTTGAAATAGTGAAAATGTGTAAGATAATGAATGGAGTAATGTGTGGATGAATTGTGTGAATGGGTGAGAGAATTAATGAATTAATGTGTGGATGAATTCTGTGAATGAGTGAGAGAATAAATTAATTAATGTGTGGATGAATTGTGTGAATGCGTGAGTTAATAAATGAATTAATGTCTGGATGAAAAGTGTGAATGTGGGAGATAATTAATGAATTAATGTGTGGATGAATTGCATGAATGAGTGAGAGTATAAATGATTGTGTGGATAAATTGTGTGAATTAGAGAGAATTAATTAATTAATGTGTGGATAAATTGTGTGAATGAATTAGAGAATTGTGTAAATGACAGTGAATGAGTAAGTGACTGTATACGTGTTTTGTGTGTATCATAGATGTATAAGTGATTTGGGGAAAGGCAAAGATAGCACAAGCCGGGTGTTTGAGCTTTGGGGACCAAGATGGCACGGGCTGGGTGTTTATGGGACAAAGATGGCACAGGCAGGGTGTTTATGGGACAAAGATGGCACAGGGCTGGCTGTTTGAGGACAAAGATGTCTTATGCTGGGCTGTTTGGGGACAAAGATATAATCATTTTCAGATGTGAAATTACATATAAACTCTGCATGAAAGGTATAGATAAAAACCCCTAAATTACAGGCATAGATCACTGATCACACACCCCAAAGCCAGCCCTGGTGTCCACATTTCCCACATAGAACCTGACCAGCACCCAAATTACACATTGTGTAAACTTTGTCCCCAAACAGCTGAACGTACGCCATGTTTGTCCCATAAACACACTATCTGTGCCATCTTTGTCCCCATTGCCTAAACAACCTGCTTATACCATCTTTGCTTTTTTGACAAATCAATAATACACCTATGATTCACAAACACTTTTACAGTCACTCACTAATTCACACAATCATTTATTCTTTCACACAAATTATTTACACATATTCGTTAATGCATCCACACATTAATCCATTCATTCTCTCTCTCATTCTGATTCTTTATTTCAATATTCTTGCCACCCTCCTTTCTCCCTATCTATCCCCCCTCCCTCCCTATCTACCCCCTCTTCCCCCTATCTACCCTATCTAACCCCTCTCTGTCCCTACCCTATCTAACCCCTCTCCCCCCCACCTCTCCCTCCCCCCCCACCTCTCCCTCCTTATCTACCCTATCTAACCCCTCTCCCTCCCTATCTACCCCCTCTCCCTCCCAAACTATCCTATCTACCCCCTCTCCCTCCCAATCTATCCTATCTATCCCCTCTCCCTCCCAATCTATTCTATCTACCCTCTCTCCCTCCCAATCTATCCCATCTATCCTATCTACCCCCTCTCCCTCCCAATCTATCCCATCTACCCCCTTTAATCAAGTACCGTATTTGCTCGATTAAAAGACGACGATTATAAGATGACCCCCTAAAATTTGAATATTAATTTAGGAAAATATCCCTATCTATCCTATCTACCCCCTCTCTACCCCCTCTCCCTCCCAATCTATCCTATCTATCCCCCTCTCACTTCCTATCTACCTCTTCTCACTCCCTATCTACCTCTTCTCACTCTCTAACCCCCTCCTAACTTTCTACCCTCTCCCCCCTTTGAAGTTCACTTACCTTAGGCTTGTAGAAGTCAAGAAGTCGGCTTGAAATACCGGCACTGAGACCAAGGCAGAGGCCTCACGGAGAAGAGTGAGAGGCGCCGAACGGTTGCTGAGAACTTATTCTCTGTAGTAGCAGTTTTTTTGTCCATGATGTTGATGTAACTCTGGTGGAATGGGCTTTTAGAAGGATTGGAGACATTTCCCCTGGCATTGTGTAAGGGTGTTGGTAAACAATCTTGCCAGCATTGAGTTTGCAGCACTTTATTATGCCCTACAAATGTTACAAATATGTGTTCACATTTTCTGAATTTCTTTGTTCTTTGTATATATGTTTGTAAACATCTTCTCACATCATTGTTCAATTTTACAGCTTATGTTATATATTTTTGTATAATGTGTCCTCCTCCAATTGTATTCTTTACGCATTCCCCTTTATCCTAAGGTAACAATATGAACAATCATAATCGCATTTTTTCTGGAGTCTCTAATGAGATCTAGAAATGTTATTATCTAATCAGGATTTAGTATGGACTTGTTTACGTTGCTAATACAACCATGGTCTTGTCATACTGACATCACCTTAATCACATCCTGGTTCAAGTTCTGAGCTATACGAGGAATAAATAGCCAGCCTTCCAGGTATAGAATAAGTTAACACCCTCTTGTATTACAATGAGTAGAAACCTTCTGTGATCCAGATGAATAAGTATATGCAGGTAAGTGTCTGTCAGGTCTATGGAGGCCATAAAATCTCCTCTTTGTAGTATATCTAATATTAGTGTGTGCATGTAGTTATGTTACTGTGTGTGTATATTAGTGTATAGGTGTAAACATGTTAGTGTGTGTATCTATAAGTGTGTTAGTATGTTTATGTGTAAGTACAGCATGTTAGTGTGTGTAGGTATGTTCGTGTGTGTATGTACACTACTGTGTGTAAGAATGTTATTGTGTGTGTAAGTATGTTACTGTATGTGTGTGTAAGTATGTGTTATGGGTGAGAGAATGAGGTGTGATATGTGATAGATACGAGGAAGTGAGTTGTGATGTGTGAGATGTGATCGGTTTCAGAGAGTTATGTATGAAGTCATATGTGATGAGACTGGTGTGTGATAGGTGTGAGGTGCTATATATGTGAGGGAGTGATAGGTGTGAGGAAATGAGTTATTTTATGTAGTAGGTGTGAGGACATGAGTTGTTTTTAGTAGGTGTGAGGAATTTAGGTATTATCTGTCATTGGTGAGATTGAGTGAGGTGTGAAACGTGATAGATGTGAGAGTATTATGTGTGATATGTGTGAGGGAGTGATGTGTGATGATGAAGGGAAGATGTTTTAGTGAGGATCTGTATGTATATTGTTATGGAGGGGGTAAGAGTTCCCCTCAGCTTTACCTGCTCCCTCAAATCAGAAAGAGCTCACACTCCCCTGTTTAGTGTATGTAAGTATTTTATTGTGTGTGTAAGTATTCTGCTATGTGTGTAAGTATG
Organism: Spea bombifrons; assembly: GCF_027358695.1. NCBI lineage: Eukaryota > Metazoa > Chordata > Amphibia > Anura > Pelobatidae > Spea > Spea bombifrons. The sequence continues at coordinate 42,832,479 of NC_071087.1, read as the reverse complement.
TTAGTGTGTGTATAAGTACCGTATTTGCTCGATTAAAAGACGACGATTATAAGATGACCCCCTAAAATTTGAATATTAATTTAGGAAAAAAAGAAAAAGCCTGAATATAAGACTACGCTATAAGAAAAAAGTTTTACTAGTAAATATTAATTCACATGTAAACAATTTTTTCATATTTAATAAAAAATATGAGAAACATGTTTTTTTGTTTTTATTTCCTTTTATTTGCTAACCTGCCCCAGTTATGCACATCTGCCCCCCCAGAAATGCCTTATATGCCATTCTGCCCCAGAAATGCCTTATACCTCCCTATATGCCACTCTGCCTCCCTGATATGCCTCTTGACCCCCTATTTGCCACTCTGCGCCCCCAGATGTGCCTAATACCCCTATATGCCACTCTGCCCCCAGATATGACTTATACACCTCTATATGCCAGACTGCCTCCCTGATATTTCTTTTAACCCCCCATATGCCACTCTTACCCTCCCCCGACTTACCAGTGCTTCCCTAGACTTGTCCCCTGTGCTTCAGATTCCTTGTGTAGTAGTGGGGGCAGCCGGTGGAGTTCTGCACGATGCGCACAGACATCCTCCGCTACTGATGCTGCCAGCACTTCCACCAGGGCTTCTATGAATGAGCACCGGATTGTCATGTGATGCCGTTGCTCCGTCATAGAAGTCCCGGCAGAAGTGCCAGCAGCAGCGGAGGTTGTCTGCGCACAGACCTCCACTGGCTGCCGGAGAGGAATATCCAGGTCCCCTGCAGCGCTACGGGGGATCAGGATCTTAGTCTTGTAGTCAGACCCCTATTTGAGGTCTGATTAGAAGACAACATCGAATATAAGACAATGGTTATTTTTCAGGGCATTTGCTCTGAAAAAAAACCTCGTCTTATAATCGAGCAAATACGGTATATTTTCTGCTATAGGAATCTGTACTATTACTTTCTTCTGGGAAAATGAGAAAAACAATTATTGGAAAATGTCTAGTGTACAAATCTTTGATTTTGAAATCACTACATTAAATCCTTTCTTTAAAGAGCACATTTCTTTTCAACATACACCCACCAAGGAAATTGATTTCTAGTTGAATATATTTATTATGAAGCTAAATACTTAGCATATTAAAAAGCCCACAGGGAGATTACCAAAAATGCAACGCAAAAGTAAATCAGAAATTTAGTGGTATTGTTTTATGGCTCAAATATTTGTCACTAAAAGCTCCTTCAACTTTATTTTTCAATGAATTATTTATAAAATATTTATGCTTACAGCTGTTAGGCGAGAGCAAAGTCCTAAAATTGTTTAAACTGTAAGAAAAATTATGTTTTTTTGCTTCTAAAAAAATAAGTGTTGGTGCTTTATATTGCTAAAGCAAATCAAAAGTAAAGCCAATATAATTTGTACATTTACTGTAGTTTACTTGTGATGCACTTTGGTTTGCTTTATAAGAAAAATGTCACCAACACCTTTTGCAAAGCAAAAATGGAAAACAGTATTAATGTGTGTGAGTATAGTACTGTGTGTGCGTTACTGTGTATGTGACTATGGTAGTATGTGACTGTATATATTTGTATAAATAAGTTAATGTGTATAAGTTACAATGTGTTAGTGTGTATGTGTAAGTATGTTATTGTATGTGTAGGAGGAACTTGGGGGCCTCCACCGTAAGTCTCCAAAGGCGATTCCGGCACTGTTTTTGTGTAGTAGTAGTAAAACTATTCTAATTTAGTCATGGCTGTTACATTTTAGATCCCTTTTTGTGCCATTTTATATTGATCTCTATGGCTTCTAACAAATAACAAGCTGGCTCCCAGATTTGTTGGTCTGATGCCTAAGTTCTACACAAATTTGTCTAGCCCTGGACAAAGGCTTCGGACAATTGAACAGAACAGTCTTAAGAATCAATCGTATTAATTCTGTAGCATTTATTTGCTGTCCAAATGCCCATTAAAACACATTTGCATTTTTTCTGCCCAACCCCATGGTTCAAACAAATTAACGCAGCTCTGCATTTGCATGTTAGTGCTGTTCAGTTTCAAATAGGGACTTCTTGGTCAGATGAATACAAATTCCAGTTAGCAAACTCTCCAGCCGTAATAGCAAATTCTAGGACAATTATAATATGGCTGCTTGAAAAGAGTCAAAACCCATAGTAAAACCATGGGTTGTCTTCTTTACAATAAGATATAATTTAATGGATTGTTTTTTATATCTGTGACCAGTATTGAGTCCCACCATATTAAAAGCGATGCTCTACTTGTTGTAGTTGCCCTACAAGAGACAAAATGGATGAAAATCCTAGGCATATAGGGTGTTTCCAAATCAGCGCAAGTTAGTGAATATACCGTTTCTGCTCGATTATAAGACAAGGTTTTTTCCAGAGCAAATGCTCTGAAAAATCCCCCTCGTCTTATAATCGAGGTCGTCTTCTTATCAGACCTGATTCTGCTGGGGCCAGGCTGCTTACCGGGCTTTGATCTCAAGCAGCGTCCAGGAGAACAGGAAGCTAGCACAGTCTTCACATAACTCTGCCTCCCCCCTCCTTCCTTTGGGGGCGGGGCCAGAAAAGTTGCTCGCACAGCCGGACCCCTGCAGAAGTCTGCGAGTGGGAGATCTGCAGTTCAGGTAAGGGGGTGGGGGAGGGTTTTTGCACAAGTATGGAATGAATGAGTATTTAAATGTTTGTGAATGAGTGTGTGATAGCATGGATGTGTAAGGGGGGTGGGGGTGGTAGCATGGCATAGGGAGGCTGTAATCACACTACTATCATCCACAGGTTCCAGCATGTACTGGCTGCCTTGGCTTGATAGGAGTGTGATTGCTGTTAGCAGTTATATATATATATATATATATATATATATATATCTATATATATATCTCTCCAGAAATGCATTTTAACCCCCTATATGCCACTCAGCCCCATGATATGCCTTTTAACCCCCTATATGCCAGAGTGGCATATAGGGGTATAAGGCATATCATGGGGCAGAGGGGCATACAGGGGGTTAAAAGGCATATCATGGGACACAGTGGCATATAGGAGGGTATAAGACATTTCTGGAGGCAGAGTGGCATATAGAGGGTTAAAAGGCACATCATGGGGCAGAGTGGCAAATAGGGGGGTATAAGGCATTTCTGGGGGCAGAGTGGCAAGCCTGGGGGCAGGTTGGCAAATAAAAGGAAATAAAAAATATATATTGTTCTCAATCATAGCTTTTATTAAATATGAAAATTGGTTTACATGAATTAATATTTACTAGTAAAACTTTTTTCCTATAGGGTAGTCTTATATTCAGGCTTTTTGTTTTTTTCCTAAATTAATATTTTGATTTTGGGGGGTCGTCTTATAATCAGGGTCATCTTATAATCGAGCACATACGGTATTGTGGGTATTTTTTTTTTATTGGCTGTAGCTGCATTCGATTTATAAACATGCAAAACTGTGATTTTTATTTATTTTTTACTATTTTTTTTCATTTTATTCAAAATAACGCCTTACATTTTTTAATATGGTTTAATAAGAAAGCCCTACTTGTGCTGAAATAGACAAAATATAATATGTGTGGGTATACTAATTGAGAACTACGGACATCCTGGATGAACAGAGACATAGTAAAAACATGAAAATTGCTCCAGTCTTGTAGTGTGGTCCTTAAGAGGGTTAAACAGGTATATTTATGTGTATGCCATATCCGAAAAGAAAAAGTCTATTTATAACACAGTGTCCTTTTCTTAAGTTTCACATTACTTAAATTGAAAAAAATGCATGAGAATAATACTCATTCGAGTATGTGTTCTTGTATTGTTCTATAATATATTATTAGCAGGATGGCATGCACCTCCTACAGTATGGATGCACTCAGAAACAAAATCCAAGAGAAAATCTGCATAGTTATGCAGGACAACGTTTGCGTAATAATCTTACATTATATAGGAATATGACAGTGAATGTGGAGTTTAAACAAAAGCCACGGAAAGCTATATTTCACAGTATTCAACCTTTTAGCCCCTGTTAAATATACTCACATTTGAATGATATATTGCTTGCTTCTGTCTTTCCATTCCAATTATTTTTTATGTATGTTGTAAATTAGCATTAAATGACCCACATGAGCATTTAAATGCACACTATTTTCCTGCTGATGAATCTTATTTGAACTTTCTGTTACCGTTTTGTGTCATGCAATTGTGTTTCCCATTTTGCATTATATCAGTTGCATATTCTAACACAAGGGTAGCTTTTATGTATTCTGTGTAAATCAAATTCAAAAAGAGGAAAGCTCTACTTTTACCAGCCGCAGTATATTTTTGGGGCCACTAAATCCGCTAAACATCTTTTTCAATATGAGGAAGACCTCTAGGAAGATTCCCCAGACCCCACTGGCTGCAAACGGGAAAAAATTCTCAGCCCAGATCAATGAAATCATTTTTTATGGTGCACGTAGGTCAAGGACCTCAGAAAGACAATACAGCCTCTGGGCTTGGAAGTAGCTGGACAGGTAGGTGAGTCTGGGACACAAAGCTGGATCACGAATGTAGCCAAGGTCATACACAGGAGATCAGAATGAAGTACACAGAACTTTAGTTGCAAGCAGACTATCAGGAACCAATGCCAAACAATGCAAAGGCCCAGACTAAAGGGCAGAGCAGGTATAAAAGGGCAGGGCTAAACTCAGGTAACGTGGCTCAGCTGTCCCAAGTAATTAGAAAGGGGTGCTTCTGAGAGGGAAGGGTGGCCACTAGTGGCTGCAGGTAGACATGACAATGTTATAATTATCACATAGCCCAGGGTAGCAGGGAAGAATGCTGACATACATGAGTCATAATTTGTGTCCCCCCTTTCATATATACTGTACATAACTAATACAGCCATGTAGCTAGATTAATGAGAAAGTGGATTAAAGAAAGGGTGGAAAGATTAAAGACAAAAGGGAGGTAGACAGAAAGAGGAGAGATACACAGAAATGTGAGAGATAGGGGAAAAGGGTGAGGTAAATAAAGAGAAAGGAGAGAGATGACGAGAAAGAGGAATAATGGAAAGAAGAAGGAGAGATAATGAGAAGGGATCAAAGAGAAGGGGGATAAATAAAGACAAAATGGCCAGTTCTGGGGCTGGTCCTATGTGTGCAGTCTGGGGATAAATAATCAAGGGATAAAGTCCACAAATAACTAAATCCCCACTCATCCCATCATGTTCACAGTGAAATTAGAGTTAACTATAACATTAATACCCTATAGGGAATCATGGAGCTCCCCTTTGCCTCCATCCGGTGCCCAGTGGGATTGCAGTGTTAAAATAACAGTTAACCATTAAAAAAAGGAATGGTGCCCAACCATAGCCCCTGTCCAGCCGCAGGATGATGAGGGTTAAAAACAAAATTATAAAAATTCCTACAGGTCTATCCAATTAACCCATTTGGTGCCAAGAGGCTATACAGTGAAAACATTGTCCATCTAGTGAGAAAAAATGTGTGTGATTGCATGTGTGTGTGAGCATGGCTGTCTAATTGTGTGTGTATGTGAGTATGGATGTGTAGGTTGTGTTTGTGTGTGAGCATGGATGTGTAGGTTGAATGTGTGCATGTGTGTTAGTGAATATGAGTGTTTGCAAGTTTGTGTATGTGTGTTTACATAAGTAAGCCAGAGTATATATTGGGGGGAAAGGGGCAAAAAAGGCACAGACAAGTTGGTTGGGAGCAATGATGGCACAGACAAGCTGTCTGAGGGCAATGAGGGCACAGATAAGCTGTTTTTCGGGAACGCTGACAAGCTGGGGCAAAGATGACACAAACAGGCTGTTTGGTAGTTAGTTCACCTGTTTGGGGTGAAAGTGGCATTGTGGGACATGTTGCTTGGTAAAGTTGGGGGCCCAGGGCTGTTTTTGCATCAGGGCCATGTGGTTTTCTGCTTTTTAACCTACTTTATTTAATTGATGATTAGATTCAACAAGGCTGTCAGTAATCATGCCTGAACGTGTATAGTGAAATTAAACTAAATTATCAATCCAATTTGGTTAACTCTGGGGCAATTACTTTTTACACAGGGCCAGGCAGGGGATATAGCTTTTTCTTCTATGCATAAAATCATCATTTAAAAACAACATTTTTTGCAATCAAGAAATTGGAAAGGGGACAAAAAAAATCACAGCACTGTAGCAATCTTTCTTCTGCTATCCCTCTTTCTCCAGCCATGTCTCCCTCTCTCCTTGTCTCCCAGCCTGGAGCTTGTCTGGAGTCATTAAAGTGTTTTAAACAGTGAAGTATCCAAAACCATTTAGTAAATATAAGTCTATGTTGACATCATAATTTACTTACCCACAGTAGTGCCAACCTGCTTAAATTTAATTCAGGTTTTTAGGATAGGTTTCAATGTGTCTTTGAGTGTGGAATGTTTGGGGGTGCTGATGAGTTATACTATTTGTATCTATCAAAGACAAGAAATAATGACCAACAAAAAAAGAATATAAAGCTTAGATATGGTCTAATTATATTTCATGTAGTCAATGCAATATAAATCATTATTTTTACAAAAAGAAAACATAAGCAATACAAATGATGCCATTTAAGATGTTTAAATGGACATTTTTAAGTTATTGGACCAAGACTAAAGGTCTTTCTGCTTAAAGGTCATAGTGTGAATATAACTGAGGTAAAATAAGGATATGTCTATTAAATGTAACCTTTTTCATAATACCAGCAAGGATTTTAAGTATTGATCTAGGCAAATGCAATGAAAAATCATTGTGCAAAATTAAGCAATTATTTTTGACAACTGAAATACACTCACAGATTATTTGTACCTCAAATTATGAACAATAATTTCTATTAGTTCATGCATGTTAACTCATACCCATTTTCCACCATTTATTTTCGACTTGATATATTTTGCACACTAATTGGTTCTGCTAAGGAGATTATAACAGGAGCTGATTCGTTAAACACTGTATTGTGGCTGGTAATATGCATATACATACACAACATGTATCACTTCAACAATAAAAGTGCTTGTTTTTAACAAAAAACAAAGTTCTAGATTTTTTTTACTTGATTTGACAGCATGTAATATCATGTTGCTGTGAATTGCTGTGAATTTAATAACAGTAAAGACAAATTAAAAAAAAAAAGATGCACATAAAGTGTGTAGTTGTGAATGCAGAGCTGCAATAGAGTATAGCATATCTTGAATTCAAATGTTGTCATCAGAAAAGGTGAACTGCTTTTGTCCTAAGTTGAGAAATGTGGAGTTTGACGTTATCGGTCTCCCATAAAGCTGAGAGGTGTGGAGAAGGAGATTCATAGACACTGTGATGTCAGAGGGAGTGTATCTTCCTCAGGTGTTTCGATTTTCCTTAATTGTTTATTTGCGTCCTCCATATTGGATGCTGGAACGCATTCTTTTGCTTGTGAAATGCATGCGCCTGCCATTTTGTGAGGGGGAGCGCATGGTGAAACGCACGCGTCGGCCATCTCGGATGGTGTATAACATGTGTCTGCTGCTTCAGGATTCAGTGTGGAGACTATCTGGCCTGGAGGCATTGAAGAGAGGGCTCCTGCGTGGGACCTACTATTACCTTCTATTTATTAGGCACCCACAAATTACTTAGCACTGTACAATGGATCAGTTAATACACATAACAAATATACATTAATACATACAGATTAGACTTGGTTGCCAGCAGAAAATTCGTGTTTGTTTTCAGGGGCAAAATTTTCTTCTCTTTCAATGAAATTCAAGCGTCTCTGTCGTATACGGAAATCATATTCGTCAGTCCAGTTGCCATGGAAACAAGAAATAAACACGTACAGTGAAGGAAAAAAAATAATTTGATCCCCTGCTGATTTGGTACGATGATCAGTCTATAATTTTAATGGTGGGTTTATTTGAACAGGATAACAACAACAAAATCTAGAATAACGCATAATGAGTTATACATTGACTTGCATTTTACTCAGTGAAATAAGTATTTGATCCCCTATCAATCAGCAAGATGACTGGCTCCCAGGTGTCTTTTATATAACAAGTTGAGATTAGACTCTTAAAGGGAGTGCTCCTAATCTCAGTTTGTTACCTATATTAAAGACACCTGTCCATAGAAGCAATCAACCAGATTCCAAACTCTCCACCATGGCCAAGACCAAAGACCTGTCCAAGGATGTCAGGGACAAGATTGTAGACCTACACAAGGCTGGAATGGGCTACAAGACCATCACCAAGCAGCTTGGTGAGAAGGTGACAACAGTTGGTGCGATTATTTGCAAATGGAAGAAACACAAAATAACTGTCAATCTCCCTCAGTCTGGGGCTCCAAGACCTCACCTTGTGGAGTTTGGGTTAGTATACAGTGATAGGGGTTATGCTGCATTATTGTCAATGTCTGGCTCAATTTATAGTTATAGGGATTATGCTGTACCACTGTCAATGTGTGCCTCAGTATATAATGATAACAGTTATGCTGTTCCACCGTCAATGTGTTTCTCAGTATAGAGTGATAGGTGTTATGCTGTACCAAGATCAATGTGTGTCTCAGTATATAGTGATAAGTGTTATGCTGTACCACCGTCAATGTCTGCCTCAGTATATACTGATAGGTGTTATGCTGTACCCCCGTCAATGTCTGCCTCAGTATATATAGTGATAGGTGTTATGCTGTACCACCTTCAATGTCTGTGCCAGTATATAATGACAGAAGCTATGCAGTTTTAAAGTGTGTGTGTGGGGGGTGCCACATACAGGTATATGAATATGTATATATAAGTGTATATGTCAGGATCCACCCTGCCTGCCAGGACTATGCACTAATTATTTACTACTTATTGATGCTCATGTTGTTTTACAACCACTAGTGGCCGCCCCTCTCTCTCTGGAACACCCAGACCTCGTTATTGCAAGCAGCTGGGCCTTGTTACCTGGATCACCCTGCCTTTATGAACCTGCCCTGTCCTTCAGTCAGGGCCTTTGTATTGAAGTTTGTGGACCAGTCTGCTGTGGCTCTGCACCTGTACCGTTCCTGGTTACCTGCTTTTTGTCCTTATCCAGTGGACTCCCTGCTTTGTGTCCTTATCCAGTGGACTTCCTGCTTTGTGTCCTTATCAAGTAGACTCTGTGCCTTTCGTAACCTTCCAAGTGGGCTCCGTGCCTTTCGTACAGTTCCAAGTGGGCTCCCTGCCAAAAGACTTATCACCGGTATTTATTTATCCTGCCATACATCCGGTTTCTTGCTAACAGACTGTATAACCCTTATTTGCTTGTCCTGTCATAATACATACAATATATTAAATTACTTCGATTTCTGCTTGTATTGTCTTTGTTTGTATAATAATGCATCCGGTTACAGACCGGACTCCAAGTATCTCCTGCACATGGGCTCCTACCCGACCTGATTACCCGAGTCCTGAAAGTATATGAGCATAAATGTCTATGTATAAGTGCATGTGAGCATGGATGTCTGTGCATAACCCTTACGAAAAATTACTGCAGTTTTTCTGAAGTAATACTGCAGTTTTTTGGACATTAAAAAACTGCAATACTGTACTTTTACTGCAGTATTACTGCACATTTACTGCAGTATTACTGCACATTTACTGCAGTTTTACTGCATTTGTACTTTACTGTACTGCAGTTTTACTGCACATTTACCGCACTTTTTTTTTTAACCCCTTCGCGACCTTTGCCGGTTCAGGACCGTCATGACATGAAGGTCACTAAACGACCTTTGACGGTCCTGAACCGTCAAAAAGTTAAATAAGCTTAGAAAGTGATCAACGATCACTTTCTTCGCTTAAACGGCATTACTGTAATGCCTCGATGTCGAGGCATTCAGCAAGGCTGAGATCGGCATCGGGGGCCATGTCTGGCCCCTCCCCGAGGCGTCAACAGCCGCCATACATTGTATGGCGGCGGACGCCCGTTTTAAAAGCATTTAGGAGGCCATCAACGATCACCTCCTAAACCTCAATGGTGTCGCTGGAATGCCTCGATCAGGAGGCATCCAGCGACACCAAACACTTACCTCTGGGTGGGGTGTGACCGCTCCGGAGAGCGGTCACAGCCGCAGCTGCCGGTGTTCACAATGTGATTAGTAAAATATTCAAAAAAAAATTAAAAAAAATGGAAAAAAATAAAAGTTCTAACATTTAAAATTAATTATGCAGTGATGTCACTAGATGAACCATCCAGTACCAGCAAAATGTGTAAAAAAATAAAAAAAAATAAAAAAAGTATTACAAAATAAAATAAAAAAAATAAAGTTTATTATTTTGAGCAAGTGCTAAAATTTCTCAAAAATCTCAACAAAGAGTTAAAATAAAAGCACTTCAAATACCCAAGGGGTGTCTAATATAAAAAAAAACGGCTGATGGGGTAAATTGGAGTGGCCGAGCTCAAAGATAGGGCATAGGTACAGACTTTCCAAAATGGACAAAAAAAGCGCACTTCCCAAATGTGGCATTTTAAATCTCAAACAACACGACAAATCCATGCATGTCGGGTATCACTGCACTCAGGAGATGTCCCTGAACACACATTGGGGTGTTGTTTGACAGTGGCATATACCAGGACCTGTATATCTATAACTAAAGTACAATTTGTGTGAAAAAAAAATTAAAAAAAAATTACTATTACAAACTTTGACAAAGTGTAGTTGTATAATTGGTGCATGGAAAGGGTTAAAATAACAGCATTTGGAACACCCTGAGGTGTCTAGTTTTCAAAAATATATGGTTTAAATGGGTTAAATTGAGTTAACCGGCTTCAAAGATATTCCAAAGAGGAGATGGAGGCAGAATGACCAAATGACCACCTGAATTACGCATGCCCCAAAAGTAGCCTTTTACCAGCCAAACAATCTGACAAACCCATGCATGTGGGGTATCGCTGTACTCAGGAGATGTTCCTGAACACACATTGGGGTGTTGTTTGACAGTGACATATACCAGGACCTGTATATATATATATAACTAAAGTACAATTTGTGTGGAAAAAAAAATAAAAAAAATTACTATTACAAAGTTTGACAAAGTGTAGTTCTATAATTGGTGCATGGAAAGGGTTAAAATAATAGCATTTGGAATACCCTGGGGTGTCTAGTTTTCAAAAATATATGGTTTGAATGGGTTAAATTGAGTTAACCGGCTTCAAAGATGTTCCAAAGAGGAGATGGAGGCAGACTGACCAGATTTGTTAAAAAAGATTTGGAAATCATAAAACGCTGCTTGTACTTATTGCCCTATAACTTACAAAAAACAGCAAAAAAACATAAAAACATTGGGTATTTCTAAACTCAGGACAAGTAGTAGAATCTATTTAGCTAGTTTTTTTACTTGCTTTTTTAGGTGATTAAAAGATTTTTCAAATAAAAGTCATAAAATGTGTTCTATTTCAATTTTTCACCATGTTTTTTTTATTTTTTTTTATAGTAAATAAGATGATACGATCAAAATAATGGTATCTGAAAGCCCATCTTGTCCTGAAAAAAACAATATATAACTTATGTGGGTACACTAAATGGGTGAGGAGAAAATTACAGCTAAACACAAGCACCACAAAAGTGTCAAAACAGCCTCGGTCCCACAGGGTACAAAACGAAAAATGAGCCCGGTCCTTAAGGGGTTAATATTGCAAACCTGCAGTTGTACTTCAATGTACTGTAGCTTTATTGCATTTGTACAAAAATAACTGCAGTAAAACTGCAGTACAGTGAAGTACAAATGCAGTAAAACTGCAGTAAATGTGCAGTAATACTGCAGTAAAAGTGCAGTATTGCAGTTTTTTCATGTCCAAAAAACTGCAGTATTACTTCAGAAAAACTGCAGTAATTTTTTTGTAAGTGCATGTGAGTGAGCATAGATGTGTTTGTAAGTGGCGTGAGATGGAGTGTGTGTTAGAATTATTGTGTACGTTTGTGTTAGTGGGTATAAGTAAATTTGTGCCCTTATTTTATGCTTTATTTGTTCTTTAAAATTGTCTTCTGTGACTACACTTTTAGATGTTTTACATTTACCTGCTATTTTACTCCATTGCCTTATCGCATTCTTCCAGTTTTCTTGATTTACTTTTAACCATGGCTTATTTTGTAATCAGCAATCTCAATATGTGCTTATTTGCCTTGATTTGTGTATGCGCATTGCATATTTCTTCTGATTGAATATTGTCTACAAAGATGATTACCACCCAATTTAGTGTACATATTTCTTAAAATTCCAAGAAAAATACAAATGGTTAAGCATGACTATTATACGTTGGTGAGCCAAAATTGGCTAATTATGCAAAAAAAATAACAGTAAAGACAATTTTTTTTAAAAAAAAGATGCACATAAAGTGTGTACTTGTGAATGCAGAGCTGCAATAGAGTATAGCATATTTGGAATTCAAATGTTGTCATCAGAAAAGGTGAACTGCTTTTGTCCAAAGTTGAGAAATGTGGAGTTCGACGTTATCGGTCTTCCATAAAGCTGAGAGGTGTGGCTGTTTTCATCAAGTTCAGCTCTGATTTGAGTTTCCATTCAACTGTTGTTTAGTCTCAGTAGGGTCTTGTTATGTGAGTTGGCAGTAAGGCCTTTCTAGGGTTTCCTCCTGGCTGGTATTTTACCGGCACAGCCGGTAATCAACATTTTGAAGCTGTTGCCAGCATCAGTAAAATACCAGCAATGCAAAAGCCATTATTTTTTGTGCAGTGGGGACTCTCACACATTTTCTGGGACAGTTGCCAAGTCAGGCAGGCTTATTTAGCATATTTGCCAGCATTCGCAGAAAATGTAGTTAAGGTTCGATGTGGCTCCAATAAATGTATCAGGCACTGCTTATTAAGTAGACTTGTGCATTCCAATACATACGAACTTTACGAGTTCTGGTAAAGTTGACAATTTTTATGAATGCCCTGAAAACGAGGCCAAACCTCCATTGAATTGGACGAAAATGAAGCAAAAAGCATCTTCTTCTGCGTCTTCTTCATCTTCTCCCTTCTCTTCTATATTCTATCATCAATCTTTAATCCTTAATCTCATTTCTTTGTCTTAGTAAATCAAGAAAACCTAGCAACTTCTGTCAAAATAGGGGTGCTGCGGTGACATCCTCCTCGATCCCCCGATCCTCAGTTCAAGTGGGGGCAAAATGATGTCACGTCATTGTCCCGTCCTCTCTCCCGATTGGAGGATCGAGGAGGACGTCACCGCAGCACCACCATTTTGGCGGAAGTTGCCTGGTTATATCCACGGAGATGTGGGTGAAGAGAAGAGAATGGAGAAGGTAGAAGATGCAGAAGATGCGGAAGTGGTCGGCAGAAGTGTTCGGCAGAGAAGGTAGGGAAACACAGTGAATGTGGGCACAGAGCAACGAATATCGTTCCTGAATTAAAAACCGCAAAACCGAATGGACAGGGAAGGAAATTTGTGGTACAAAAACAAATGGCCCAAAAAATGAACCAAAAAATGTGTCCAAATCATTTTTGGCCCATTTGCACATGTCTATTTTTAAGTATTAGAAAATACATCAAATACATAAAGTACAAATCTCAGGGGTTCTATGGACCTCAAGCTTCTTCTGCTGGGAGGCTGTTTCACATATCCACCACTCCCTCAGTAAAGTTAGTCTCATGGGTGCATAATTAATATGGAAATGATCATTTACAATTTTAGTGCCTCTACAGACATGTCATGTTATAATTTGGGGTAGCTTATATTGCAGCCACTGAGTATGCCACAATCCCTCCCATTTCTCCTGTCCTTTTTTTTCTCTGCAGCAGAACACACTCTCACATACTGACCCTTCTCCCACCTCTCCTGTCAACATTTGTCTCTGGTTCTGCAAAGAGAGATCAGAGGAGACCAGAAAATGGCAGGAGATGGTAAGGGAGCAGTTGGGGGCAGATACAAGCCAGGGGGAGAGTGCAGAGTGTAGAGTGCACAAAGTTTGTTTCTGGGTAAAAAAGCCCCGTTTCCCAAAGCTAAGGAAACAGAATTTTTTGTCCGAAAGCAAATGAGCCAAAAGCGAACAAAAAGCTAATCTCCCAAGACACCTCTATGATGTCTGGGCCCCTAACCAGCTTGTCTGCTACATATTTTGCACCCAAATGGCTTGTCTGAGACAACAAAAAGATTAGTATGGCTGGTGGTGCTGAGTGGGGGTTATCTGGGTTGGGGTGCCCAGACCATTTATTTTGTAAGGGGCCCCAAAACTACTAATGGCGGACCTGGGGAGCAGCAAGCTGGCAGAATATGCAAATGATTATGCGGATGGTGTGCTGTGTGCATGTGTGGTGCCAACAGCAAAAGAGGTAAGAATGGGCCTCAGTCTCCAGAAGTGCGAGTGTGGACAGGGAATTAAAAAAAAAAACAACAACAACAAGTGTAAGGCAACGTGTAGCATGATTTTATTGATGATTTATAAGTATTGGCCTCAGAAGCTCAGAAGTCTAGACACTAGATAGAACATTTTAAATCATAAGAACATCATTATCCTCAGTTGCATAATGTGGTAGATGGTCTTCTGTGTCACACATCAGTATCCCAGAACCTGTTCAGCCAAATCTTCACCCTGACTGTTACCAAATGGGGAGACTCCAAAGGGACAAACAGGGCAGGGCAAAAAACAGCGTCTGAGTAGAAAAATGTCAAAAGCTTGAGTAATCGTAGTAGTGCAGGATTTACTAAATGAGGTATCAGAGGAAAGTCAAATTTGGTACACGTAGGCGGTAGACATAATAGCCAGGTCAATACACGGAGAGGGTTGTCATATTAGCCAAGTTGGTACATGGGAATTCACAGAATAGGAGAGATCAAGAAATACATCTTAACACAAAAACCCCACTAGGGTGTTTTTTTGTAAAGCACATCTATTCCATTAATTCTTAATCTTTTAACAAATGCCTTCCAATTGTGTCAATACCAACCTACAATACCCCACATCATATACGCCAGGGCAAGCACCCAAACATGTACCGGCTTACACATCTTATACTTTTAAGGACCCTGGACTCCTGTGTCTCATTTACAGCTCCACTTCTAAAGCTGGGGTAAATCTTTCTTGCTTAGTGCCTCCTCCTATCCCCTTTGGTGTTTGTTTGGTCATTGTGAGGTCATGGCAATATATATTTGAAAACAGCAAAAACCTGTATTTGACTGAAATGTTGTCTTTGAGGATAGTCCTGATGCATATTTATTATTTTTCAAACACAAGCTTACTGTTTCCTGAGATGTAAGGAAAGTTGAAATGTACATGTGAGCTTTAATTTGGTGGAATGCCATTCAATGATTCATGAATGAGCTTTTTCCATTCTGTCTTTATTAACATTAATGAGTTCAGTTTGATTGCAATAAACTGTTTAGTAAAACATGCCAGCCATAAATACAGTAAGTAATTTACATTTTACAGGAGTAAATCAATGACAATTGCAGGGAGTGCCTTATTATCACATTTAGTAATTAATCGAGCAATATAAGGCAATTGATGGCACTAATTTGTTCATGTGAACAATATAAATGCTGGTGGTTATGTGGTGTTCAATTTGCTGCTTCATCCATATATTTGAAAAAACTACAACTTGTAAGAAAATCAAGATTCAGTCTCACTGGAAAAAGATTACTTTGAAGAGATGGTTTTGAGAACATGAAGAACATACAGCATGTGATCGTATAGCTTCTTAACAAACAAAGATATTTAAGGGATTTATTCACTATAAAGTGTACCTTTCTTGAATAAAAATAAGTCGACCAACTAATGCATTTCACAGGATTAACTCAAGGTTCCTGGAGGAAACTACTCCTTCACAGTGCATGGCTTTTGCAGTTAGTTAAAATTTCCAATTCACAAAATGTATTGGAGAAACTCCTAGACGACAAGAACTATGCTGCATGTGTTTGTTTTCTAGCATTACCATGTTTAGGCTGGAAGATCAGAGATCAGCTTGTTATATAAATAGAAAAAAAAATGGGAAAAGATAATAAAGTGAGGTTCCTTCTATTCCTATTTTGTTATAATACGGTAAATCCCCAAATCCTCTAATAGATATGATTAGCAACGTTAACAATAGACCAAAGTGAATTACGTAATTAATCCACAATAAATCTTTTAAACCTATCATTAAAATTAAGGATTTAAAAAAAAACCTCCTTCTAGATTAACCATAAATTCTATAGATGGATTGATTTTTCTCTAATCACATACATGCAAATACTAAAAACATTCTTAGTAGAAAGTCTTAAGTGTTATTATTAACACTCTAATGTTGCTGTCCCTACTGTGAACATACTGTGAAATGTTGAAATCTCATCCTTTAATAAGTATTAATAATTATCATATTTCCATGTTTATTAGTGTTTTGTAGTCAGTTTTCACTAAAGGGGCACTTCAGCTACCATGTTTACGTTAATGCAAATGATGCAAACTGCCTTTCATTTTTAATGCTTTGTGGCTTGCAAATGCTTTTGTCCCTTTGCCCGTTCCTTGGCTATTTTCTGTGCAGGAGGTCTCCATACACATGATATACTCACGGCCAGTCACCTCCTGTGTTGGCTCATCAAATGCTGCTGTTCTTTCCTCTGTGTGCACGCATAGAAAATGCTTACTTTGATTTAATTTGGAGCACTTTCCTAACACTGGTTAGCTGGTACCACTGCTTCAGTTCAGCAACCAGATCAGTAGCAAGAAACATCAGACCATGGAAGAAGAGGGCAGCTGCAGCTTTTATCTCAAGAAATAGTTTTCTTCCTTTTATATTTGAAGAATGGCTTTTACTCAAGTTGGGCTGTCATGGATAATAAACCAACTCTTTAGTTAATGTTGTGTGTGTATACGCATACCTCCCAACATTTCAAAATGTGAAAGAGGGACACATTTTTTTTCTCTTTTAAATCTCGCGGAACTGATACAAGCAGTTGCACTTTACAATGTCGCGCTTGCATCGCCACTTAAAATTTAGGGGCAGTTGTGGTTGATGGGGTCTTCAGCGTTAATTTGGGGGAAGTTATGGCTAATAGGATGTTTAGGGCACGTGTGGCATGTCTGGGAGGCAGTGTGGCATATCAGGGGAGGACGGAGTGGTGTATCAGGGGGTATAAGGCATATCAGGGGGCACAGTGGCATGTCTGGGGAAGATGGAGTGGCATATCTTGGAGTAGAGTGGAGTGGCATATGTGGGAGGCACTGTGACAAGCCTGGGCTCAAATGTGCATAACTGGGGGGGGGCAGGTTGGAAAATAAAGACAAGAAATGCATTTTATCAAAGTTTTTTTGTTTATGAAATTATTTTAAATAAATGAAAAATTTACATTTATTTTTTTTATCCGCTTTATCGAAAAAGCCAACTAATCGATTATGAAAATATATTGCAGATGCTAGCTGTAAACTAAAATTCCCATGATTCTCAGCCAGCCAGGTGTCCACCATAATGCTGGCTGAGCATCATTGGAAGAGTAGTCCACAGCAGCAAAGATTTTTTTTTAAATTACAAAAAGCTAATGTTAGCCTTCCTCCCAGAACCCTTACACACTGCCTTTACACACACCTGCCCATAAACACACATATACACATACACTGCCTTTACACACACACACATATACACATTGTGACAGTGTGAACCCCAGGGAGATGATTAGCATGGCATCTGAGTACAGCTGCTATGCAGATTATACATATGGATCCCTGGGGTGGAGCAATTGGAGAGCAGGGTGGGCCAATGCTCCATTCCCCCATTCTGTGGAAACTCCATGCCGGGTTTTCCAGGAGGCAAGAAATCTGCAGGATCCGGTCCGGGATTTCTATGAGGCCGGCGTCAGGCCCAGGTGCTGGGCATTAAAAACCCCTGGAGCCTGATACTCAGGGAGACTGTTGGGGGAAGAGGAAGTTCCCTGTGCTCCCAGAGCAAGGAGAGGCCCTGAAGAAGACAATCCCTGAGCCAAGTGAGGCAATACCTGCCTGGACATTTTGTGTGCTGTCTGGGGGAGGTTTTCCAGAGCCTGGCGTAGCTGGGTCTGGCTGGGAGGTTGAGATAGTGGGTGATTAGGCTGGTCAGTCTGGACCAGCGTAGTTTAGTTAGAGAGGGCTCCAATTGGGAGCTAGGTTTTCGTTTTATGATTTGGTTTTGGGGTTTGAGCGATTAAAAATAAAGCGCTATTTTGTTCAAAGCTGCTGTTCCTGACTCTGATTGCCCTAGAGGACTGTGCTTAGGACCCCTAAAAAGTGACATGAGTGGCCCTCATGCTACAGGGTTTGTCACAACATACACTGTCCTTACACACACAAATACACATACACTGCCCTTACACACACACACACACACATATACACACGTGCACTGCCCTTACCCACACACATACATGTACACTGCCCTTACACACACACATACACTGCCCTTACAAACACACACATATATACACACACACTGCCCTTACCCACATACATACATGTACACTGCCCTTACACACACAAACATGCACGTACACTGGCTTTACATACACACATATACATGTATACTGCCCTTACACACTATTATGATGGGGTCAGGTGAGGAAACCAGTACGCAGGGATAGGGGCGAGGAGTATAGCCTAAAGTAAGCAAAGTCCAACAACAGGTATCAGGACGAGAGCAGTCGGGTAGCAAGCAAGGTCTGGCAACAGGTATCAAGTTAAGCATAGTCAGGTAGGGAAGCAAGGTTCGGCAACAGGTATCAAGTAGAGAGTAATCAGGTAACAAGCAGGGTCCGGCAACAGGTATCAGGTAAGAGTAATCAGGTAACAAGCAGGGTCCGGCAACAGGTATCAGGTAAGAGTAATCAGGTATCAGGCTTGAGAGAAGTCAGGTATCAGGCAAGGTTCGGCAACAGGTATCAGGTAAGAGTAATCAGGTATCAGGCTTGAGAGTAGTCAGGTATCAGGCAAGGTTCGGCAACAGGTATCAGGTAAGAGTAATCAGGTAACACAGGGAGCTCAACCGTTAAAACAACCGAGCACTGAATGAGTATCAGTGCTCGGCTTTTAAATGTGCCGCTTCCCCAGACCCTGCCCCCTGCCGTGCTGGTGTCCAATAGACATTCCGGCGTCTCCACAGGGGAATGAGAGAGGAAGGGGGCGTGGCGTGCAGCACCATGCACGTCCTTCTCTCTGTGTCGGTTCGTTACTACGACCCGCCGTGCTCGGACACCGTGAGGCATCGGTGCCGTAGCGATCCGGCTCACCAGGGGGATCGAGGACGTAGGAGGACCGAGGAGGTAAGTGTCGGGTACCCGCCAGTCGCGGGTACTCGGGAGACATGCTGCGCACGGGGCTGTGACACACACACACACATTTACACGTACACTGCCCTTGCACACACATATACATGCATATACATGTACATTGCCCTTACACACACACATATACACTGCCCTTACACACACATATACATTGCCCTTACACACACATACATACACATACACTGCCCCTACACACCAGCTAACACATACCTATACTGCTCTTACACACACACTGGCCCATACACACACAAGCTTACAAACACATACATAAACATACACTGCCCTTACACCCCTTTCTCCCCATCTCTTACCTCTTCCACCATCCTTCTGCCTTCATCCTTCTGCCTCCATCCTGTGGTGGGAGTGCGAGGCCTGTCACTTCAGACCTCGCTTTACTGCTCCCTCATCACTACGCGCCGGCTATTGCTGCAGAGCGCAGGGATGATGACATATCCCCACGCTCGACATTATTTGCTGGCGGGTAGTGATTAGGGAGCAGTAAAGCGAGGTCTGAAATGACAGGCCTCGCGCTCCCTAATGTTGAGCCGACTAGAGGGAGATTGTGATCTGTGTGCGTCTGTGTGCCCCCGTGCAGCTGTACCTGAGGTGAGTATCGCTCTCGCCCTTCCTCTGCCCCTGTGAAGCGGGACAGAGGAAGGGATAGGCAGGACAGCGGGACACAGACCCCAAATCGGCACTGTCCCGTCTAAATCACGACAGTTGGGGGCATGTCCTGTTCCTTTTCCTTCTTTTCTTGTAGATGGATGCTATACATCCTTATTGGGAAGACCAGTGTTCCAATGTCATTTACAACATTGGGTTATACTTACCCCTTTGGGAGACCTCCTGCCTGCACTATAGCATATCCTGAAGCTGTTGTCATTGTAGGCTTCTTTTTAGATTTCAAAAGCAGCCCACCTGATTCATCTTTTTTTTATACTTTGATCAAGACCCCATTCAAATGCTAAATACCGTAATATATATACCGTATATTCCGGCGTATAAGACGACTGGGCGTATAAGACGACCCCCAACTTTTACAGTCCAAATATAGAGTTTGGACTATACTCGCCGTATAAGACTACCCCTCTACCCAGCGTACAACAACCAGCCAATCACGGCAAGCGATGTACCTTACCGGTGATTTGCTGGTTGATTTGCTGACATATACATACATGCACTGCCCTTACACACACACATATAATATATATATCTATATATATCTCTACACATATGCCTGTCCATACATACACATTTATACACTGCCCTCACCACACACCCCTGCCTTTACACACACATGTATATGTATATGAATATGTATATATATATATATATATATATATATATATATATATATATATATACATATTCATATACATATACATGTGTGTGTAAAGGCAGGGGTGTGTGGTGAGGGCAGTGTATAAATGTATATATATATATATATATATATATATACACACACACACACGTATGTATATATATATATATATATATATATATACACACACACGTGTGTGTGTGTGTGTGTGTATATATATATATATATATATATACACACCAGTATATATATATATATATATATATATATATATACACCACACACACACACACTGTTGTGTATATATATATATATATATTTCTCCCCCCTTTGTCCCTTTCTCCCCATCTTTTACCTTATCTTCTGTCTTCTTTCTTCCATCCAGTTGTGGGAGCCCGAGGTCTGGCACTTGAGACCTCGGCTTCCCTGCTCTCTAATCACTACGCGCCGGCTATTGATGCCGGGCGCCGGGACATGACGTCATCCCTGCGCTCGGCATCAATAGCCGGCGCCTAGTGATTAGAGAGCAGGGAAGCCGAGGTCTCAAGTGCCAGACCTCGGGCTTCCCTGCTCCCTCATCACTACGCGCCGGCAATTGATGCCGGGCGCCGGGACATGACGGCATCCCTGCGCTCGGCATCAATAGCCGGCGCGTAGTGATTAGAGAGATTGGTGGCTTCGTGGGAACCTCCGGCTTGGTAAGTACCCGGCGTATAAAACGACCCCCCACTTTTAAGAAGATTTTTTGGGGTTAAAAAGTCGTCTTATACGCCGGAATATACGGTATATATATTAATAACAACAATCATACAAAAGCATTGCCAGATTTGTTTTACATAGATTTGTGGTGGATTTTTCTTTAACAACTCTAAGGACACTCTTATTGATGCCTGTATTAAAATGTAAAGTGTTCCAGTTGCTTACCACCTTCTTATTAAAAAATACTGCACGTTGTTGAAGCTGTATATGCTTTCTCACTTATTGAGAAATGTGGCCTTTTATCATTTTGCAAGTCTATGAGATAAACAGCTCTCTTGGCGTCAGATGGCAAATGGAACATAACAAGGTTTGAAGTTCACCAACAGATGCATGTGCTCCACTTTGCCTATCCCTCCCTTATGTTGACCTTGAATACATGTGCACATAATAATAGCATTGCCTCTCAGATGCCTTTTCTGGAGAGTTAATGAAGGCACGTTGGCTAAATGCCAATTTAATTATTCTTTTTATTAATTTGGTGTGCTTTGTTGAACCTTTGTCAGTTTAATGACTGATTTCAAGCAATGCTATCATCAGTAACATTTGATTCACATTGTACATAGATTTCCTTCATGTTTGACAGGCAGTTATGAGAAATATCAACCTTCATGATTTGCTTTACTTTATGTCATAACATCACAATTCTCCTAACATGCGTAGGTGCTCAGCTGGGGGATATATGTTATTTAAGACAAAAGAGGGAAGCAATAATGTTGTCAAAGTGGTAAACTATTACATTCAATAAGCTATTGTCAGATGGGTGATGCTTTAATGTTAGTTGAGTGATCTCTACTGCAGAAGTCTTTTATCTTAAGGCTGCAAGATTTGGAAAATTCTATTGACATTGATAAAATTGAAAAAAATATTCAATATTCAATAAGCTCAGGCCAAAACAGAGAAGGAAAAGAAATCCAGAGCCTTCTCACCCTAGCCATAAAGTAAAAATAAATAGATGCTACAGTGATAAATAATTTGCAAAATGTACGTCAAAAAAGGTGGTAAAGTGGCTAAGGTAGCCAAAATATGATTTGGAAAGGTACTGCGCCTATCCCACGAAGCTCCATCCAGGCCTCATGGGATGGAGGATGATGTGCGTTTACACAAAAATAAAATAAAATGTTTGTAAACAAATAAACATCCCTACATACCCACCATCTTTATCTCCCAGACTTTTTTTTGCTGTACTGACCAAAGACAGAGTGGCGGTTATTTCTAGTGCAAAAAGGAGGTCAAAAAAGTGGTGCACGTTTTTTAACATATGCAGAGCATAGTTCTTCTTAAATAAATTAGATCACTTTTTACTTTGGCACAGCTGGCACAAAACTGGATTTTCCGTGCACTAATAATTTCATAAATTGGTACAGGCAGTAATTGCTACTAATACTTTTGTGGCAGACAGTTTATAATCTTGATAGCGTCTGCTTCTGTGGGGACAATTAGGATCTGCATCTATTATCTCATAACATGCACCAAAATAGAAAAATCATCTCATCGGAATACTGTCTCGCACCCTGTATGACAAGTTACAATTTGATCACTTTATCACAGAAGGAACATTTGCCACTCTGGGGTTTTTTTCTTCACAACATATTCAGTTCACAGTTGAGTTGAATCAACTTGACAGCGTTGCCTGAAATAGAACATCTTGCCTATTCACCAAAGTAAATTTGATGTAAAACTACATCAACCATATTTCAAGCTGACTGGACTCAATTCAACTAGACTGCTAACTAACTTGTTGAGGAATGCTTACAAATAATTTGTTTAAATACACGAAAATCAAAGTTTTGTAATTCAAGCCATTACAAAACAAGCATACAATAAAAGACCCAATAACTTTTTGTAATTTGAATAGTTTGAATAAAGGTTTAGATGGGACTTATTGATGTTACCCTATGACTTACAACTGAACACTGCTACCAATGGATACTAAGACAAAATATTATGATGACATTTAGAAATTGAAATCACAGTGAAAAAGTGTATGAATAACACATTTAATGAACAATGTATGTTGTGTTAAAAGGATAACTGTAAACACCTATGACAAACTGAAATATATGTGCTATTGTTCAAAAATAAAAACATAAAAACACATAATATAAAACAATGAACATTTTTCTTACAAAATACAAATCTTGAGAATTTTATTTGAGCAAATCTGAAATCAAGCCTAAACCTCATGTTAATGCATAGAGATTACATTGTTTTTTCTAGTAGCTGTTTGCAAATTATGTTCTGATTAACTTAACAGCAATAATATAAAAAGGTATGTAAAGAAATACTTATGCAGTCTTTTTGTCTAGGGTCTGTTAAGATCCAAAAGAAAATGTTAGTGAGTAAGGGATAAGCCTAGGGTTAGAGGAAGGCTGACACCCCTGCCACTTCATACTTTGACACCCACACAAATACTAACAAATACTAACACACACTCATGCTAACACCATACACTCACACACACGCTAACATCAACTAACACATACACAATTCTAATACATACTCTTGTCAAGACCTTACAGTAACATAGACACTACAGCATCACACAGTAGCATGCACACACATACTAACGGTATATAATCACAAACACATTAACACACACTGACGCTATTGCCATACTATAATACATATTCTAGCATCATACACAAAAGGCTGTGTGCCAAGGCAGGACTGCAGCTTAGCCAGATGGACAGAACAGACTGGAAGCTCACGGACAGGGCACACGCTGGATAGTCCTCAGGAAAAGGCGCTTGGCACCCTGGGACAGTGTTCTTGGAAACATAGCCCTCGTACAGGGCACTTGGCAGGATAGCATTGTTCAAAATGTCTTGGAATGCTGAAGGGGACATACCAAGCCATGTTGGGCAATGCAATGCTTCCAACTTTGTGGGAACAGTTTGAGAAAGGCCTTTTTCTATTCCTGTATGACTGTGCCCCAGTTAGAGTGATCACATGGCCCAGATTTCCCGTGACAGTCGCGTTGTGGGACTTAATGTCCCGGCAGCCTCAATCAGCGACAATGCATTGTCCTGGGATAAGAATTTTGAGTGAAGGAGGTCACAGCCAATCAGCAGAGACTTCTTAACTCTCTTAATTGCATAAGACTTCAGAAGGCTCTCCTGGTAGGCTGAGTGCCTCCCTGACATCGAGTCATTTTGCCCTCACGTGAATATAGGATCGGGGAGGATGTCACCACAGCACTGCCATTTTGGTGGAAATAGCCAGGTTATGTCCGCAGAGATGTGGACGAAGAAAGAATATACCAAATTAAGGATTGAAGATAGAATAGAGAAGAGAATGGAGAAGACAGAAGATAAAGAAGAAACAGAAAAAGATGTAGAAGAAGATCCCGAAGCATTAGTGGTCAGCAGAAGCAGAAGTGGCAGAGAAGGTGGGGAAATATTTAGAGAGCGTGAACAAGAATGAGAGTGAGAGTGTGTGTGTGAATATAGACCCACAAATTTTGGACGAAATTCAGAATTTTTTGCTTCTTTTTTGTTTGATTCGTGAGGGGTATCAGAACCTGCATTAATGTTTTTAGCAACAGTAGCTTGTCTGTTGGATTTGACCACCCGGCCATCCTTTGCCCCCCCACGTGCATCAATGAGCCTTGGCCGCCCAAGACCATGTCACCATTTCACCGCGTTTCCTAAGTAGCTCAGCCATTCATAAAAAGTAGAAATGCTTCAAATGGGCCTATGTGCGGCTAACACCCAGCCTTCATTACACAACCTGTACTTTTCTATGATTGGGAAAATATAATAAAGAAGTTCAGGAAACATTCCTTCCCTGTGTTCTAAAGCAGGGAATAGGGTTTCAACAAATAGTAGAGCTTGCAAAAGATATAAAGCTACAAGTGTGGAGAAAAATCCTCTCAAACTACATTGTTCCTCTATTTTTTTTAACCCAGCTTGATCTGACTCCGCTTATGCCTTGTAAGAATTCGATTGCCCACTTCTACCTTATTAAGATTAAATTACTTATATTGTACATTCTTCTACTTGTGATCATTTTGTTCAAAGTATTTTTTATTTTTGACTGTTGTAGAAACAGTTGCTTTTTCCAATTCACAGCCGCATGTAGCCTTTTTCCATTTTAAGCACTACTGCTGAGTTAATAAGTCTTTTTAAGGTTGGCTAGCTGTGCATTCATGTAACTTAAGGTAGCATTTCCAGAAAGCTACAGATGTATAATGTTAGGACACAAACAAATTGTTTGTTAACTTTATAAAATAATAATTCCAGTCATTAAAATGCCTTGTTATAGGCGTAGCAGAAATATTAAATGGTAAGAAATCAAAAGCAGACTAAACTAAAACAAAACGGGTTGAAATTAACGTGCAAGTACAATTTTCAAAAAGCTATAATGAAAATACTATTGTATTATCAATATCCGTAAAGCACAAATCCAAAAGAAGCATCTCCAACTCAGGACCACACTTGGTGTTGAGCAGTTTTGGGTTTTTAAACCTGGCGTACAGCTTGACCTGCCTCAAGCTGCACCTCTTGCTGCTCTTCCAGGATCAGGTGAGTACATGTCACTTGGGACCTCCATACCAGCTTTCAGCTGTCTGCCAGCCTGCAGCTCGTCCAGGGACATGCCCATATGATTCCATCCTTATCTGAATTATTTGTTTACCCAACCTTTAACTCTTATCACAGACTTGGGGGGTGTTCTTATATTGTAAACCCAGCATGAGAAAAAAGGGGCGATAGGATGCCTGTTTTAGTTGTTTTTTATTCAATTTTTGTTGTGAATGTGGTTGCTATTGCAAGAAGGTTTACTAAATTTGGGAGTTTCAGGCAAGGACATTCACATTTTTATTCAAACAACAACATTTAAAGTTGCAAGGTACTCAAAAACAACTTATGGCTTGTGTCATAACTCCCAACATTTGAAAAGGGTGTACCTCTTTTATAGGGTGTGGTCACCATACTTGGGAACATCCTTGAGCAGGTCACCTGGAGTGACTTTGTGAAAGAGCAGGGCTAGCTATGCATGGAGGTGATGCTTACAGTGCATAGGGTTGGGCTATGCGAGTATACAGTTGTAGCTTTACTAAGAGGGAGAGGGGCGGGAAGTGGACATAGCCAAACACCATCCCCATGCCTGGAGAAAGAAGAAACTGACCAGGATACCTAAAGATAAATGGCTTCAACCTGAGACTATATGTATAGTGATCAGGGGACAACGTTTTCCAGAGCCATTTTATTAAACTCTACTTACCTGTTCAAAGATACCACAGGTCATTAAGAGTCCTTCCATCCTTGATGAATAAATCTCAAACCTTGCAGCCCAACCTAGGTGAAACTGTAGAGCCCAGATGCGGACCTACTTGCTCTCTTCTGCCTAGAGGGATGCCAACCATACTCCACTGAGGAGCCCCATGAAGGTTGGAGGGTACATTTGGGGTTTTTGCAAGAACTTATATTCCCATGCTTTAAACTTGTAAAATCCATTATATGTATTAAAAGAAATTTAAAAAAGTGGATTAAAAAACTGTCTCCATTAACCAGGCTGGCAGTGGAACAAGAAGAAAAAGAGATTAACCTGAAGGTAGGGGCCAGATATACCATTTTTGCTTTGAGATTAATAAATCATTACGGGCATCCTTGCCCCCTCCTGTGATGGAGATTAAAAACCTAAAAATGCCACTTAGGAGTCCTACAGACGCCATGTTATGCCGCTATTATACATAAAATGCATATTTTCACCCTCACAGGTTTGTACCATTTAAGGGTGCTTGGATGGATCTCCTTTCACCTAACTGGATGACCTAGAGAAAAGGTGTGGTAAGTAGGGATTTTAGTAAGGATTTTTAAAAATCATAATTATTTTAAATCCAGTTATTATTTTAAATTATTTTAAATTCAACCAGTTACTATTGACAGGAGTAGTTCCATAACACTGGATAGCCTAAAACTAGCCAGGGGTCAGAGATTTAGATTTAATCTAACAATATTTTACTTTAAATGCAACAGCATCCTGTCAGATGTTAAACATGCTTGGGATAGGCATAAAGCCATAAATAAGATAAGCATCTACCATTATACAAAGGACTGATTAAGGCCTGAGTCCTAGATAAGGGAAGATGGGCAGACTAGATAGGCTGAATGGTTCTTATCGGCAGTCAAAATGTTTCAAGAGTTAGTAAGCACTTGACTGAAGTAGAATAAACAACCTAGTCATATTATCTTTGGTATTGATAAAAGACTGGTACACTGCTTAGATGCGTATTAATTAAATGAATAGAAAACATTGCAGGCACACAAATACAACCATTAATGAGAGCAGATATCACCAAGTCTTGATAGAATGTTTTCAGCAAGCAAAAAACCCTTTGAAATACAATAAATCACTATTTAATTCCAATGACACAACCTGCTCTGTTTAATCCATGCAGTGCTTATGAAGCGCAATGATATCACAGCAAAATTAAAGATTAAGGGAATGAGTAATTTAATTATCGTGTACCACCCCAGATTGATTTGTTTAAAAAGAAATAAACATGAGATTAATTAATATCCACAAAGAAAATTACCGGCCATACTTTGAAGGATCTAATAGTTTAAAAACATATTGTAATCTAAACATAGTAAGAAATAAATAAAAATGTTATTAAATGTGTTATTATTAGACTTGGGCACCAGGGGGGTCTTCGTGCACGTCTTCGGCAAAAAAAAAATCTTCGTTCCTGTCTTCTCTTCGGGCGAATATTCGTGGACATTCTTCGTGTTCGTTTTTTCTTCGGTTAAATGTCCGTATGAGCAACTCTATTGAGCAACTCTATTGGCCCCCAGCAGGGGGCTCATCTGCTGTAACTTGGATGGGGGAGACCACTGGTCTCCCTGCTGCAACAGTAAAGTCCGTACGAACGACCAATAAAGTCACTTGTACGGACATTTAACTGATAGAGCAGGGAGACCAGGAGTTTAAAAGTCTGTACGAGCAACCAATAGAGTCGAGGTTGCTTGCATAGTGTGCAAGCAACACAGAGGTAAGCAGCAGGCCAGTGCAGAAGTGATTGCAAGGGTCGCCCAGGTCCCCAAGTTAAAGACAGCTCTGATTAAGAATGGTAATAAACATGAAGCAATTAACTGTACTGCAAAACACTAATTTTATCTTAATTTGTTGTATAAAATGAAATCAGTTTTATAATCAGTTTTATTTCATCTGTTTTTTTTAAAAATGGAATAAAGCATTGGAAACACTCAATACTTCTACCATGTTGTCATATGAAAAATAAAATAATTGCGCATGGTCTATCATCTTTCCAGTACTCAGGAATGGACGGTGAGTTCCGATGTAAACAAGTGAAGATGTCTTTTTGTGGTCTTTTTAGAAACTGGCTGATCGTAAAATTTGACCTCAATGTTGCCATCACTGAATGCTTCCCTTCTATTGTCTTCACTGGTATTTTCCCTCCTGGAGAAACTTGGTTTTTGCTGAATTAATGTCATACCAGAGTTTCCATGCCTTCTTGAGGGAGACGAAGACTCTTTCATGAAACAAAAGCAAATTGCAGATAGGAAATTCTTTTTGAAGTTCTCATTCATGAAAGCATATACGATGGGATTGCAGATGGAGTTAAAAAATCCAATTATTTGTACAATGGCAAATATTATCTTGATTGTGACATCATCATATTCATTTTCAAAATTACCTGAAAACGTTAGAAAAATCAATCTGTTACAATACAAAAACATTTTCATTCCCTCTTTCTATAGTGTATATATATTTAGTGTTTGTGCGTGAAAATATCCCCATAACCCCATTTTAAAGGCTAAATTTAAATAATACTTCAAAGGTAACATGCTATAATCTGCTTACTTATACATGCTGGTTTAAATGTTATAAAATATATTCTCAATCCATGCCACCAACCAATTTTTTTATAAAACTTATACATAGGTGACAACAGAAAAACACAAAAATTGACCTAAATAATCTATATGAACCACTTTTAACTTATTATGTATGTCCCATGCATTTTTTTAGTTTTTGACTTTGACTATACCATCTCCACAGTCTACTACCATTTTTGTAAAGTAACGCATGTTTTCCATTTTAAGTAACAGTATTGCCAATTACTTGTATAGCCGTGCTGCTTATTACTGGCCTTTCAGCTATTTTATTGATTTCACCTTCAAACAATACATCAGTAATACAGGATTCGAGAAAAATAACACATTCACACACAATTACCAGCGGCTCCAATTAAGTTAATTAATGTCGGTAGAGCATGACACAAAGCTGCACTACACCCATGTATACCCATCATGTCCTTAAAGGCTTGCATACCCTGGCAGAAATTGTGAAATGTTGACACGGATTTTGAAAATGTGTCTTTTATTTAGGGCTAGTGATCATATGATGCCATTTATTATCACACAGTTGTTTGGTTCCTTTTTAAATCTTAATCATAACAGATATCACCCAAATGGCCCTGATCAAAAGTAACAAGTTAATGGAACTTTATAAAGATGTAAAAGGATATAAAAAATCTCCAAAGATATCCAAAGCCTTAAAAATACCAGTCAGTACTGCTCAGTCACGTATTAAGAAGTGGAAAAATGTGGGGATCTCTTTATACCAAGCCAAGGTCAGGTAGACCAAGAAAGATTTCAACCACCAGAAGAATTTTTTGGGATACAAGGAAAAACCCACAGGTTTTTTCAAGGAGCACAATACGGTGATGAGCTGCATGGTCGAGTTGCCAGAAAGAAGCCTTTACTGCGCCAATGCCAAAAAAAGCCCAGTTACAATATGCCCGACAACACCTTGACACGCCTCACAGTTTCTGGCACGCTGTAATTTAGAGTGACGAGACCAAAATAGAGCTTTATGGTCACAAACATAAGCGCTATGTTTGGAGAGGGGTAAACAAGGCCTTTAACAAAATACCCACTGTGAAGCATGGTGGTACAATGTTTTGGGGGGTGGGTGAGCTCCAAATGCAGAGGCAATCTAGTGAAAATTGATGGCCAGATGAATGCAGCATGTTATCAGAAAAAACTGCCAGGCTATTTGCATTTTCTCAATCATAGCTTTTATTTTAAAAAAAAATAGTTTACATGAATTAACATTTACTGGAAAAAAAAATTTCCTATAGGGTCGTCTTATATTCAGGCTTTTTCTTTTTTTCCTAAATTAATATTCAGATTTTGGGGGGTTGTCTTATAATCGAGCAAATACGGTATTACCAATTCTCCAAGGGTATGCAAACTTTTGATCCCAACGTTATATTCACAACCACTTAAGCACATATGGTTTTTAAATTATTGTCATCTTTATGATGGCAGGACAACTTTTATTGTAATGCACAAAGTATCTGTATTGTAGGACACACAAAACATCCTCATGATTGCAGTTCATTTAATGCCTACCAGTAAAACCTTTTTCTAAAAGGAACATTTCAGCATATGCACTTTAATGGACTTTAATGCGTCCGCTAGCTGTGTCCTTTTTAAAGCCATACACAATTTTTAAAAAGTATGGTTTTTAGAAAGGACTATATTCATGGAAGAATTCAGCAGAATTTATTTTTTTACATGAGTCTATCATAGACAATTCTGCTGTAAATGCTAAGGTATTTTTTCCGTATTTACAAAATGACGAAATCACTTTTTAAAACACACATCATGGAAAATGTATCTTTTAGCGAGACATTTTTACTATACTCTATTTTTGAAATTATTTGTCAATCAGTTAGAGAGTTGTTAAAATTGAATTGCTTACTGAAAGTAAAGGATGGCCCAACAGTTACTTACTGTATTCTATCAACATGTGAACAACATGAAAAGGTGCCCAGCATACAGCAAAGAGGACAACCACTGTTACCATCATTATGATTGCACGTTTCTTCTTCCTGAATGAATGCAGAATGTTTAGAAGGATCATTAGCGGTGCTGATTACTTCAGGGTACTTAAGCAATGCCATACATTTTTATTACAAGCATGAATTTCCAAGGATCATATTCACTGGATGCATCAATATAGTCTAACATATTAAGATAAGATGCTTTTGGGATTGTTTACATCATTTCAATTAGCTCTTGTATCTAGGAGATATAAGTTGTCATGTAGACATTCTAGGCATAATGGCAGGGTTACCTTGGGTACAGCTTTCAAAAGCGACAGGGGTTGTTATGCGCAAATTAGAGTGTCTCCTTACACAACCCTATAGAAATGCAATTTGAGTTTAATGTATTATCTTTAAAGTAAACATTTTTTTGAGATGTTCCTTGGAAAACTTGTGATACAACTAGTCATTATTCATCACAAAGTGCCAATCCTAGTGAGCTTCTACCACATCTTTTTGGGATGATTTCTTTAAAGACAACAAACCAGACTAAACAATGCACTATGTAAGGCCAACAAGATTACCATTTAAAAGAAACCTCCTGGAGTAGTTCCCTCATAATACATATCAAAGGTGGTAAAATATTTCAACTCACTGTAAGTCACCTGCATTCCCACAATTAATGAGTAAAAAATAAATGAGTGCATCACATGAATGCTTTAAATGAGACAAAGAGACTTTTTCTCACTTTTTTATTAAATAGTAGTTGAGTTCAGGGCACTAACACCATTCCCAAACCCTACAAACCAATCAAGGCCCACACTTATTATGTTACATCACATACATTTTTCTCAGACTGGTGTCCAGTGATTTATAAGCATACTAACATACTTAACTACATACACTAACGTACTTATACATGTGCTAACATACTAACATAATTACACAAACTAACGTACTTACACACACTCCTACCTTTGTTGGCTCAGGAGATGACAGTCCAACTGTCAGTGAAAGCTCTACTGCTCCATTGTGGTTCTCACAACCACATCTTAGATCCAGGAAATTATGTCATTTCCTAGGACTCAGATTCAGTCAGCCTACTGAGACTGAGGGAGTGCAAATAGGAAGGGCTTTCCCGGGGGCCATGCTTACATCTATTGGTCAGTCCCTCCATGCATTTACTGCTGACCAAGGGACCAATCAATGGAGTGAGGCAGCGGCTCACCTACAATGCCACCCCTCTCTACTAAGTGCAGTTGTGTTAAGTCTGAAAGAGAAAAAACTTCAAACCATAAAGTGGGACTTGCGACAAATTGTACCTAGTTTATTAATTGCTCGAACATTAAAATTTTAACTGACTAAAAATAAATAATTGAGACACAAACCTGGAAATTTTAGACATCTCATTTCCATGGATTGTTTGAAGCACTGAAGCATCTCCAACTCTTTTTTTTAATCCAAAGTTCATAGCCAATTTTACTGTAGAGAAGAAGCATCAGTGTGAGGGGCAGAAGGAAAAGAATCACTAAGATAAAGGTTGTATAGATTTTCTGGTGAACTTGACTAGTCCATTCTTCCAAGCAGCAAAAATATTGTTTTTCAAACAAAAAGTCAAATTTAACCTGAAAAAGTAAAAAAAATAAAATTAGAAACCTACCAAAAATGTCAGTAAATAATATATTAAGCCAATCATATAGTAACCATTTTATTTTATGGCATTTCCAAGGGGATTTTTATACCCTGTGTTTTAATAGAAACAGCAGGTATAGAAAATATACTATTCTGAAGGTAATTTTTCCACCGTGTGAAGCTGAGTCAATTTTCATAGCTTTGCTAGAGTAATATATATATAGATGACAACACTTTACCTATATGCTTTTTTTCCAAACCAGCTGAAATAGTAAAAAATGTAAAAAAAAGTATACATAAAGTATATGTCCAACTATTTCAATGTAGTAGCTAAATCAAATAATGCAAAAAAAACAAACAAATAAAGTAATGCGGTAGTATAAAAGAAACCAATAACAACCCCTTAAGGACCAGACTGTTTGTTTATTGTTTGTACCCTTTGCGACCAAGGCTGTTTTAAGACTTTTCTGGTGCTTGTGTTTAGATGTAATTTTCTCCTCACCCATTTATTGTACCCACACAAGTTATATATTGTTATACGTTATATTTTTTTCAGGACAAGAAGGGCTTTCTTCAGATACCATTTATGATCATATCATCTAATTTCCTATATAGAAAAAAATAACATATGATGAAACATTGAAAAAAAACACTTCTCTCTTTTATTTGAAAAATCTTTTATTCATCCAAAAAAGCTAATGAAAAAAACCTGCTAAATAGATTCTACTATTTGTCCTGAGTTTAGAAATACCCAATGTACAGTGAAACCACCCATGCATGGGTTTGTCTGGTGTTTGGGGGCTAAAAGGCCACATTTGGGAAGTGCGCTTTTTTCCAATTTCGGTCAGTCTGTGCCTATGCCCTATCTTTGAACACAGGCACTCCAATTTACCCCATAAAACCATTCATTCTTTTTAAATTAGACACCCCTTGGGTATTTGAAATGTTTTTATCTTTCTGTGTAAAGATTTTTGGAAAGATACAGTGTTAATTTTAGCACTTGCTCATAATAATAAACTTTATTTATTTTATTCTTTTTGGGCTTTTTTTTTTACATTTTGCTGGAACTGGACAGTTCCACTGATGGTGACATCACTGCATAATTATTTTTAAATGTTACCAGATTTGTTTTTGTGTTTTTTTAGCTTTTTTTCCAGATTTTTTTTATTATTTTTTTAATATTTTACTAATCACTTTGTGATTAAAAAGCTGGGTTCCATTGACTTTCATGGTCGAATGCAGTACCTGTATTCAACCTGGAAGGTCAACCTGTATTGTTTTTTTTGTCCACTTTTGGTGTAATACTTTGAATAAAAGTGTGGGTTTTTTGTTTGTTTGTTTTTTAAAGGGGGGCTCATTTTCTGTTCCGGCCACTTCAATGTTTGGGTTAGTATACAGTGATAGGGGTTATGCTGCATTATTGTCAATGTCTGGCTCAATTCATAGTTATAGGGATTATGCTGTACCACTGTCAATGTGTTTCTCAGTATAGAGTGATAGGTGTTATGCTGTACCAACATCAATGTGTGTCTCAGTATATAGTGATAAGTGTTATGCTGTACCACCGTCAATGTGTGCCTCAGTATATAGTGATAGGTGTTATACTGTACGGCCGTCAATGTGTGCCTCAGTATATAGTGATAGGTGTTATACTGTACGGCCGTCAATGTGTGCCTCAGTATATAGTGATAGGTGTTATGCTGTATCACTGTCAATATGTGCCTCAGTATATAGTGATAGGTGTTATGCTGTACCACCATCAATGTGTGCCTTGGTATATAATGATAACGGTTATGCTGTACTCCCGTCAATGTGTGCCTCAATATATAACGATAAAAGCTATGCAGTTTTAAAGTGTGTGGGGGGGGTGCCACATACAGGATCCACCCCAGGTGCCAACTACTCTAGGTATGCCCCTGCAGCTATGGCCTTGAACAAGATTGATTCTGCCCCACCAATAAGTATGTTGTTCCTTGTCCCCGGTATCAAGATCTTTCACCTGCCTCTTAATATCTCATATCTGTACCTGCTGTTGGTGTAAGAAATCCTTCAGGGCCTGAATAGTAACAAACAAATTAGTGTGTGCATGTGTTTTAGTTATGGGGGTGCCAAAGAAATACCCTAGGTTTACCCCTGTATTTCTTATTCATTAAATCCTTAACCTTTAATGTAATAATATGGAAGCACACAAATGCATATATTAGATACATTAACATAACATAGATTAGGAACATTTTGCAGGCATCTTACTGATGTGATGTTATGGAGCAATTGGTTATTCTGTTCTAATAATAAAAGCTAAATCTTGTTAAATTAGTGGATTTTTGTTTCTTTCACACATCGCCATTCTGCAGAGAAGATAAATGTGATTGAAATATGTAACAATAAAATGTATGCCATTAATTCTACAATTAACTCTACTTATTTTCATTTCAGTGAAGCTACATTTTGAGACTTAACACAATTTATTGTTATTGCTAAATCTAACCTACCCAGAGGTAAATACTTGCATTGTTTAATGATGCATGCACTAATCTAAAATCTAGTAACAGAAAACATAAAACTGCATGAAGGTAAAAATAGGGGGCATACTTACTTTCGGTAAGTGTTCTGAGAACACAGTGTTTACATTAAACAAGAAAAATACACAATACATCTATATGTCAATGTGTAGATTATACGAAAGGAACTCTGCCACCTTGGTGTACTCTATAATTATCTGAATGATAATTGGCCAGGTATATACAGAAGGGCTCATATTTTTACAAGTTTGGTCATAACTTCTCTTTAAGAAATCTATTTGTCAATACAGAGAATTCCTTTTTAAACAGATCAAAGGAA